>NC_089507.1:208652637-208986137 GCF_036850995.1 Saccopteryx leptura
CCTAACCCTACAAGGATACCAGAGTGCAGGTGAAACCTCAGAGGTGTCCTGACCCAAAGGAACGGAGCTGGATTTTCATGCACCTTCACACAACTGCCTAAAGTTTCCCAGGGGGATAGGATTTCCCAGGAACTTCAAACTTCCTGTGCAGGTGGGCAGGGTGGGCTCAAGTAACACAGGGTGGCCTTCTGAAAGAACTTCAGGTGCCAAGGGACACACATGAACACAAAAGGGGGTCTGCAAGGATCTGGCTGCACCATGACAGTTATTTTTACAGAAAGAGGTCAGTCATGTAAAGTACCCAGGTTAAAACCTGCAGATCCCGCCTGACCAGGCGGTGGCGCAGTGGATAGAGCGTCGGACTGGGATGCAGAGGACCCAGGTTCGAGACCCCGAGATCGCCAGCTTGAGCGCAGGCTCATCTGGTTTGAGCAAAGCTCACCAGCTTGGACCCAAGGTCACTGGCTCGAGCAAGGGGTTACTCAGTCTGCTGTAGCCCCATGGTCAAGGCACATATGAGAAAGCAATCAATGAACAACTAAGGTGTCGCAACGAAAAACTAATGATTGATGCTTCTCATCTCTCTCTGTTCCTGTCTGTCTGTCCCTATCTATCCCTCTCTCTGACTCTCTCTCAAAAAACAAAACAAAACCAAAAAACCCCTGCAGGTCCCTAGCTGTCACTCAGGTGGATGGAATTAATACTGTGAGGGGTGAAGCCCAGAAACCCGCATGCTTCTAATGCCAACAAACGGTAAAGACTCACTGCTTTCAGCGTTGCAACGGGCTGGGGATGAGATCACTGCAAATGGCAAGCTGGGGACAAGGCAACAGGAAGCCGTGTTCTTTAAATAGGAAGAAAGAGGCGCAGTGTGAGACGAAAAATGACGCAGGCTTTGCAGCCAGACCCACTTGAATTCCCTGGGATTCTGCAACTTGGAGAAATCCATTTCACCTCAGTTCCTTTACCTCTGTGAGTCGTAAGACTGTGTTCACAGAGCTCAGAGGAGTTCACCTATTCATTTACTCACTTGAGAACTAAGTATGGAAGGCCTATGCACTTCCCAGACATTTTCCAGGTGCTGGAGCCAGATGAGTGGACGAGACAGATAGCTCAGGGGGCCGGTTTCTCACATCCCTGGCCCACATCCCTGTGAAATCGAAGCCTCCTCTGAGTTTCTACCTGTGGCTTCCCCATCTTCCTGATTTCCTCTAGTTCTGCAGAGCTAAGGACACGTGCTAAGTGATCTGAAGTGTTACAGTAAGTTTTGGGGCCAATGCTGCTCTAGAAAGCCCTTTGGAATGGGAAGCAGAATCACATAAGACAGAAAGAATTGCCTCTCTGGATGGAGAAGCTGTTTTGAAGGGCTTGGTTCTATGAATGAAGTTCAAGGTGCTAAGAAAACTGATGTGGGCAAAAGAAAAAAAGGTAAAAGTTACTCAGACTTATCAAAAGAGACTTTATATTATATTGGAAAGGACCTTGAACAAAGAGTAGTTCATTTATCTGTATTTCCCCATGTCTAAGATGCTCCCATGTATAAGACGCACCTTAATTTTGGGGCCCAAAATTTGAAAATAAATGTATTACATAAAGTTATTGAACTCAAGTTTTATTCATCATAAAATTCATACAATTCCTCATCACTGTCAAAACTCCCATCCATTAGCTTGTCCTCATCTGTGTCTGATGATGAATCACTGTCTTCATATATTGCCTCGTCCTCAGTTACATTTATGGCATTTGAAATGTCACACTTCTACAACCCACTGTGTAAGACGCACCCGGTTTTTAGACCTCAAGTTTTTCGAAAAAAGATGCGTCTTATGCATGGGGAAATATGGTACTTCTTCATTTTTTTATTTCTGCAACCCAGATGGCAACCAGTCCCTGGAGACTGGGAGGAGATGGCCCCAAGTCCCCCTTCCATGGCCTCTTCTAGGGTCCCTCTAAATTCTTAGGTCTTTGACTCATGGCCCCCATCTTTTTCCTATGCAATCTTTGTTCCGAACCACATTGATTTCAGCATCAGACAAAGGCTCTTTGTTTGTTTGTTCCTAAACAAAATCAACTAAAACACATACTGAAAGGACCGCAACAAAATCTCAGCCATGCGCTTTGGTCAAACTCTGAACGGAAGAAGGGTTTCCATCCCAGGGACATAGGAACATTTGAAGAGGTAAGAAGACCCCCCATTTGCAAGTGACTCTTTCACCTCATAGAGCTTTAGTAGCTGTGGACCCACTGGGCTGTCTTTCTCTCCTCCTTCCACAGTCCTGCCACTTTTCTTCCCTCCTCGGTGTCATGAGCAAGGTCAACGGCCACGTGCCCATCCTTGGAGGTGACAGCAAAGTCAACCCCCGGGAAACTCATTGACTGAATGTAGGAGAGAGGTGGTTCCCCAAAGAACATTATGGTCCTGTTCCCAGAAGCAGGGACAATAAACAGTTGCAGGCTGCAAGGGCAACTGTCCACCAGGTAGGTGGCCACTTACTGCACCAGTGAGAGCGTCTCCCATGCTTTCGGCCTCAGCCATGGGCTCAGGGATGAGTGTGAGACTGAGGCTCAATTTCTCACAGCGGGAATGTCTTTACTCATCTTTTGAGATCCGGGGCTCCCCACTTTCTACATCCACAGAGCATGGTGCTTCCCCATCATGGGACCCACCATGTTGTGAAGTGTGGAGACAGAGATGACTTCTAACTTACTGCCAGCCTATAATGGAGAAATTGGTCCAGGGTAGGTCCTCTGTCAATTTTTATTAATTGGGAGAAGGGGAGAGTTGAGGACTAAAAGCTCCATCCTGGTAATGGGGAGGGTCAGGTTAAGTAAGAACAAGGTCAAGGACTCTGGGTTTTGGTGAGATCGCACTTCAGATATGCTCTTCAAAGAGCCTTATTAAGAAAAGCGCAAAGCTAAGAATGGCAGTGACGTCTCCGGCAGACCTCCCGGTTCCCATTAATGACTCCTATAATAGCTCTTCATTGCCTTCTTTTTCCTTAAGAAAGTCTCACATTGTCATCCAGGCCTATTAAACGTTCTGCGGGCCCATTATCAAAATAGCATTTTTAGCTTCACTGAACACATGTAGGAAATGTTGTCGTGTTTTTTTGTTTTTTTTTTTTTTTTTTTAACTACGAGAATAAGCACAGATTGTATAGGGGTAATTATCTCTTCTCCAACAGCCTTTTGGAAAAAGGAGGATATTTCTAATTTTTGGAAAGCCATACATATAACAGGGTAAGCACCACTGATTAGATTACTCGAGTAACCATTGAAACCTGACATCAAGTTAATTTCTCCTTCGCCTCTCTGGCTGGCCCTTCCTTCCCCATCACAAAGAGGCAAATCACGCAGATTTCTGATGGATGCCCGGTGCCAGGGTCATTTCTGAGCGTTTCCATGGGAGTAGAAAGTGAGTCTGCAAATCTAAGTGGCGAATGGATCCCACACTTTGATGATGGTACAGGGGTTCAGACCGGGCTCACCCCGAGTCAGGGACCTGGCTCAGAGTCTCGGAAGTGCTGCAGATAAGAGGTGTCATTCAGGACTAAACATGCACAGCGGCAGAAGAATCAAGGTCTTCGGTTCCTGCTCAGCCGTTTTATGACCCGTCTGCAGCTTGTGGAGTGATGTGTCCAGCGTGGCTCTGCAGACATTACAGAAGCTGAGCCTCCTACGATGATAAGCAAATTGCCGTTCGGTACACAGAGAAAGGCTGAGCAGCTCAGCTTTTTGGAGCCCAGGAGGCTTCCTGGAGGAGGTGGCAAGGGAGTTGCACCTGAGAGGAAGGACAGATGTGCCCCAGATGAGCGAGGAGAAGAGGGTTCCTGGGCAGAGGGCTCAAGTGGCTTTTCATGGGCACGTGGGGAAGACGAGGAGGGAGGAGACGGAACTCGGTCAAAGAGCGCCTCATGCTGGTCACATGACGAGGCTAGTGACTTTCAGACTTCGTGGACTCGCAGATTGTCTTGTGAGTCTGTGAGAAATACAGCATCCTGGACCAGGGCCCAGGAATCTACTTTTTCCTCCAGCTCCTGGGTGACAGCATGCAGATGGCCAGAGGAAGACGTGGAGAAACGGGGACAGGTGATGGAGAGTGAGCACAGGGCACAGGCTGAGGCAGCTGCCTCCCCCAGGTAGAGAAGTGGGTCTGGCGTCTGGGGGGCCTGGGCCTGGGGCGCACTAGTCCACCAGCCCAGCATTAGTGGACTTGAGGGGATAACCTGAGAGTCAGCAAATGGGGGAACCTGGGTTGAGAACCCCAGACAGATGACATGGCCCTGTTAGGAATCATCAGGGGCCAGGTAGAGAGGGCAGATTCCGTCATACGGGTTTCAGCTCTGAGACTGGAGCTGGAAATGAGAGGAAAGTTGGCCGGAAGGGGGGCAGGAAGAGCTATCAGCACGAGCGATTTCTGTAGCGAAGCGAGTACAGTGACAACAGCAGAAGCTCTGGAAAGGGAGATAAAGATGTAGTCGTACATCCTAAGTGCCTGACATTATTCTCAAGACTTATTAACACATTTAATTCTCCTAGCTGCTCTAATTAGAAAAAAATATAGAGAGTTTTCCTCAATTAATAAAGAAAGAAACTGAGTCTCAGAAAGTCATTTGCTCAGTGAATAAGCGGCGTAGCAGAGACCGGAATTCCGACCCTGTGAGTCCAGAGCGTGGGGCCTGAGCCAGCTCTCTCCGTGCTGCAGCTGCACCCGTGACCATGCACGTGGTCCTACCTCCTCATGGAAGGAGCCAGGTGGCCTGGGAGCTGCGAGGCTGCAGGCAGGGATGCCGGAGATGAAGGGAACCCTAGTCCTTCCCCGTTAATGACGCTGTGGTCTGGACCAGGGCCCTGAGCAATGGCCCGGACAGAGTCAGACAGGAAGTGTCGTGAAGACGGAGCGGTCAGCACTTGGCTGTGGCCTTGGGGTGCCCGTGCAGGACCGACACTGCACATCCCTGGTCTTGTCAGCGTATTGTTCACACCCCAGTGTAGCCTGGGAGCTTTTTGGTGGAAAAGTCAGAACATGCAACTCAAAACTTGGGATATAGAAGAAGGATTGAAAACTTCAGCAGGTGGTAGAGAGTCGCAAAGAAAGAAAGTAATAAACAAACAAAAAAACAAAACTAAGCACACAACCACAAAAAAAAAAAAAAAAAAAAAAAAAAGAGGGAGCCTGATCTCTCATATTTAGCAAAGCCCGGGAGGCAAACGCTTAGTTTCTGGACACTGCCGCCCTGCAGCTCTCCGGGGTGGGGTGGGGGCTCACCCCTCCGGAACAACCTCGCCAGCCCCGCCCCAACCTTCCCTTCAAAGACCGGCACGCGTCCAAAGCCCAGTTCTTCTGCTCCTTGACCGTATGACCTGAGCCAGTTGCTTTATATCTCTGAGCCTCAGTTTCCTCATCTGTTAAATGGGCATCATAATTGACTAAGGATTGGCTTGGCTGTCTTCATGAGGCTGGTGAGAGACAGGGCCAGTGAAAGCATTTGCTGCACAGGGGAGACGGGACATCACAGCATCTTCTCCGGAGCAAGTGGCACCCGAGCCCTGGGTAGCAAGTGTCCCTTTAAACCAGAGAGGTGCGTTCTCCTGTCAGCCAGCCAGGCGGGTGATGCCTGTACCTGGGAACTGTACTAATTGGGAGCATCCTCTGGGGGTTTCTGGCGATGTTGAAGACAGCTTAGAAGCGGAAAGAGCAGCGAGCCGGGTGCGTCTCTGGGCTGGTGTGCAGTGTGCGAAGTCACAGTGCATAATAATTGGCCGCTTCCTGTTTCCCACCCTGGATGACGACCAACGAGGTGGGGACAGCCAGTCAATATCAGAGACAGCCCACAAACTTCTGCCACCGTCTCAAAGTGAACACAAGCCCATACCCGGCCCTGCCAAGTTCCCTGTCAGCGGCAATGATGGTTTGGGGGCGCAGGGAGAAGCGGGGCTGGCCTCTATGGGTCTGGGCAGCCTCAGGGGCCGAGATGAAGGTTGGGTCTTTGTTCTAAGCACACTGGGAATTCCCCAAAGGGCTTCCAGCAAGGTGGCTTTCAGGGCCCGTTTTGTGTTTCAGAACGCTCGCTCAGGCTGCCCTGCGGAGAAAGGATTACATGAGATCATCTATATATGAAGGACTTTGCTCAGGGTCTGGACTGTATAGCAAGTGCTCAGGAAACATTATCCAGTTGCTGTTCTTAAACTGCGGGCTGCCAAGTGCCTGGTGGGAGAGCCAGCCAGGCGCTTCCTCTCTCTAACAAAGGGGCGGGGTGGTCCCGGGCGCCTGGGCCAAGCCTGGCTCTGCCTGGCGGGCGTGCACATCTAGCTGCGGACGACACTCACAAGGAAGGCTCAGCCAAACCTGAGGGAGATAAGAGCGAGTAAAAGCTTTCATGACGGGAGGCGGGTGAGACATTGTTTCCGAGCTCTGCCCGGAAGCCTCCGCGAGGAGGGCTGTGCCCTGTCGGGGGTCGAGGGGGAGGAAGGAAGACTTGCTTTGCTGACTTTGGCCCAGGATCCCCAGTTCACGGCTCTCCTGCTGCTCAGGGACACTTGACCACTTCTGTGGCTGCATCCCAGGGGGCTTCTCGATTCCCAGACCCGAAGGAGAAGCTGGATGGCACGCGGGGAGGGACAAACCACACCCACACGGGGCGGGGGAGACGCGTGGTCAGGGGTGCTTGGGGTCACAGTTTCCACGAAACCAAGCCGAAGGCAGCCAGACTGTGAGAGCTGGTCCCAACCACACCTCATTCAGTCTCCCGTTCTCAATGCCTTCTTCATGCCAAGCTGGTACTTTTCTGGGATTTCTTACCGATCGAACCGATCCTCAAGTGATGAGGGCCTCTCGTCTGGTGGCTTACCTTCCTGCTGAGTGGGTCTCAGTTCAGGGGACACCACAGGGAAGAGAGAGCAGACAGTCGGGGTCTGCCAATGGGCACATGGGGTCTCCGTAAAGGGGTTCTCTGAGCACAGGCAGAAAGGAGGCTGCTGGGTGTGACTGTTTGAGTGAGGGTCTGACAAGAACCTATGCCAGACACCCGACCCCCGAAATGCACCGACAGAGGGTTATTGAAAATAGGCCATGCCGTTATCTGACTATCTCATTTGTCTAAGACAGGCTCACAGGCTGAAATGAAAGCTCAGGGGATCAAATCCGAGACCTTTATGCCTGCTCAGACCCCTTCACTGTGTGTGACTTCCCCTGATCTCTGCTCTCTGCCCGGATTGGAGGGATCCAGGTGGTAAGTCTCTGGAGCACAAAACCAGCTTCAAACTATTTAGGAGGAAGAGACACTTTATACAATTTATTTTTACTCCATGTATCCATGTAGTTGTTGGGTGAATTAAATGTAATGATGTTTGAGCATGGTTCAAACGAGGGCACACATTAACGGCATGATCTTTTTTAAAGAGGTGCTATGAAGGTGACCATGTCTCACAGGATGCCTGGTTTATGGAAAGTGCTCACTGCATTCCCAGGACGGATAAGCTATTCTCAACCAGCATGACCTTAGCAAGAACGGGGTCTGGAGTTCTCAATCTTCGGTGCACAGTGGAGAGTCCTTGGGAGAGCTTGTGGAAATGTGGACAGCCGTGGTCTCCTCCACACTAGTCTTTTATTTTTATTTATTTATTTACCTACTTATTTGTTTATTTTTAAGTGAGAGAGACAGAGACAGAGAGAGGGACAAATAGGGACAGACAGACAGGAAGGGAGAGAGATGAGAAGCATCAATCCTTCATTGCAGCAATTTAATTGTTCATTGATTGTTTTCTCATATGTAAGAGACCATTGACCAGGGAGCTCCAGCTGAGCCAGTGACCCATTGCTCAAGCCAGCAACCTAGGCTCAAGCCAGAGACCTGGGCTCAAGCCAGCAACTTTGGGTTCAAGCCAGCTACCATGGGGGTTATGTTTATGATTCCGTGCTAAAGCTGGTGAGCTCGCACTGAAGCAAGATGAGCCTGCACTCAAGCTGGAGGCCTCAGGGTTTCAAACCTGGGTCCTCTGCATGCCACACCAACGCTCTAACCACTAAGCAACCACCTGGTTAGGCCTTTAAATTTTTTTTTTTTTACAAAGACAGAGAGAGAGAGTCAGAGAGAGGGATAGACAGGGACAGACAGACAGGAACGGAGAGATGAGAAACATCAATCATTGGCTTTTTCATTGCGCGTTGCAACACCTTAGTTGTTCATTGATTGCTTTCTCATACGTGCCTTGACCGTGGGCCTTAAGCAGACTGAGTAACCCTTTGCTTGAGCCAGCGACCTTGGGCTCAAGCTGGTGAGCTTTTTGCTCAAACCAGATGAGCCCGTGCTCAAGCTGGTGACCTCGGGGTCTCGAACCTGGGTCTTCCACATCTCAGTTCAGCGCTCTATCCACTGCGCCACCGCCTGGTCAGGTGACCTTTAATTTTTATTAAAACTTTTCTTATTGAATTTATTGGGGTGAAATTGGTTAATAAAATTACACAGGTTTCAGGTTCACAACTCTGCAATACATCATCTGTATATTGCATTGTGCGTTCACTGCCCTAAGTCAAGTCTCCCTTCCTTGCTATTCTGCTTCAGTGAATCATGGGTAAAGCCCTGGACACTGTCTTTTTATAAGCTCTCCAGGTGATTCTGATGCGAGTGTTCCCTTTAGGTGACTCTTTGGCATTCACTGGGCTGGGTGGGTGGGTTCTATGACAGTTAGGTCAGAGACCCTGGGACACAGGCTAAATAACTCATGTTGGGAGGAGTGACCAGCGATAAGAGGTGTAGACCTGGATCATGGGATGAAGGCGTAGAGGGTGTTCTAGGAAACGGGGCTGGGGAAGGGGCAGAGTGGTCTCCGGAAGAGGAAACGGGCACTCCAAGATGACCGCTAGTATGAGAATGCACACACTTCCAGGATTCTATTCCTTATGCTTGGGAGTCCTCATGCCTTCCATGTTCTCTCCCTGCTCTGTTGAAATAAAATTTAAAACCCAGTTCATCTGTGACTTCCCCTAGGAATGCTGCCTTCATCCCCTAAGATCATTGAGTCACTACATCTGTCCAGCACAAGACAATCGCTTTCATTTCTGTACCCTCAAGGACCAGGACAGGGTTGGCATGTTGGAGGAGTCTATCAATCGATGACAATAATTGGATGGCTAATCTGTTTACTGGAGTAGCTAGCAGAGACATTGAGGGGTTAAGCTTTACCAACACACCGTTATTTTGTACAAGGCTGTCTAGGGCGTGCTACCAGCTATGTGATGAGATTTCCTAGTCTTACAGGTTCAGAACAAGGGGTCGATACACATGCTGAAGGGCTGACGTATTCCTGGTCAAGTGGAAATTGTGCCAAGATGAGCCATCTGGGCAAGCAAGGGGAACAGGAATGGAAAGACTAGCTTGACCTGTGGTGGTGCAGTGGGTAAAGCATTGACCTGGAACACTGAGGTCGCTGGTTCGAAACCCTGGGCTTGCCTGGTCAAGGCACATATGGGAGTTAATGCTTCCTGCTCCTCCCTCCTTCTTTCTCTCTCTGAAAAATGAATAAATAAAATCTAAAAAAAAAAAAAAAGAATGGGAAGACTAGTCATTCTTGTCTAGCCAGTGTCAAGAAAGCCTAAAGAAAAATGAAAACGTAAGGGAGAGAGGGTCAGCAAAAGATGAATGGAGGGGGAAGGAGAGAGGGGAGAGATTTGATACCATTAGTCCTTATTCTGAATCTAAAACTAAATTGCGTGCATCATCCTCATAGAATATTCACAGCAGCCTCTGTTCATAAAAACTAGAAGGTTGGACCGGCAATGTCAGATCACTTGTCCAAAGCCATATCATCCATGAAGGGGCAAGGTCAGGATTTGAATCAACTCTTGACTCTGTCTTTTACACAACGTGAAAAATAAAATGAGTTTGCTTTAAACCCATTTTTCCATTTCTGTAGCCACACTGGGCATCAGCCGTTAATCCCAAGTAAGACCTCAGAATCTTTACCAACACAGTGTTTCTGGAACATACCACCTTACTGTAAAATTTAGCTTTTAAAATCAGACTTTCTTGTTAGTTCCTGCATGATTAACCTGTTCCGGAACTCAAGGGGTTTTATTTCCAGTAGCTATTCTATTTGAAAAGTCTGGGTATGCATATAACAATTCATTGTGAGTGTGTGTGTTTATTGAATTTGAAGAGAAGGGGAGAGAGATAAACATTAATTAGTTGTTCCACTTATTTATGAATTCATCAATTGCTCCTTGTATGTGCTCTGACAGGGGATTGAACCTGCAACCTTGGCATAATCGAATAATACCCTAACCACTTGATCTACCCAGCCAGGACTTACTGTGTTTTATACTTTGCACTTATGCAATTTTATATGTCAATTATAGCTTAATAAAACTGAAAAGGAATTAGTATTTGCCTTTTGCCAAATTAAAATAAATACAAAATACATTAAAAAAAACACCTCAGGGATTCTGACTATTTACTGAGAGAAAAGAGAGAAAGTCAGAAAAGTAGAATGCTGAATGGCGTTTGATTCTCTAACCCAGACTGTGTCAAGACAGGAGTTACGGGGAAAGGTGCGAGCTATATTGGCAAGGAGGATGGTAAGTGATAATAAGGAAATACAAATGATGACAATTGCTATTATTGATTAAGTGCTGGCTATCAACCAGGGACTTGCAGTAAGTGCCGTATGTGAGTTATTTCATGCAACCTTTGCACTGACTTTACAAATGAGGAAATTGAGGCACAATAGCGCCTGCCGTCCGGGCCATGCACTGGAAGGTTAGGGCTAGGATTCCAAGGCAGAGTCTGGAACTGAGGTATTCACCATTAAAGACAGCACGTGCAGCTTTAAAGGGATCAGCATCGTCAGATACCCGGACACACCAGGTCCCTCCCGCTGTGGGCACATTTCCCCTCTGCCACCACTCAGAAAGGGTCAGGGACTTATGAGATGAGGGTGGAGCACCGAATCCCGCATCCTGGCTTATTCAGAAGTTAGTCACAATTTCATTTCAGCCCTGGCTACTCCCTGCCCGCTGCCATGGGAGAGCTGCCTGGTCACTGAGCGCCCCAGGGAGGAAGTGAGCACACGCAGGAAATGACTGGACGTGGATTTCTGGGACCCTAGGACCAGCGATTGAGGGTTCCTGCTCTTTCTTTTCTTCTGCCTCTGTGGTGGGGTGGAGGGAGAGGAGCAGTCGCTAAATGTCCCCTCTGCATGGGGCCCACACAATTTCCCGAGTGTTTCTTTCTCTCCTCAGCTCTGTGAAGTGGCTCTTACAGACATCCCCAGTGCGAATTTCCAAGTGAGCAAGCTGAGATTCGGGGAGAAGGGTCTTGCAAACTTGCTTCTGTCCAACTCTCCGCTGGGTCCCCACAAGGAGAAATCAGGCCTGCGCATCGTTGAGGAAAAACCAACGAGGAACCAATCAATCCACAGAAACTGCAAGGCCTGTGTGTTTCAGCGAAATAAGTTTTGCACTTAGAGCCAATTTTGGGTTTAGCTTCCCTGGACCTCAGTTTCTTCACACTTCCTGTCGGCTTATAGCGAAGCTTCAATGCATTGCGCGGACATAAATGTCAATAGGAGATCTTTCTCCCACTTCCTGCCATCATCAGGTCCATTGTGAAATCACAACATCTTTATTTCTCTGAGAACCGTAGGGTTTTACAAAGATGTATGTAGCAACAGAAACTTGGTTGGCATGAGTGCCAGTTGAGGAAACATAAACATGTTTACAAACTGGGACTTGTCATCCAAGATGAAGGTAGCTTTATAGGATCTCACTGAGGGCCAGGGAGTTCTTTTGGTTTTTCTTGTATGATTTCTTATATTGACTAAGAGGAATGGCCCTGACAGTTGGCCTTCTCATGGCTGAACACGCATGCTCCAGGGTGAGCGATTACAAATAGGACCATCCCTTTCCAAGGGGCTCATGCAGACCTTTGATACTCAAGATGTGGTCAGGGGACCAGCATCATTGTCATTTAAGACCTTCTTAGAAATGTAGACTCTCAGGCCCCAGCTGACCTACTGAATCCAAAGTTGCATTTGAACAAGATCTCCGGGTGATTGGTGGGCACATTCCAGTTTGAGACACATGTTGATGTTGATGACTTCTTTTTTTCCCTTGTCTTCTTTTTCCTCTCCTCGTCTTCATTTCTAAACCCTTAGTTTTGAATGGAATTTTTCATTAAAATTAGGTTACAGTTTTTTTCAGGGAGCTACCTCTCTGGGTGACATTTCAGAGGGTAGTGCCTACCACCCTGCTGGCCAGATGTTTCCAGGGGCCAAGGAACCTCCAACCTTTAATGCTATGACTTTAATCTATTTCCTCTGCTGCATTGGGAACTGTCAATCAAGCATATCTTGGGCAGAAATATATTTTTCCTACCATGGAAGAGAAAATACCTTCACTCCAGAAAGGTGGCTCAATCAGTGTTTATTATCATTTTTTATTGTTATGACTTAAAGAGAATGCTGGAGCCCTTCTTACTTTTGATGTAGGGGAACCAGTCTGAACTGTTGTGAGCATCACTGGGCCACCAGAGGCTCCAGAAGGAGGAGAAGAGAATTGGCCTTTGATGTGGGTGCACGGCCGATAGGCTGGGGAAGATGGCAGAGCAGAGGGCAGCGTCTGGGTGCCCGCAACCCAGACAGAGTTGGCGAGAGGTAGAGAGTGAGGTGTCTGTCTGGGGTGGTGATGAGAGAGAGGGCCGAGGAAAGGACCTGTGGGAAGGGGGTTATTAGTGTATCCTCACCTGTGTTGGCTCAGAGATCCAGTCTTCTAAGCTCTGGTTTGGTCTGTCTGACACTTGTGATTACCCACACCCAGAGCCGTCACACAAGTGGAAACACGCCTGCCTTCTCCAAGTGCCCTTTCTAGCCGGTGGGAAGAAAGCCTGTTCCGTGACCTGGGCTCTTCCTCGCATAGGGTCCTTTCACGGAATCTCTACGTACAGCTCCATCACGGGTAGAAGTCTCTCAAAAACATACGTTCAAATCCTGACCACCAGAACGTATGAACTCGACCTTATTAGGAAACAGGGTTTTTGCAGTTATGAACAGGTTCAGATGAGGTCATACTGGATTACAGTGAACCCTAATTCAATGACTGGTACCTATGGAGTGGTACCTGCAGGGACTCTCGAACCTGCAGGGAGAGGCCATGTGACGATGGAGGTGGAGATTGGAACAATGCAGCCACAGGCCAAGAACAGCAGGAACTGCTGGCCGCCACTAGGAACGAGGAGAGGACAGGGAGGATCCTCCCTTAGAGTCTGGAGAGAAAGCATCGCCTTACCTGCACTTAGACTTCAGAATTCCAGGCTCTTGAACTGTGAGAAAATAAATTTACCTTGTTTTAAGCCACTCACTAGCAAAGTAGTGCAAGCTCCTAAGAACACAGGGGACCCCTGATGCCTAAGAGATGGTGGCGAGGGCCCCATGTGTATGTTGGGGGAGGGTTGTTGAATGGAGGACCCTCGAGCACGCCGAGAGCATTACTATTATAGGGCAGCTCAATGGCTAGTGATGCTCTGGGACCCAGGCCATAACACAGAGGTTTAATTTGCCCAAGATCTGTGTCCAGTTTACCTCGGTATGAGAACACCCATCACTCAAAACGTGTCTAATCTCACACACATCTCACAAAGCTCTTGGCCATTGATTCGGGAAGGAAAAAAAAATGTCCCAGTCTCTAACTTTCTCTAAGGCTTTGGTCATCTGTAACTGGCCAGAGGAATGGCCTTTGGTCATCTGTAACTGGCCAGAGGAATGGCCTTCAAGGGCCAAAAGTTAGTTATGGTTTCGGAGCAATTTCCCCTATTTCTGATTTTGCAATTGCAGAAGGCAGCCTGCCGAGCATTTGCATGAACTACTTTTCATCCGGGTGCTGTGAGCCACCCAGCACTCTCCGCAGATGAGTCACAGGCAGCGGAGGCGTCTTCTGCAGCTCCTGCACCCTCCCCAGCGGGCCTCCGCCCCCTCCCTGAGCTCTGCCTCATTTGCTCCTGGGCAAAACTCAGTCTAGCTGCAAATTTGGCGCCTGCCTGCATGTGTGTAATTGGGTTGGATTTACATTAAGAGGGTTCCCTGTGGTGAAAACCACACTGCTATTTCCAATCTGAAGCTGCATAAAACATTCAATTTTCTAAGTCTCCGTCAGCTGTTAGCGCTGTGAAAAACGGGATCGGCCCGAATGGATGGGAGGGTCCTACTCAGTGCGGAAAACTCCAGATGATCTGTGCTACCGGAGGGGATCGTACTACATGGTCGTGGATAATGAAGCATTGTTCATCTCAGTATCCACTCACTCATTCAACAGGCACATGGGAGAACCCAGTCTGAGTGAGGCACCCTGCTGAGTGTCTAATCATATCAGATCCTTCCTCAGCAGCACACCCTTCTAACTGGCTTCTTTTTGCAAAATCTAAATGTGGGATTGGCAAACTCTTTTTCTGTAAAGGGCTGGATAGTGTATCTTTTAGGCTTTGTGGCCTATGAGGTGTCTGTCGCAAGTGCTCAGCTCTGATTTTGTACCTTGAAGGAAGCCACAGTGTGCATATAGATGGGTGTAACTGTGTCCTAATAAAATTTGTTATTAATAACAGACAGCAGGCCAGCCATGGCCTGTGGGCCATAGTTTGCTGACCTCCTCCAAATGCCCGACTTTGTCCTGCTGAGCCCCGTGACTGGCTTTCTGCCTGCACCCTCCTGTTGACCATACACGGCTCTCCTGACTGATCATTCTACTCCAAGTGCAGTAACTTTCTTTCAGCTCCAAGAACCACCGAGCTTCTCCTTGCCTCAGGACCTTTGCACATTCTAGTCTCTGCGTGTGGAAATTCTCTCCTCTTGGCTTTTGGCCAAGGTACTTTTTTTCATTCTTGATGTAGGAACGGGAGCTCCTCAGATGTCAACCTTTGTGTCTTCAGTGACATCTTCCTTGAATGGTGCCTCCTTTGAGAGCTCAGCCCATGAAAAACTGCTTCCTTCAGCTTCTCTCCTCTCCACTGGCAGATGGACAGTGGACGTTAATTATCTTACTGTTGACTTGGACTGTGGCTCTGGTTTCTGTCTCCCGCCCCAATTGAATTTAAACCCCGATGAGGGCTGATTCTCTGTCTGTCTCATTATTATTTTATCCTTGGCATGGGGCTTGGTATATAGAAGCGTCTCAATTTAAAAGGAGCAAATATTTCAGACCTCTCCACAAATAGTTATTTGATCAATAGAAGATAGTCCTGACCTCAGGGAGCTCACAGTCAAACGGGAGAGTCAGGCAAATGAACAACCACACATGTGACGTGAGGAGGGCTGTGACAGGTGCATGTCTGAATGACGGGGTGCCGGAGGGATTGCTGAGCACGAGGGCGGCCAGAGTCCGGCGGTCCCGTGGGGGGTGGGGAATAAAGCCAGTTCAAAGGGACAGACACACAGGGAGAAGCAGGACTATGGAACAAGGCCGGTCGACACCCAGTTCCACTGTGTATAGACAGGAGCAACGAAAGAAGGTCATGAATATTTACAGAGCGTGAACCAGGAGTCAGCTACTCTGCAGGGAATTTTGCATACCTTTCTTATAACAGCCTCAATGTTAATATTCTTTGTAGTAAATGTTAAATAAATATGAATATTGTTCTTATTCTACAGCGATAGACACTGAGGATCAGAGAGGGTAAGTGGCCAGGCCTTTGTCACACAGCTGGTAAGTCAGGATTCATACCTAAGTCTTCTTTGGTCTTTAGCATGTGACCCTGAGATGGGGGATAGGGACCACATCTGTATTAATTAACCTGCAGTTTTCTGTTCCTTCTGTTCCTGTTTCCTTCTCTCCATATCTTGCCCTCAATTTAATTATCTTCCTTTCCCTCTCGCTAATAGGCTGCTGAAACCCTTGGGTTAGCTGTTTGCCTCCGCCCATGCCCTGTGCTCAGGCTGGACCAGAGGACGAGGAGAGGAGGGGCCGTCAGGGAGCATCTCATCAGCTGTATGCACGTGATTCCATGGTTTCATTTAATCCTCATGACAATCACATTGCAGCGGAACCAGCCATCCCATTTTACAGACGCATTCACTGAGGCTAGAGAAGGCTAACGGCTCCTCACGGTCTCCCAGCCACCGAGAGCTGGAGGCCCATCCCTGCGCGGTGCCCACTGGCTCGGCTCCCCACCATGGCTTTGGCACCCCAAAGGCTGCAGGAGGTGGGGCACGGGGCTCCAAGAAGGTGACAAGGGAGCTGACTTCAGCCAGCCTCTCCAGATGGGGACCGCCCCTCCTACGTGAGCCTCTGTGAGGAGAAAGGGGAGCACACCTGTCTAAGCAGGGCCATGCCATCAATTGCCCGAGGAGAAGCTATTAGATATATGAGGAAATTCTTAGGCGATTCTACTTGGGAAAAAAGTGCTTACTCCCCCCCCTCCCCCCCCACTAAGTGTTCATATAAACCTTCTGGGCTCGGGAGCCGAGAGGCAGCCGTGTCTGAAAGCCGGCCGGCCTCCTTCTCCCTGGGGGACCGGGAGTGATTTGATTCCGTTGGCTAACGTTGTTCGAGGCCGACTTCATCTCCCCCAGTACTCATCAGAGCTGCTAATAGGCCCTTCAGAGCTCATAAAGAGATGACCAAATCTGGGGCCGGGGGACTCGAGCTCATTTATCTTCCGCAGGCCCGATCAGATCTGATTTTGTATGCTGACGGCTTAGTGCTCCAGTGCGGTCTAGCCCGCTTCTCAGACACCTGCTTGGCGTGGCTGGGCCTGAGGGTCCCCAGGAGGGGCTGAGGCCCTCTGACCCTCTAGAGTCTCGCTGTTCTGATGTGGCAGACAGACACTTACCTGCCAGCCGTATCGATCTGTGGACGAGAAAATGAAAGCATTTAGGCTTGGAAGGAAACGATGAAGTGCTCCCTAATGGGAGTGTCAGTTACCACTCGGGGTTTCCGTGTGTGCCGGCTCTCTGTGAGTGCACGCATGTGCACAGCCGTACGATCCCGTGGCCTCTTGTTATGTCTGCGTCAATGAATTCGCAGGCTTAAGAACGGGGACGGTGTGAAACAAACGTGAAGTCACAGACACAGAGATACCGCCCTGTACCCCAAATACCTTCTCCTGATTCGTATTTGCAACTTTTAAAGACCTAATCATGTTCCCAACATTTTAATAAATTTTCTTTTTCATAAACATCACTAGTTTATCTAGTTAGAAGAGACAGTGTGCACAAAAAAACAACTGGGGGGTGTTCATCAACTATATTTAACCCATTTGTTCTTCAATCAATGAAACGGTGTCGGGGGCGATCATGACCATCACTAGCTAGTATTTGAGTGCTTTCGGTGTGCCAGGTGCATGCTGATCAGTTACTGCTCATAAAAACTCTGCAAGCATGAATGGCACCATTTTACAGATGAGGAAAATGAGGTTTGAGGAATGTCCTGGTTAGCTGTTGCTGTGTAACAAGCTATCACACAACTCAATAGCACACACACACACACACACACACACACACATACAAACATCCATTTCAGTGATCTCATCTATTGTGTGGATCAGGAATTTGAGAAGAACATAGAAGGCCGCCTTCCCTGCTCTGTGATGTCTGGGCATTGGCTGCGGTTTCGTGAATGTCTGGAGTAACTGGAACAGTTGAACAAGAGGATCTCCTTTCAAGATGGCTTCTTCATGGCCATGTCTGGAGCCTGGGTGGGGTTGGACTAAGGCTGGGCTAAGTGGGAGCTATAGACTGGGGTATCTACTGTGGTCACTCCAGCATGGTGGTCTCGTGATAGTTGGCCTTATGTGGTGGCACAGGACTCCAAGAGCGAGTGTTGCTAGAGAACCAGGCAGAAGTCCCATGACCTTTTATGATCTATCCTTGGAAGTCACATAGAATCACTTCTGCTGAACTATATCAGCCCTTGTTGTGGTCAGATCCACTCACATTTGTGGGATGGAGACATAATCTCCACATCTCAATGGGAGAAGAGCCAAAGAACTGGGTACCATCCTTCAAAACTGCACCAGAGAGGTTAATTCACCTGCCTGAAATATCAGAGTGAGGAAGAGACACAGAGTTTTGAAGGCAAGTTGTCCTAGCGACCATACGAGACTGCCAGCATTGTTAGATATGCACTGGATGCTAAATTTACGTCAGTAAAACGTGATCCATTTTAATGGATGTTATCCATCAGTAGGGCAGACAAAATGATGGACAAAGTGTGTTCTTCACAGAGGGGATGTGAGAACAGCGAGAATCTGGAACCAGGCTGTGAGAACTAAGTTTCAGGTAGGTGCGCCGTGAGGAGTGTTTTCACAAACAGACTTAAAGCCAAGATGCCTTCAGAATGCAGAGGAATTGAAAAGTTCTCCTTCACCTAAGTCTCTGCATTTATTCTGTGGCAAAGTCCGTACCCTCGTTGTTGAAAATACGCACGGTGGCCAGGCACCAGCCGCTTGGCTCAAAGACTCTCCACAAATGCGGGCAGAATCCATAAAGACCTGGGGCTGGAGTTTGCCAAGAACTTCTGCGAGTCTGTGGAGCCTGTGTCTGCCTGTGCTCAGCCCAGAACCAGCCTGAGGGCTTGCGGGAGGAATAAAGAGTGTGCTTCCAGGAAAACTGGGCTGGGCTCAGAGTTTGTCGAGTCTGCGACCTGCCTACAAAATTGAAGGGTCTTTGGTGGTGATACCTCCTGCAATTTTCTTTATGGGAGATAAAGTTATAGGGAGGGAGTGACTTCTGAGGGTGCAGAATGGGCAAGGGGCAAAGAGAGAGGTACAGACAGATTCATGGGCGTCGCTGGTGCCCAGTTGAAGCTCTTAATCCAAGTGTTGGACAAAGCGCTCTGGCTTTGCCTTTGATTGGCATCTGGACCAAAGGAGCACCGACTAGCCAGACCTGTTCTGGCCAGCCAGGGCAGGGCAGGGAGCTGCCGGCTTCGCGGAAGAGGCAGGCTTATTCCCAGGTCTGCAGTCGGCTTCCTTGGAGACTGGAGGGTTGTGCAAGGGAGAAGCAGCTTGTTGGGGACCACGGCGGGCTCTGAGCTCACCGTCCCAGGAGGTGGCCTGTCTGGTGGTCCCTGCAGGCGGGGACTCGGGTTTGCTGGCAGGCTCAGGTTCATGATTCACTCTGATGAGCAGTGTGTTTGGGTGACACCAAGTGAGGTCTCTCCCGCTGAGTCAAGGTGCAGGCTTGTCCTGTAACAATCAGAGCTGGGGTGTGTGAAGAACCCTGCACTGTGCTAAAAATTTCATGTCTAGTGGGTCCTCCCTGAACCAGGATTCCAGTCCCAGCAGCTTTTTTGAGGGGAAGTTGAACACAGATGAGAAAACGGGAGAATGACAAAGGAAGTGAGAGCAGCCACCGGAGACTGTGGTCTCGAGCCAGGTCTCAGGGCAGGTGGTGGGCGCTCGCTCCTGTGGGGCAGCTCCGGACCACTGTGCAGAGTACCCACCCAGGAGTCAGGGATTTACACACCAGGTGCCACGGTCACGGGAGGAAGCCTGCTCCTGGCAGTGAATTGACTTAGCACATTTGGCCTTCTGCATGCTTGCATGCACGTGTGTGCACACATGCATATACACATGCACACACATGCATACACACGCACACACATGCATACACACGCACACACATGCACACACACACGCACACACATGCATACACACACATGCATACACACACGCACACACATGCATACACACGCACACAAATGAAACTTTCTGTAATTTTGGCCAAATTTAAAAACAAATTGACCCTCGGACATAGAGATGCCGACCGTGGTGAGAGCTGGAAATCCAACTGAGCTCCTCGATAGCCCCGAGGGGCCGGGTGGGACACGAGGGACATTGTAGCACTAAATCCTCAGGCGAGGAAGAGGCTGTTTAGACCCATTTATAGGCAGAAAACTCACTTTGGTTGAGGTTGCACCTCAGTTGGGGTTGCTGGGGTTTGAGTTAAGGGCACAAACCATAGGTCAAGAGCAGAGCCCATGATTTAAACCAGGAAATTGTATTGCCTCCTTGTGTGTAAAGTTATAAAAGTTAATTATAAAAAAGAAAAACAGCCTGACCAGGCAGTGGCGCAGTGGGTAAAGCGTCAGACTGGGATGCGGAGGACCCAGGTTCGAGACCCCAAGGTCGCCAGCTTGAGCGTGGGCTAATCTGGTTTGAGCAAAAGCTCACCAGCTTGGACCCAAGGTCACTGACTTGAGCAAGGGGTTACTCGGTCTGCTGAAGGCCCACAGTCAAGGCACGTATGAGAAAGCAATCAATGATCAACTAAGGTGCCGCGACGAAGAATTAATGCTTCTCATCTCTCTCCCTTCCTGTCTGTCTGTCCCTATCTGTCCCTCTGTCTCTGACTCTCTCTGTCTCTGTTATAAAAAAAAAAAGAAAAAGAAAAACAGGCTCCTAAGTTCTTCCTTTCAGAGAAGATCAGACTCGATTAGATTTTAGGCCACAGGACAAAGATAGTTTAACCCTGAGGAACAGAGTCTGGGTTATAAAACCCTCCCACCCTGTGAGAGAACCAGAGGTAGGAGTATGCCGAGCTGGGGCTCTGGGAGCCTGGTGCCTCTGGGTTATAAAACCTTCCCATCCTGTGAGAGAACCAGAGGTAGGAGTATGCTGAGCTGGGGCTCCGGGAGCCTGGTGCCTCATGGAAACATGGCCTCCGGTTTTCACAAGGAAGGGCAGGAGTCGGAAATGGGCGGCGTCGGGGGTTTGAGCCAGACACTGATGGGAATGGGCAGGGAGCAGGTCAGAAGTAAAGGGTAGAGGTCCTGGTAGGTTCCACTGGGAGGTGTGTGGGTTTGTCAAGCTGGCTAGAGGAAGAGGTCAAGGTGACCCTATGTCCCTCCCATCCCTGTACCGTGAGCGGTGCGTCCCAGGTCAATATTAGATCATCACCACCCACATCCACCCTGACTGCTTTCTTGCTCTTCTAAAATTACTCTCAAGTTCATCAAGAAGATGCCCTTGAAGGCTGGCCACATCTTCCTTCTAAATCCTTGGTGTGCTACACGCAGTCTGAAGACCTTCCTCCCTTGTCCCCGTCTCCCAGCTATGGAGGCTGCTTTAATTAAATGCAGGCACACCTAGCCCTTGAGGATCAAGGGGTCAACGAACAACTTCTCATTGTCTTCAGCACTTCCTTCCTAACTCTCACTAACTAACATTCCCACGGACACCATTGCTCTGCTAGCTTATCTGAGGACCTAGCATGCTGGGGTGGTAACTTCAGTTCCAGGGTGGGCATGAAAATACTCATAAGCACCCCTCCCTCCCTCCCTCCCTCCCTCCCTCCCTCCCTCCCTCCCTCCAATTTCTTTCTTTCTTTCTTTCTTTCTTTCTTTCTTTCTTTCTTTCTTTCTTTCTTTCTTTCTTTCTTTCTTTCTCTCTCTCTCTCTCTCTTTCCCTCCCTCCCTCCCTCCCTCCCTCCCTCCCTCCCTCCCTCCTTCCCTTTTTGATAGGCAGCACAAATCCTCCAGGATAGCAGAAAATAGAGGACTAGAGGGTGTCAGATGTGGGTGGGGAGTTGGAGCACACCATCTGAGAGGTTCGGTTTCCTCACCTATAAAATGAAACCAAGACTAGAATCATTTTAGAAAGATGTCGTAAGGTTCGGAAGACCATGGTGGGCCTATTGTGACTATTGTAAAATGTGATCCACGGTCTAAAAACATGACCTCTAGAACATTCCTTGTCGTTCCTGCTGATCTTGACAGGTATGCTCACTGCACCCCTGAAATGACGAGGCAAGATCTTACCCCGATTCGGCCGTGTTTTTGAGACGAGTGTTTAAGGTTCCGGTGAGTGTCTTCCACAGCCCTTAGGTCAACCAAAAGGAAGGAGCAGGCGAGAAAGAACCAAAAACACTCACTCATCAGACGAAGAAGACTTCTCGCTTCAGCGGAAGGAGCAGAGATGATCCTCATCCCGGTTCCCATCACACTTTCCAGTTGAGAACCCCACCTTGAACCCCTACACTCTCGGACCACTCAAAAGATATCAAGTCTCCTCAAAGTCTAAAGCCAAAATGGAGAGACTGGGAGGTCCTTTGCTACTACTCCTAAGAGGAGTTTTCTAGCTTAGGGTGGCCTGGGGCCCAGCTGATGAACCATGGGTGTCCCTCCTTCCCTCACGGGACACTAGACCCTCGTTCAGGGATGTAGATTTACCAAAGACGCCTGCAGGAATGACGATCAGCTCCCTGCGGCACAGGCTGTAGACGGGCAGGTGGCAGAGGGGCGAGCGACAGCAGGGCCCCCGAGAAGCACCCATCTGATACAAGAAGCTAGGATCACCAGCATGCATTTTTTATTTTTCCTGCAAGAAATAAAAGTGGCAGAAAATATCATCATCGAGAGAAGTTCTACGTCTCAACCAAAATATGAAAGGCACGGAGGAATGCTAGAATTAAAAAGGCCAGCCCTGGCCGGTTGGCTCAGTGGTAGAGCATCGGCCTGGCGTGCAGAAGTCCCGGGTTCGATTCCCAGCCAGGGCACACAGGAGAAGCGCCCATCTGCTTCTCCACCCCTCCCCCTCTCCTTCCTCTCTGTCTCTCTCTTCCTCTCCCGCAGCGAGGCTCCATTGGAGCAAAGATGGCCCGGGCGCTGGGGATGGCTCTGTGGCCTCTGCCCCAGGCGCTAGAGTGGCTCTGGTCGCCACAGAGCGACGCCCCGGAGGGGCAGAGCATCGCCCCCTGGTGGGCGTGCCGGGTGGATCCTGGTCGGGCGCATGTGGGAGTCTGTCTGACTGTCTCTTCTCGTTTCCAGCTTCAGAAGAAAAAAAATACAAAAATAAAAAATACAAAAAGAAAAAAAAAAAAAAAAAAGGCCGGGGGGAGGGGCGGAGGAATCTCCAATGTACAATAGGATTAAGCTGCCCTCATGCGTCCTGACAGTGGACGGCCTTTCAGAGAGAAAGGGGAGACTGGGAGGAAACAGAGGCTCTGTGGAAGGATTGTTCTAGAATGATGAGACATCCTGGGGTCTAACCATGCTTCCCCGCTCCCTGGCCAGGCCCGCCTCACTGCATGCAGATATGTATGTATGTATTATATATATGTGTGTCTGTCTTTACAGCTCAGACAAGATAAAGGGAGACAAGCGCGCCTGCCACAGGCCTTCACCTGCATCCGCATAACATTCACAATAATGACCCCGTCACTCATCAAAGAGGCTCCACGGGCCGGCCTCCGCCGCCCTCTGATCCCGCAGCCAGCTCGGCTGTAATTGCAGACACCCAGCCCCCAGGATGCGTCAGCCGATGTGAAGACACTCAGGGCTTCGCGGGTGTCTGTAAATGCAAGTTCAAGGGGACTTGTTTTTAACATCAGAAGCAGAAATATGAGAGTCGAGAGACAGGTCCCCTGCGCCCTGTAGAGGATCACAGTGGAGATAAG
The DNA here is from genome assembly GCF_036850995.1 of Saccopteryx leptura. Lineage (NCBI taxonomy): Eukaryota > Metazoa > Chordata > Mammalia > Chiroptera > Emballonuridae > Saccopteryx > Saccopteryx leptura. The sequence goes on from NC_089507.1 coordinate 208,676,017, forward strand.
ACGTAGGGAGGCGAGGGCTCTGAAGGTGGGAAAAATCATTTGAAGGCGGCATAACAGACACAAGATAATTACTGCTCTGACGACGACGACGGCAGGCACAGGCAAAGAGGCCCCGCCGCTTTGGGGGGAAATCAGACTGGAGAAGACGGGGTGGGGAGCAGGGGGAGGGGCCTGGCTGTCCTAGAGCAGGGGACAAGTCAGCGCTGACTTCCTGCTGGGAGACAGGCGGAGAGCAAACAGGATCCCAGAAGGTCCTGTCTTAATGATGTTGTGAGCCCAGTTAAGTGTGGGTTTATATCAATTTTCCCTATCTCTCTCTTTAGAGGGTGTGTGTGTGTGTGTGTGTGTGTGTGTATTAAAATGATAGAAGGGACATGCAGATTTGCGGGATAAGGAACAAGAAAGAGACATCAACAGGCTGTACACTGTCTGACCCAACTAGATGACACCGCAGAGCCCTTTGTAGGAGTTATTCCATCCATCTCATCCGTTCAGCATGCACTTATTGGGCTTAGACTAGGTGCCAGACTTGGGGTGAGTCTTGCAGTTAAAAATAAATAAGTAAATTGCCACCCCTGTCCTCAAGGATCCAGAGGGAAAGACAGACATGGAAACAAATAATTGAATAAAATATGGCCAGTAATATGACAGAGGGATGGGTGAGAGGACTCCAGAGTAGAGAAGACAGAAGCACCTCTGTCTGGAGATTGATGAAGGCTAAAAAGAGAACCTCTCCATTGGACCTAAAAAAAAAAAAGAGTTCCAGTTTCCCAGGAAGACCGAGAGGGAAGGGCATGTTAGGCAGAGGGAACAGTATTTGCAAGGTATGCTGTTCTTCAGAAGGGAAACTTTAGGAAGAGAAAGAAGTTCTGATGGTGATTGAAACATTAAGGTGACTGTATCTTAAATGTATTGAAATGTCTGGTCCTGCCTTTCTCATTTAAAAGATGTGGAAAAAATACACAATAAAAAAAATGTAGACACAGAGAAGAAATTAATCTACCGGTAAAAAAAAAAAGAAAGACATGTTGATTTTTTTTTTTATAGAAATTGTGTGTTATTTGTTCAAGCTGAAAATAGAGATAATTTCTGAACTGCAGTCTTGTTTGGGTTCTTTTTAAAATGTATTGCTCAAGCAATGTTCTACCAGCCAGACAGAAAACATAAAATTAAAAGAGAATGACCCAAAATACCACCACCCTAAGAACCATGTGTTTATAGCACCATGTTCCTTCAAGGGAAGGTGCAAAGCACCTTGGCATATCAGCTAAGCTAGGTGGTAAATTCTGTGTGGGGCAAGACAAGAGTTTTGCTTCTTCTTTTAAACAAATCTAAGAGCAGGACACTGCAGTCCACAGGGCTTATGTGATTTGAAAAACACATGCCAATAGGTGGAGAGTCTGGGGCTCAAAATTCTTTCAGCCTTGGCCGGGTAGCTCAGTTGGTTAGAGTGTCGTCTAGAGATACAAGGGTTGAGGGTTCAATCTCTGGTCAGGGCACATACAGAAACGATCTATATTTTTCTTTCTTCTCTCTATAAAATCAATAAATAAAATTTTAAAAATGATTTCAATTTGCTTTGCTTTGTCCCAATTCAGGGCACGGCCAGGTACAGAACATAGGATTGGGAACATAGCCTAGCCACAGAAGTTGGAAATCCGGACGACCTCTTTCCTACACCCAAAGACCCATGGAGCCATTGACCTGCTCAATGAAGGCTTTCTGTGTGTTTGCTTAACACACTGCCACCCTGTTCTGGAAGTGACCATGAGGACTCACATGAATGTGTCAAATATTTCCCTATGTCAACTAACAGGCTCTGTCAAAAAGCCCATACAATGTGGAGAATTGCAACAATTACGTGGACATCTTGGTCCTGCACCTGCTTCGGCAGCTCAGAGAAAACCGAGGGAAACATCTGATTCTTTTTCTGCTTGAAGGACCCCAATGATTGGTCTCTTCCTCTGTTTCAGCTACCGCAGGCTGCTGACCGGTCCTAAAATCTGACAACTCCTCAAGTCAGAGGTGAGAGGACGTATTTATAGCTGAGGCCTGGGACCAGTTTTGTGAGAAGGAATTACCTGCTCGGTATGGTCTCAGAAAGAAGTTATCTCACAGGTTGTGTGAGGACAAGCTGAGGAAACATTAGCCATCTCTGTTTGGAGTCACAACAGTGTTCCGAGACAAATGTTTGTCAGGGGCTGGGATTTTATCCTGCATCTGTCACATACTTGGGGTGTGACATGGGGGAATGTGCTTCCCCTCCCTGAGCCACAGGTCCTCATCTCTAAAGCAGGGAGTTTGGAACTGTAAGATCCCCAATGTCAGATCTTGAATGGGGTCAGGCTGCGAATTGGGAAGCTCAGGCTTGCCGGAATGAGAGAGGGCTTGTGTTGGCTAATGAGAAAGGGGCTTAGTGACAAGGACTTGAGCCAGTCAGGAAAGAAAGTCAGAGAAGGTCTGATCTGCAGGCCAAAGAGGACAGCAAGAGTCTCCTAGGAGTGGCAGTCAGGCTAGGTCAAGCTCCGGGCAGGCTGCCCGGTTGAGGAATGGCATCAATGTGTGGGAAGAGGTCGCTAAGGCTGGACAGGTGTCAGGGCCCGAGCCAAGTGGACTCGAGGTCAGGATAGGATGTCGGAGCCCGAGTGCAAAGCAGGCCTGAATCAAAACCCGCTCCCCGCCCCCTACGACATAGCATGGCTGGGTGACCCCGGACAGACCCACTCTGGGTACAGGGAATCCAGAGTTTAGCAGAGCAAGAGTGAGTCTAGGCTCAGGTATCCACCTTCTCAGGGCAAATGGGGGCTATTTGGGCTTGATACTCGGAGAAGCTCTCCAGATATATTTAGATACATTTAGGCAGATACATTTAGAGCCAGAATATGGCATTTTAATATAAGTAAAAGTGTAACAGCCGACACATATGGTGCGCCACATTATTTTAAATGCCTCTAATGCACGAACCCATTGACATGCTAGGTTTAGAGATTTTTCTTGTTAACCACTATGGTAACAATATGAAAAAAGTATTTACTTATTTTGCAAAAACACAGGGAACAGAGAGGGGCAAATGGGAACCTGTTCAGACTGAAGACTCTTGGGAAATAGGGGCCCTTTAAGTGACCCCCATTAACGTGAATTTCATTGTCAGACCTCTTTTTTTTTACAGCATGTTTTTGGGTCATCTTTGTGGCTTTCCAGTAAGAATTTTATGCTCCTAAACTGGAGATGACACCAGAAACTAGTCCTAACATCTTCACATAGTCACATAATAGTCTTGGGGTTCAGGTCTTCCAAGAACATGGTGATCATCATGCCTCAAGTGTGAGCCATTGATAGCATCCTGGTTGACAAGGGATGAGATATGAATTTTCATGGGAAAAATGCGCAGATGTGCAAAAATGTAACTTTATTCGTTTCATTATTACTGAAATTAGCTTAGCTCCTTCATCCCTGTTTCCACATGGCAGAAAACTTAATCTTACTAATCTAAGGTAATTCCCCAGTCCCATTTTAAAGTTTAGTTTATCATAAAGTAAGTACTTAACTTTGTCATGTTATCCCTGACCTTCTTTCTTTCCTTCACACAGTGGTTATTCTAACTTTCTGAACAGTTTACTTTTATTGTTGCTGTATCCTTTTAAAAATTCACAATTATTTGATTGGTGTAAAATTATTGCTGTATAACATAAAAAGTAAAATATCCCATTTTTAGTGTATGGTTTATCAATTTCTACACAATAACCTTTTGGGGTTTTGACTGAGATGGTGTTGAATCTATAGATTAATTTTGAAAGAACCATCAGAGCAATAATGAATCTTCCAATCCATGAACATGGTATATTTCTCATTTTATTTAGGACTTCTGTAATATTCTTTGACATTATATTGTGGTTTTGGGTTTAGAGTTCTTACACATATTTTATTAAACTTTCCCCAAGTATTTCACATTTCAAGGTGCTATTGTAAAAGGTATTGTGTTTTTAATTTCACTTTTAAATTGTTCCTTTTAGATACATAGACATGAAACTGATATTTGAATATTGAACTTGTATCCCGTGACCTTGTTCCATTTAGTTGTCAATCTTTTACAAGTTCCTCAGGATATCCTATGTGCGTGATCATGCTGTATGAAGCTAAAGACAGTTTCAGTTCTTTAAAATTGATATGCCTTTTATTTGACTTCCAGAATAACACTGAAGAGACGCGGTCAGTGACATTCGTCACCTGTTATAGAGGGATTAAGAATTCAGTCTTTTATGCTTTAGTTTGATATTAGCTATAGGTTTTTCATAGAGACTCGTTATAACACGAAAGCAATTTTATTCTATTCCTCGTTTTCTGAGAGGTTTTATCATTAAAAAAATTGTTGAATTTTGTCACATGACTTGTGTTTTTCGTCTTTGTTTTGGTTCTATAGTTAAGTGCATACAGTGCTTGATTTTTAAAGAAAAGCCAGTTGCTCAACCTTGGGATCAACTCCACTTTGTCATGATATACGACCTTTATATGGAGAGGTGGATTATACTTGGCTAAGAGTTAAGGATTTTTGTGCCTTTGTTCACAAGGAATATTGATCTGGAGATTGTTTTTCTGTAATATCTTTTTTTTTTTTTTTTGTATTTTTCTGAAGTTGGAAACGGGGAGGCAGTCAGTCTCCCGCATGCGCCCGACTGGGATCCACCCAGCATGTCCACCAGGGGGCGATGCTCTGCCCATCCGGGGCGTTGCTCTGTTGCAACCAGAGCCATTCTAGGGCCTGAGGCAGAGGCCATAGAGCCATCCTCAGCACCCGGGCCAACTTTGCTCCAATGGAGCCTTGGCTGCAGGAGAGGAAGAGAGAGACAGAGAGGAAGGAGAGGGGGAGGGGTGGAGAAGCAGATGGGCGCTTCTCCTGTGTGCCCTAGCTGGGAATCGAACCCAGGACTCCTGCACGCCAGGCGACGCTCTACCACTGAGCCAACTGGCCAGAGCTTTCTGTAATATCTTCATCTGGTTGGAGGATAAGGGTAAAACTGGCCTCATGAAATGGTTTGGAAAATCTTCTCCCATATTCCAGTTTCAAAAGAGTTTGTGTAGGCTTATTATTTATTTCATAAATGTTTCATGGAATTCAACAGTGAAGGCTTCTTAGAGTTTCCTTTGTAAGGATGTTTATAATTTTGAATTTATTCTAAAATTTGACATGGATCTAGTCAAGTTTTTTACTTCTTCTTGAGTTAGTTGTGATATTTTGTGTCTTTCAAAGAATTCATTCATTATAGCTCAGTTGTCAAGTTTATTGGCATGAATTTGTTTATTACATTCTGTTATATTATTTTTTAAGTAGCTATAGGATATGTAATAATGTTCCTCCCATATTTTGCTTTTTGGAAATGTGTCTTCCTTTTTTTTGCTTGATCAGCTTATTTTACTGATATTAAAAAAACACTTTTGGTTTTGTTTGCTTTTATCTACTGCTTGTCTGATTTTTATTTTATTGACTTCCTCTTTTATCTTTATTACCTATTTCTATCTACTTTGGGTTTATATTGTTGTTCATTTTTAGATTCTTAAGTTGGAAGCTCAGATAATTCATTCTGTACTATTTTTATTTTCTAATATAAGTGTTTAATAGTCTATAATTTCCCACTAATCTCTGCTTTTTCTGCTTTCCACAAATATTGATATTTCCTGATCTCTTACTCATTCAGTTCAAAATATTATCTAAATTTTTTTGTGCTTTGTTCTTTAACTCATGGGTAATATATATATACATAAATGTTGGTCAATTTCCAAAATTTTAAAATTTCCCATATGTATTTTTATTTTTGGTGTGCAACTTAACTTTACTGTGTCAGAGAACATACTCTGAATGATTTTTGATCTTTTGAATTTTTTGAAACTTGTTTTGGGATACAACATATAATTTAAGTAACACCATTTAATCTTCTAAGTGCACCTGAAAAGAATGTGTGTTCTCCTGCTGTTGGGTGGATCATTTTATAGATGTCACTTGGGTCAAGTTGGTTTATAATGTTATTCAAGTCTTTTACATCTTTACTGCCTATTCTAATAATTACTTGCCTACCTGTTCTATTAATTACTGGTGAGTAATGTTGACACTATGAATTTGTCTCATTCTTCTTTTAGTTCAACCAATTTTTGCTTCATGCATTGTTGAAACTCTGTTATTAGCTGCATATACTTTTAGGAAATACTATGATTTCTGAATGTACTCACCAGTTTTTCATTATGGAATGCTCCATTTTATCCTGACAATATTGCTTATTCTGAAATCTACAACATATAATATTAATATAGATGTTCCAGCCTATTGTCATTATATATTATGTTTGCATAGTATATAACTTTCCCTTCCTTTGCCTCTTAATGACTTTATATTTAAAGTACACTTGTACAGTTATCACATATTTAGGTATTACTTTTTTATACCCTCTCACAATCTGTCTTCTAATTGGAATGTTAAGAATAGTAAAATTATTCCTAAAAGTGGGATAATTATTCCTAAAAGCTGGGTCAAAAGGCAGTTCGATTTTTAATTTTTTGAGGAATCTCCATACTGTTTTCCACAGTGGCTACACCAGTCTGCATTCCCACTAGCAGTGTAGGAGGGTTCCCTTTTCTCCACACCTTCGCCAGCACTTATTCTGTGTTGTTTTGTTGATGAGCACCATTCTGACTGGTGTGAGGTGGTATCTCGTGGTTTTAATTTGCATTTCTCTAATGATTATTGATGTTGAGCATTTTTTCATATGCCTATTGGCCATCTATATGTCCTCTTTGGAGAAGTGTCTATTCATTTCTTTTGCCCATTTTTTGATTGAATTGTTTGTCTTCCTGGTGTTGAGTTTTACAAGTTCTTTATAAATTTTGGTTATTACTCCAAGAACAGTATAGCACTGTTTCAAAAGGAGAAATGCACCCCCATGTTTATGGCAGCATTGTTCACAATAGCAAAGATCTGGAATCAGCCCAAGTGTTTGTCAGTGGATGAGTGGATTAAACAGCTTTGGTACATATAATATATTCTATGGAATATTACTCAGCCATAAGAAATGATAATATCAGATCATTTACAACAACATGGATGTACCTTGATAACATTATACTAAGTAAAATAAGTAAATCAGAAAAAACTAAGAACTATATGATTCCATACATAGGTGGGACATAAAAATGAGACTTAGAGACATGGACAAGAGGGTGGTGTTTACTGGGGGGGGGGGGGAGGAGGTAAGGGGGGAGGGGAGGGGCACAAAAAAAACCAGATAGAAGGTGACAAAAGACAATTTGACTTTGGGTGATGGGTATGAAACATAATCAAATTTCAAAATAACCTGGAGATGTTTTCTCTGAACATATGTACCCTGATTTATCAAGGTCACCCCACTAAAATTAATAATAATAAAAAATTTTAAAAAAGAACAGTAAAATTAAATGTAATATTAATATAAGTTTAAGTCTGCAATCTTTCTTTTTGCTTTCTATCTGCCCCATATGTTCTCTGTTTTGTCTGCATTCCTGCTTCCTTGTGTGTTAATTATTACTTAGGTGTTCCATTATTTCCACTGTTGGCTGATTAGCAATTCCTTGCTTTTATTTTTAGTATTGCTCTAGGGAATATAATATGTCTTTAATGTATCACAGCCCACCTCTCAATAATATCGTATCACTTTACAAATAATGTGAAAAATCTTACAACCAAACACATCCATTTTATCCCCTCTTTATTAAAAAAAAGTTGAAAGTGAGAAAAAAGGTGTTTTATATTTACTCACATATATACCATTTCTGATGTTTTCGCTTCCTTTTTGGTAGATCCAGGTTTTCAACTGGTATCATTTTCCTTGTAGCCGAAGAACTTCCTTTAATATTTCTTGTAGTGTAGTTCGGCTGGTGTTAAATTATGTCAGCATTTATTTATCTGAAACATTATTTCATCTTTATTTTTGAAATACGGTTTTGTCGGTATGGAATTCTAGGTTGGCCATTTTCATCTGCATTCTTCCCTGCAGAAGGGATGCTGAAGGGTGTGACCAGGGAATTCATAAGTGGCAAGTCTAGCTGTGCTTCAGGAATGTCCCAGGGACAGGATTGCAAAGAATCGTTTGGCTTGGGGATGGTCTAAAAGCCACAGAAACAGTTAGGAGGCTGTTTAAAATAATCCTGGGGATATGTGATAGGGGTCGCAAACGAGTCACAGGAGGTAGAGATGGTGATAAGAGGACTGATTTGGAACGGGCATTTTGTCATTAGAACGTGAGGATCAAATGCAAAAGGTGGCGGTGAAGATGACTCCTCGCACCTTGGTGATGGCCTGTGATTGAGGGGCGTCCCCATTTACTGAGATGGGGATTAACAGGAGGAGAAACAGGTCTGGGAGGTCAGCGTTGCCATTTCCATGGCGGCTGCGATCCCCTATCTGGGTGACTACCACACATGCCATGCTTGTCACTCAAGTTCTCCACTGGTTGGAAGCCCTCTTCTATCTCGGGACCAGGTACCCTTCTAGCCTTTTGGTATGACAGCGAGATAGGCCTTCTCTTTTTTCCAAGATACTGATCATGGACTCCAACCTTGAACTCTCTCTCTATGACATTAAGCGTCTCCCATTTAGGCTACACTGAGTTCAGCTCAGCACCGCTGTGCATGGTAGTTGGCCTGTGGCCACTAGTCGAAGCACCTCTAACCGCACCAGGCTCTAGTTCTGTCTGCTTTGACTATCCCACGGGTCCAGCAGGCTGTGTAGCTGAGCTCACCCCAAGTTATGACATTATTTAGACTTTTCCTTTCAACTTGGAATATGAAACAAGAATAAATCATTCAACCTCCGTCGCCCATTTAACCCCTGTGTAAACTGTCTGAGGGATAGAATGATAATTGCCTTTTTTTTCAGGGACAGAGTCATTGGGGGGTAGTCAATTAAAGTCTTACACCGCACTTTGAGATCTTTCAATGAAAGGCCCGGAGTTGTTAATGTTAACAAGATACCAAAGGGCTATTTGCCAGCAATGACTCCCTTCGAGCCAGCTTGTCTGTCATTAGTAATTTGGGGGCTTGGCAGAGAGTCATGGGAATGTTTTAATGGCTTCTGTTCAACCCTAGAAATAGATCTTGAAGTTGCAAAAAGAAATGCTTGTTTTCTCTGTTCTCCTCTATTTCTGTACACGTGGTGACCCTCAGGAGAGATCTCAGGTTCTCCGCAAGGACCAAAGAAATGGTCCCCAGTGTCCTCCGCTGCCCTGATAAGCTCTGACAGGGGTTGGTGCTAAGGACTGTTCCGGACCCGGACTCGGATGGGTTGTCGCATCTGCAGTCACTGTGGCTGGAGCTGGGTTTCTGGGGCCGCCAGCAGAGCTCGCTGATTCAGGGAGGTTTGGTGGGAGACACTTTCTCTAAAAAAATATTCGGGAAATGTTTACTAGTTTGAACAAGTTATTTTATTCCTAAGCCAACTCCCCAGAGCTTTTTCAGAGCTGTCTTTATGAGGCAAGGAAAAAAATGTTTTCTGTCTAGGAGGCCTGGGCTTGTTTCTAGAGACACAGGCAAAGAATATGTGTGTCCAGCCAAGCTGGTGTTTGGCCCTTTGTTGGGGAGAGTCCAAGCTATAACTTCATTTTCAATTAGTCAATAACTGTCCTTTTAGAAACACCCTGATCTTCCTCTGCCCAGTTTTTTTTTTCTTTTTCTTTCATTTCTGCTCTACTCTTTGCTTCATGTTTAATCAGTTATTTTTCTCTTCTTGCCAAGACATGGTATACTCTAAAATAACAGGAGCTATGCTGAGAGGAGAAACAGCCTTGAGCCTTGCTGCTGACCTCGGGCAAGTCACTTAACCTCTCTGGGTTTCATTTCACTCACTGAAAGACAGAGCGATTGATAACACAGGGGTCCAGCAGGATGTCTGTATTGATGGATCCAAGATGGATATAGTTATTTCAGGTGTTGCTGACACAAAGGATTTCATAAATTTGTGAAGTATCTAAACATGAGCAATAGGGCATGCTGGGGACTGTGGCAAACTGGAGCATTGCATGCTTCATCCACAGGGAATGGCCACTATTTTGCTATAGAAAATGCGGGCTAGATTTTCTTTTCTTTCTTACTTTCTTTCTTTCTTTCTTTCTTTCTTTCTTTCTTTCTTTCTTTCTTTCTTTCTTTCTTTCCTCCCTCCCTCCTTCCTTCCCTCCCTCCTTCCCTCTCTTCCTATCTTTTTTTTTTTAATTCAGAAATTTATATAACATCTTCCAATTTTTAAGTGTCAGAATAATTCATTTTCTTTTAAAAACCAGTTTGGAATGACAGAGAAAGACGGCTGTGGCCTGAGTTTGGCTAACAAACCAGCAGTTTAACATTTCCAGTTTATTTGACTCTTCATTGATCAGTTCCTGCCTTCTTCCTCTTCCTCATCCATTTAATATGCTGTGATTGTTCTACCCATCTCCCCCTGACATCAGCAATGTTTTCTTTTCATTCCCCCGAAGCAGCTGGGAACATATTCACACAAACCACAATTTCCTCATCCTTCCACCAGGCAGGCCCTACTGGTACTCTCAGCTCTTTTCCCATGGCCAACTACGCAAAGACACCACCGAGCCCACTGAGTTTGAAGCACTTGAGTCTATTCTTCCATTCCCCGGATGAAAGTGGAGAGTAAACCTTTCTAGTTTTCCTTTGAAAAGGGAAAAAAAAAGCCTTGGCTGTTGATATGATCACCAAGAATGCAAACTCATCAGCCATTTGGGGCCATAACTGTGGCTGAGCCTGCCAATCCTTGGCCACAGAACCGGTGCCAATCCTGAGCCTGGTGAGAGCCGGCCAGAGGGAGTCATGACAGTGTGGCTCCATTGCCTGTTTAGAAAAATATGCTAAAGAAGCCCCAGCGACTGATTGTTTAATAATAAACTGTACCATAAAAGGTATGTTCTTCACCAAACATGAGCATGATTCTTCCCCATTGCCACGTCTGGCCCTCTTTTTAACTCTCTTCTCGGGAGAAATGGGACTATTCCGTCTAGGACAAGAAGATGCCTCTCTGGAAAAGATTTCATCATACTTTGCACGCATGCTACAGTTCTCCACTCCCTCACCAATGGCTCTGGTTCCACCGAGTCTAGATGTAGCCATGAGATCTGTAATATACCTAATACAAGATCCTTGGTATGTATGCATGTCTATAAAGCCATTACTAGCATTGCCAGTCATTTGGGGGATGGGATGTGTGCTAACAGACAGTAGGCTGAAAAGCAAAAACAACCCAAGTATCCCCGAATGGTGAGTAGGTAATAAAATGTGGTAATTCTTATGATGAAATAGTCCATGCTGGTAAAGAGTAATGGACAACAATGGGGATGGACTTCAAAACCTCACGCTAAGAGAAAGAAACCAAACACGTGAGAACACATATTGCAGGAGCACAGATATAGAAAATGGCCAGAAAATGCAAATCCAGAGACAGAATATAGAACAGTCGTTGTCTGGGTCTGGGGTCGGAGTGAGGAGGGACTAGAAATGGGCTCCAAGTTTCTATTTTTGGGGTCCTAGAAACGATCTAAAATTAAATGGCTGGTGACAACTGTACAACTCTGTAAACTGACAAGAGGTCGTGAAATTGTACACGTCAAACCCATAAATGCAGTGTGATATAAACTGCAGTGATTTTCAACCTTTTTTTTTTTTCATGGCACAAACACACACTAATTACGAAGGTCAGTGCCCCTGACTAAATACAACCATTTTCATCTCATGGCACAAATAAATTAGTTACTAAAGAAGAACAGGTCAGGGCCCCTTTTTCTTTAGTAATTAGTTTATGAGTGCGTGAGAAACAAAGGTTGAAAATCACTGAATTATAAAGGATATCTCACTAATGCTGTTTAAAAACACACATGATAAATATCAACCTTCCCAAGTGGTGGTGAGGTTTTAATGGACGCATGCATGCAGATGTTTAGCATGTTTAGCATAGTTCCTAAGACAAAGCAAGAGCTTAATAAAGATCAGTTATTGTGATTGCTCTCATTTGAATTGTTTTCTGTAAACCTGATTGCCCTCTGGAGTCCCCAACTTGTTCTGTCAATTTTGAGCTAAGCACCTGCTTCTTCATGGCCTCTGTTGTCCTCAGGAGCCCTTGGGTCATTCTCAGTGTGGCCTCAGCTCCCAGCATCTTCGGAGAATGTAAACCCGATCTGTCCCGATATAGTCCAGGGTTGCAAGGAGGCTAATCAGTGTCAACGGTGGGGCATGCACAGCTCACAGTTGTCCCAGTGGCCATTTACGCTCACAGTTTGGGAACTGGGTGTGATTTCTTCTTAGAATAACTCCTTAGAGATGTGTGGCCTCTTCTGAGATTGTCATCTAGTTTCCATCTAATCTCTTCTGTCCTTTGGAGACCTAGCTTTGGAACTTGGCTCTTGGACCTGGCTCTCCCAGCCAGGCTACCCAAGTACAGATGGTACTTGTCATGCGTGGGCCAGGCTGCCCTGCCGGGACACTCACCACTGGGCCAGGCTGGGCTCTCAGCCACGGCTGGAGCACTGCCAGCAGGGAGGAGCAGAGCCTCTGCGGAGCTGGTGTGGGTGACTGCTGCTGGGAACCAGAGGTGGCCCGCAGCTTCCCCGGGCGGGATTAGTGACATCAGCTCCTCCCAGGCAGCAGGCTCAGACAGGAGGAGAAGGAGGCCATGGCACCAGGTCAGAGGGGGCACTGGCAGCCAGGACAGTGGGCCCTCCCAGCCGGGGCTCCTTGGGGCCTGCCTGCTGCAGCCGTGCCGTGGCGTGGCATGGCATGGCGTGGCGTGGCTGTCGGGGAAACCTGTTGGGTAAGCTTTTGTGTATTTCCCCATCAGCCTGGGGCTGGCAGTCCAGTCAGGAAAGTAGGGTGAGGGGAGGGAGCGCTTTCGTACCTCTGACATTTACTTGAGAAGCTGCCAAAGGGTGGTTTATGTTTCTTAAACAGAGATGTGTTATGATAACGAGGCTGCTTCTGTGGAGGTGATAGCGAGCCCTGCCCGAGGCTGGGCCTCCCTGATGTGTCCCTTTGCCAAACAAGCAAAGCACAGGCGGCACAGCAAAGGGAGTTGGTGGCCAGCTTCGGGGGGGGGGGGGGGTAGCAGGTATAGCGGCCTGGATGCAGAGGGTGGGACCTCAGGGTAGTCAGAGCACCTCCCTGAACTCCGTCCTCCTCATCGGCCAGGTGGCAATGACGGTCTGCCCCTCTCCGGGCTCCTGAGCACGTGTCCCTTAACTGCACTCTTCCACTGCCCCGTTCCAGGTATTTCACAACATGATCTCACCCTAATCCCGTAACGGCGGCACGATGTGGGGACTATCATTATCCTGGCTTCACAGAGGAGGCATAGAGAGACCGAATGATCTGGCCCGCGTCTCACAGCTAAGCCGCAGAGCTGGGACGTGGCCCCGAGCCAGTCTCCGATTTTCTCAGAACCTGCCTGCAGCCCTGGTCCTCGTCCTCCAAGCCTTTCACTCAGTGTCGGGACAGCACTTTTGTCCACGTGATCGGCTGATGATTCCTACCCCTGTGCTGCATCCTGAGCTATTCCTCCTGCTTCTGCTCAACTCCCTAGCCCCGGCACCTCGCTCTGGACCGAGGCAGAAACTTCCCTGTAGGACATGTGTGAGAGGCTACCAGGGGAAACCCAATGAAATAACAGGTCGTGCCCTCTGGAGTCACCTGGCACTGCTCTGAGCTCACTCTGGGCACTCAGGGAGAGTTTATACCCGGGACAGACTCACTGTGAGTACTTGAAAGGGAAGGTGCCTGAAGTACTCACGGCTGAACCTTGAACGCTGACTCAGACCTTCTTTCTGCCTTGGGGAGGAGCGTGTCCATCACTCTGTTCAGGAACCTAAATCCTACCTTCAGTTTCCGCTTCAGTCAACTACGGAACACCTCCGAGTGCCAGGTAGTTAAATGCCCTCCATAAGGAGGGTGACAAGAACCAGGGGTCCAGGCTGCACGTCCCCTCTGTGCTCTGCAGCCGCGGTGTCGGCGGAGCCTGATGCAATGAGAGGAGTCACGCACGGGCCGGCCTTGCAGCGTGGTCCTTAGATGGACTCTCTACAGCCTGGCCCCGCCCCTCCCCCCACCCCCGAAGCCACCAACAAAGGAATCATGCACGTATCCATACAGGGCGAGGGCGAGGATTCAATCTAACTGATGAATCACATGCTTGTGGGAAATCTGATGTCTTCTCAAAAAGTTGGCTAAGCTTGGCAATAGTAGTTCCCGCTTCCATCCTGCTCACCCTGAGCCCCTAGTTCACGTTCCTGGGCACACTGAACCCCACCCCTGGGTATGACTAGGTTTGCGGAGAGATTGCTTTCTATGATGCAAGTATGTTGCCTGCCCGTCAGACAGACAGGCAGGCAGGCTGTATGAAGGCACAGAGCTAATGGAGCTCTAAGATGGAATGGTTATTCATTTAGATGGCATCAGTAAAAGAAAAATCTGCCAGAGTGTTGTATTTACATGGGTTTAATTCCTATCAGCAAAGAGTATATTGGAGAAATAGGTTTGAGACAACATGTCATAGTAGCAGCACATGTTATGCATTCATGACTTTGGTTTCTTTGTCCAAAGTGAATTCCAGTCAATCAGAAAGTCAACCCACTCTTATAGAGAGCCTACCATATGCTACGTCCTGTTCTGGGATTAGGGAGGTCCTTCATTGGGGTTCAATGGCCCCCCCCAATAAATATTAATAATAAAGCCAGAGATGTCAAAATCAATTGATTCCTTTCTCCTTAGTGAGTGCCTGAATTACCTGTTTGAAAAGTTCATCTGGGCCAAGCTGGATATTTAAGATAGAATGTTATCTTACTTTGCGGACATAGTTTTGGGATGTGTGGCTGAGCTCTTTATATCTTAAGGAGGTGTTCTCATTTGCTCAAGACAACCTCTTGGCTCCAATCAACCAACTCCCCAGTCCCCTACCTTCCTTGACAGGACTATTGCTCCCCAATAGTGCCACACCCAGGGCGTGTGCGGAGGGCCTTGGCTCGCAGGGTAAATATCTTGATCCATTTAGGGTGAAGTGGGAGCAGCTTCGGCTCCACTCCTCACAGGTGGCTTGGCTGTTGCTCAAATTTCTTCTGATTCATCAGGGAAGTCTTCAGGAACTCTGATTGCTGCTCAAAGGTGTCTGTCCTCTTGATGTGAGGGGTGTGAGTCTCAGAGAATCTGGGGCTAGCCTGCTAACATGAGGCTGTGAATTTGTCAATGCAAGCGGTAAGTAAATCTGGCTGATGGAACTTAGAGCTTGGTAAGACTTTCTATACAAAGGCTATTTCAAATGAAAAAAAGAAACCCATCCTACACATTCTGTACGATTATGCTGATACAGGAATAGCGTGATCATGCTATAAGGGAGGAAGCTTGGAAGTCTTACCTTGTGGATGAATCAAATGGACCTGTGCTGCCTTGCGCCATCTTACCCCTGAATGGCTCCAGAGCATGAATGTTTATGTGTGAATGTACACACACACACACACACACACACACACACACACACACACACACTTCTGTTCTTGGTTTCTTTGGATGTCTATTTCCTCTTGAAAAGAAGTTCTGGGTCTGTATCCAAACTGGCTGTCCCCTGATCCTTCTGGAGCTAGGTCACCTAGCCCGTGTATGTAACAGGGGCTCTTGTGTGTTAACTCTCATGTACCTCCACCCAGGGTTTTCAGTTTCCCGGGTCTCATCCTGGTCGTTAGGTGCCTGGTCTTGACCTGTTCCTGGGCTGCTCCCCGCCTGAGCTGTCCTCTGAGCCCATGACCTTCAGCTGGCAGTTCTGCTCACTAAGCCCTCAATCCACACAGGGGTCACTAGAAGATGTGCCTCCTCTTCAAGTTGACATGGTCAACTTCAAGGTGGAATGAAGGTGTGTGGCATGTACCACTGACTGTCCAAGGTGCTCTCACCAAGCTAGACTGACGGGAGGTCGTTCTCACTAGCTAAAGGCCCTAGGCTCAGCGGTGACTCATGCTCATACCTGCCAAAGGTGTAGCAGGTCAGATGAGCAACCAGGTTCTATGGAAGGAGGAAGAGATGGGAGCAGCCATGAGGAGAAGGGGATAAAGCCTGATCCTGGGGGCCCTGGCCACACACAAGGCGCTTTGAAGAATGTTTATATGCCAAACAGCATTTTAGCCAGGATCCTGGGGTTTTGGGTCGATTCTAAAAATTACCCCTAACCCAGTTGATGGAGAAACTTCATGGGCAGCCTATACAATGATATTACATGACATTCCCGATAATAACCACGTCGTGAATTAGCACTAAGGATTTGCTCAGCAGTGTGCTGCACGCTTTACTGGGTGGGTTCATCTAATGTTTTCATCAACTCAATGGGATAAATTAGTAGTCCCATTTTACAGAGGTAGAAACTAAGGTCCAGGTAAGTTATATAACTTGCTCAGAGTTCCAAAGCTGGTAAATGATAAAACCAGCATTTACACCTAGGCCGTCCGACTCCAGCGCCTGTGTTTAACCACAATGCCCACTAGGGTAGGAATCAGGGGTTTACACACTTGCTGTGTAAAGGACCAAATAGTAAACATTTTTGGCTTTGTGGGCCATGTGGTCTTTGTGGCAACTATTCCACTTTACTTTTGTAGCACAAGCACATTCACAGACAATCTAAAAATTGATGGTGCGCTGTGTTCCAATAAAGCTTTATGTATAAAAACAAGCCACGGGCTAGATTCAACCCACAGGCCATCAGTTGCTGATTCCTGGCATAACCAAAGAGGATACTGAAGTTTCAGATCCAACTAATGTGGAACACTTATTATGTGTCAGGTACTTCAATTAACTTATTTTATTGAGTCTTTCAAAAGCTGTGAAGTCGAAAAGGAATTCCCAGTTTACAAATGACAAAAACCGAGGCGCAGGAAGTCAGCTTTCCTTGAGACGTACCGCTAGTAAACGGCGAAAGGGAACTAACTTCACGTCACTCATCATAATCCACGTTCCTTTCTCCTTTGTAGGCCGTCCAAGTAGACTGAAACCTCATAAATGATCAAGTCTCCAGAAGCTATATTGCTGCTTTTTGCTTTTTCAGGGAAGTGTGAATGTGTCATAACTTGGCCAGGACGAGCCGGCTGCAAGGCACGCCGAGCCTCAGAAGCATGGGGCGTCGGGATGGGGAGGCGTTGCTGAGGTTGAAGTGGAGGAAATGCACCCAGCCAGAAAGCTGGCCATTGGTGGAGGGAGGGGTTCCAGTGGTTTAAATGGATGTGGGAAATGCTCATCTCGACAAGTGGGGGTGTGGGCGGGGTTTACCAGAAATCTCCAGGTCGTTATTATGCCGGAGTGACATCCAGGTTGGGATGGCTTTGGGGACGGGGGGAGTGGAAGGGGCTGGCCACCGCTGGAGTGAGCTGGTTCTCAGGAACGAGTTCCAGGCGTAGAAAGCCGTCTCAGAGAGAAACAGAACTTATCAATGGGACAGGGTCACTTAACCCAGTAGAAGTACTGCCACGTCCTCCCACTCCGGCGATGGGAATGTCCTCACAGAGCCCTTTGCTGAAAACTCTAAGAATTAGATAGGCCTGCTCCTCCTTATCTCTTGCTGCATTTTCCGTCTCAGCTACACTCTCACTTGAGGTTGTCGCACTTGCCTTTGCAACTCTCTCTGCCGTATTCCTTGACTGCTCTCTGGAAAGCCGAGAGTGTCAGTGAACACGTGCCGCTTTGCCACTGTGTCCTCAGTGTTTAGAACAACGCTCGGGACATTGTAGGCTCTCACTCACTATTTGTTGAATGAATGGATTAACTTACTACGCATTGTAATTACGCATTTCATCATTTATTACCCGCCGTTCTCATGAGACTATAAGCTCTGTGGGAGAGGAAACCAAGTCTGTGTTTTCATTACTGCTTGCCCAGTGCCTAGAATATATTGGGTGCTCAATTAATACTTGTTGAGTGAAAGAGTGAGTGAGAATTAGGAGCAGATGTGGCTCCCAACCAGCAGAGGAAGCCGGAGAACTTGTATATCTCATTATCCCAGCCCTTATCATGTGGTATTGTATATATGTATTATTATTTGCAAAGGATTTTATGTTCCTCACTAATCTGAAAATTCTTTGAAGGGCATAGGTTGCACCTTACTCATCTCTAAACTCAAGATCCTTGACACAAACTGGCGTGTACATGACTAATTACCTGCCAGGTGGATAAAAGCTTAACCCAGCAGCATAAGCCAGGTCTATGAGTGTCCAACTCATTTGAGAGCCTACTTCCCGGTGAAGCTGAAGCTGCCTGGTTCGGGTCTGACACAGGGAAGGCAAAGCTGTATTTGCAAGTGGGGAGTGTTAGAGATATGGTCTGGGAAGGTCTAAGAGGATAAGGCACAGGGGGACTCCCAGAGTTCCAGAGGAGGGAGTCCTTATCAGCAAGGCTGGTCCAGGATGGGCGACAAGTTCAGCCAAAGGAGAGGAGGCAGACAGAGGAAGCAAAAAGAAACAGGATGATGGGACCACCAGGAAAGAACCCATGGCCACTTGGGATGTCCACGCTATTGCAGTGAGTGCTGAGAGGCAACATGGGAGATTTGGGTCCTGGTGGCTCCAGACAAGAGGCCAGGAGTCAAGGTGCTCTTCACATATCAAAGTAGGTAGTCAGTATGACACTAAGCCCATTTCCACCTCCTTCACGAAGCAGGTATCCTATTTTCTTCTCTGAACACTCTGATACCGATAGACCGATCTGGCTGGCTTACACAGAGTTGCTGGTTGCAAACCACCCATGGGATGGACCCAGGATGACTCCTGGAGTGAGCATCAGTACCAGGGATGCTTCTGGATAGTTATCTATCTTAAGTGAATGAACCGAATGTCTAAATGAGTGAATGACCAAGTGAGCCAATGAATGGATGAATGAATGACCGAAACAAACTTTCTGCAATGGTTTAAGATCGGGTACAGGGGAGAGGTCCATGGAGGAACCATGGAAACCCTAGCAATGAAGGACGCTGCCAATTAGGTTTCAGAGATGTAATCATGTCTGACTTGCATGGAGCTCTCAGAAAGGACTCTCTGAGTGAGGAAGACATTGAGTTGGGCTCTGAATACTGCAAAAAGTTGTTTTTGTTGTTTAATTGATTTTTTTTGTTTGATTGATTTCTGAGTTTGGAATTTACTGAGATTTTTTTTTTTTTTTTTTTTTTGCATTGGCGCATATACAGATAATATTTGTAGTGTCACATGGATATTTTACAGAGCCAGTCTTTTCTGTATTCAGCCTATGTCTATTTCCTGCTGAGGCATATTGGGCTGAGGAAGGTGGGATTAAGTCTCCTTAGCTTATGAGTACATTTCCTCTGATGCCTCCTAGTATTTCTACAGTTGCTTCCTTGTGCATTTCAGTGCTCTGCTGCTCCGTGTCCAAATGTATCTAAGTATTTGCTCTGAATTTTATTTGTTCTTGTCATTGTCAAGTGGATTGGTTTAATATATATATATAGTCAGTGGGGTAAAAAACAACATGACAAACAGGGGGTTGGTGATGCAAAAGAATGACACAAAATGTAGGGGACAGTGAGGACACTATCTTATCTATTGATAGACAAGATGGAACATGGAAGTGGAAAGAAAGAAAGATGGGTATTTGTTGAGTGCTTTGTATTGTTCACTTGGGACTTTGGCCCTGTTTCCTTATTTAGTCACCACGGTATGGTCTGAAGTGGGGATCAGCACCCCCATCTCCTACACAGAAGGACTGAGAATGGAGAAATTCGGTGACACAGCAGAAGTTATTCCTTAGAAATGAAAATTCAAACCCTAGTCTCTGTGGGTCAAAACCTTTTCCTGCTGACATTTCAGTGTTTTAGGATGAAAGATACTACAGACTACAAAGACCAGACCAGGTGAAATGGGAGACAATGAGAGCAGCAGAGAGGGAAGCCAAGATTATAGCACGTCCAGAGACCAGGAGGGATGAAATTTTTGTGCAACAGAGAGTCTCTGACCACACGACTTAGGAGTATCTGGCCACAAGGCAGCCCCGGGCTCCTGCTTTGGTGGAAGCTAGCTCAGATGACAGGTGAGTGGAAGAGACTCCAGAGGGGTAGCGCTCAGCCCTGCAGTGAGAAGTGAGCTGGATGTGTTGGGTCCTGATACTCAGGCAGGGCTGGAATGTCCAATTTAGGAAACTTAACCTGATGTAGAAGAGGCAGAGGTGAGGCGCTGAGCTGTGACTCCCTTTGGGGGGGTTATTGTAAAAGTTTAGAACTCAGCACTACGGCCTTGGTGAGGAAGGAGAGGCAGAGACGGAAGACAAAGAGGAGCATAGGAGAGACATTTGGAAGGAGGTTGTCTGACTTACTGTTCATTGCCTACTCGAGACAAAAAAAAAAAAAAATACCTTTAGAGTAAAACAAAACAAAATCCAGTGGGGAAGTACTGCCTTAGGCTTTCCACATTCATTTTCTTATTTTACCTTCGTAACCACCCAGTGAAATGCCTGGCACAAGCCTTACTCACAGATAAGAAAACTGAGGCTCACAGAGGCTAGATGACTAGTAGGCTCTCTTGAGGTGGAATGCAAGTCCAGTTACTTCTACTTCTAGAATCTTACTTCTTCACACCAGGAGCTGGAGGTGCTGTCTATATTTGGGAAACAGACACAGGCCTCCAGCAGCCAGGATATTGAAGGAACTATGCTAAACAAATATCTGACTTCTTTAAAAAAGAAAAAAAAAAAAAAAAAAAAAAGGAAAACAAGGCAGAGTGCTGAGTCACCCACCCCGAGAAGCCCGTGGGAGGTAATTATAAACAGTTGGGACAGACATCATGGGGTGCCACCAGCAAACCAGAGGAGAAGCAGGAAGGGCCTGGCTTCAGAAAGGAGAAGAAGAACCCGACCAGGGAAGTTATTTTGGAGGACAGAGCGCGGCCAGACGGAACCGGATAGAGCCACACAGAGCAGGAGCCTGCTGTTCTCAAAGAACAACAACAACAACAAAAATCAAATTCTAAAATCTCAAGACTTCCTTGAGCTATGCTGTGTCTCTGTACACAGTCAAGTAAGAGACGCATGGTTCCAAACTCTGAAGCTTCCCGCTCCATTGCACGAAGATAAGTTCAAGTTGATAGAGTGCGAATGGTTGGGAGACCCTTGCAAACCCTGCAGGTGGAAGAGGGAAGCAGAGTGATGAAGCCCCCCCCACCCCCGTACACTTAGAGGGTTTCTGTCTTCCCTCCTATAGGCACTGGTGGCTTGTTTCTCTTGAAAGGCTAAATAACTAATGTTTTTAAAGAGACTGATGACCACTTGACTTTTGATAGACAACCACTGAGTTAATTTCCCCTTCTTGAAACTGCTGCACTTTTAAATTGAAAGCGACCTTCATGGGTGACTATGGGATCACCTGGGCAGTTCCTGAGCCCAGGCCCTGGCTAAGGGAGGACTTCTACAACGCTGGCCCTGCAACCTTCGTTAGTGATAGAGTATCAACTTAACAATACAGACATGGGAAGTCAGTGGGGGGGGGGAAGTGGATTAGGAGTGCAGGGTGAGGCGTGCTCATTTGCTGCTCCCAAACAACATCACTGCCCATCTGCTCGCTTCCTTGGACCCAGCTAGAGGCCCAAAGACAAGTCAGATATGGGGCATTTAACTTCAGGTGAAAAGGAGGTGGTAGGAATGTCCTCTGTAGGCCTTTAGACTTAGATAAATGGGGATAGGTGGACAACTAGACATAAAGATATTAACTTACAAATAACTGGCCCAATTAAGTGAGCAGAGTCCACTTGAAAATGGAAGCAATGTAGACAGAGAAAGACAGTTAAATTGAACACAAGGGGAATCATCCTTTGTTTTTGGTGTGAGTGTCAGCATGTGATGCCAAGGCTCAGAGAAGACCTGAACACGACCATTTTCAGACCTACTTGGCTTCGAACAGCTGCTCTTCACTTCAGGGCTGTCTGAGGTCAGGGGACATTCAAAACCTCTCTTAAACTCGTCTAAATGTGGGGCTAAGGTAAGTAGGATAAAGATGAACCTGGGTTAATGCCTATAATGGACCTCATGTGGGAACTAGCACAGAATAAATTCTCAGTGGGTATCAGTGGCCTTTCCATTCCTTCTGAGGGGCAATATGAATGATGAAGACACCATGGTAGCCAAAGCCCTTGCTTACAGCTGGGTTGGAAAACCCCGTTATTAGGCCAACAAGAATTATTAAGTGCCAGCCCCACTAATGGTAAAACCAAAGCACAGCAGAATAATATAGCCTGTTCAAGGTCAGGGAACTGTTTGGTAAGACTCCTATTTATTTTCCCCCTAAGCTGTGTTAAAGGTTGGGTTTGGGTTCCTCCTTCTCCAGCTCATCTTGTTAAGGTCAGGGAGTCTGTGTTTTTAATTAAAACCAAAATGCTTCCATTTAGTGAACATAACTCACATCTCAGAGGCCATTAGGAGCACAATGGATCCTCCCCCCGGCTTTAATAAGATCAAGAAAGCAACAACAGCAGCAGACACTATCTGCCCAATCTCCTGTGGCTCCACAACTTGTGTCTCTTTCTCTCTGGGAAGTCTGTGAGTCAGGATCCATTCCTAGGACGCCCGCCCAGGAAGTTGCATGCAGTGTGCCTGTGACTGCAGGGGACCTGGCCTTCTGCAGGACTCCACAAGGCACTGGGACTTGGGCTGAGTACTGAGCATGGTTCTTATAAGGAGGCTGTCTCTGGTCCTCCAATTGCCATTCTCTTACGTCAGGTGATTGCTCCCACCCAAGTTGCATTTGGGGTATGGAACGAATAAATTTCATTCTTGGTAGTTCAGTCAGTGCGTTCTGCATTTGCTCAAACAGGAAGGTGAGGACTTTTGGCAAAGACTGGAGCAGAAGAAGGAAGTCCCCTTTCTTCCATCTTCTTATCACACAGAGACACAGTACGAAGAACCTTGTTTTACTTGAGCTCCTGTCTTTTCTCTGTCTAGGGGAGGTTTTGATATTTGATGACAGTGGAACAGGACTCGTGGGAATGCAGAACCTGCCACGGACCAGACAGACCTGGGCTGATACCCCAGCTCTTGTACTCATCAATTCTGGGGTTTTGGAAAATCACCTTTTGAGTTTCCATTTCATCAAAGGATATTGTATGATGGGCGTAGCTACTTATAATATCATGCGGGCATATAGTACATGCTCAATAAATGACACTTAAAATACCCTCCATATAGCACCTCCATACACACAGACGCAAAAGGATATACTGTATATATATATGCCCTGCCAAACACTGTAGCAAGAATAGCCCCTTAAGATGCTACCCCAAAGCCATTTTCTATCGTTCAGACCAAACACGGCATATCATAAATTCCCTGGATTTCTCCCAAATAGAAAGCAGGGCTGCTTGGAGCTGAAGAAGTGGGAAAACAGACGGCATTTCTGTTCCTGAGGTCTGTTAAGTAATAGGAAAATACCCTTTGGGGGTGATTGCTGACAAAAAAAAAAACCCTTCCTGTTCCAAACTGGAGGAAGACCAGAGCCTGGGGCAGAAGCGAGCCAGCAGCAGTTTTGCTGGAGACCATCTGGCTCATCCGACCGAGGCGGGGACCCAGCGCCGGGCTCTCCTCCCCCACACCCTTGCATTCTACGAGCGAAGCCATCAGAATGGGAGGTCGCCATATTGGCCAAACACTTGTCCCGTGGGACTTGTAGAGTGACAAAAGTAACACAGAATTCCTTTTCAGGGTGGTCCCTGATGGGAACAGAGACTCCAGGAAAGGTTTTGATGATAGAACATTAAAACAGAAACACATTTTTAGGGTTAAGTTTTCCAACTTGGGGTCCAAACTCCCAGATAATGTTGAAGCCTTAGGACCAAGACGGTGATCTTTAAGGATTCAGATTGCATGGGTTTCCTCTCTGCCAGTTCTCTCTTTCCTAAACATAAAAAAGGAAGCTCTGCACTCCAGGATGGAGCTAGAGAGAGAGAGAGAAAGAGAGAGCAGGTCCATTTCTTTACAGCAGAGGAGACGGTTTCCAGAGGATTTGTAGGAAAATGCCCTCTGCCCGCAGGCTTGTGGAGTCCGGGCTGGGCTAAGCTGATTAAAGCTCCATTCAGAATTGCAATAACCCAAAAGATAGTTTGGGGCCACTGATGGGCCTCCAGATTGGCCACTAAACCGATCAGTCTCTCTGGGATTGTGGCAGCTGTATTTTTGGAAACTGGGCACTTAAAAAAAATTTTTTTTTCTATTTTCTCATGGCTCTGCGTGCGGACATCATTAATTTCCCAAAGTCTCTACAGAAGAACAATTGCTCTAATTTCATCTGGCAAGGTTCTAAAAGCTTGAGAAGTTCTCCTATAATATAAACTACACGGAACACGAATAGACACACTTATATATGAACTCTGTAATAGATGGCCCCGTATACATAATAGGCTACACCCCCCTACACAAACACGCACGTATGTGTATATAAATGCTTTCCCCCCTCGCCTTCCTGCCCTTATCCTGGAATTCTTAGCAATTTGGCTTGTCCGTGCTTATTAATGATGTTTCCAGAGGAGAGCTCATTGGTGCATTTTCAGCAACGGGCTGATTAATAGGTGGGCACAGGGGAGCTCTTGGGGAGCCTGGGCATTGCCGGCTTGTTGACCTTGCTGCTTGGGGGATAGTCTAGCTTCAAACTATGGAATCTCAGTTAGCATCATAAATTGTGGAGCCACTGGTTTTATTGCCCTTCTGCCTCCTGCTGGGAATGTTGTTTCTCTTTAATAATGGGCTGAGCAGCAGCTATGAGCTCTTCCCCTCCTCCTCCTCCTCCTCCTCCTCCCTGCACGACTTGCCTGTCCACTCTCCTCCCCCACCTCCATTCTCCACATCCTAGCCAGGTCACCAAAGCAGACACACACACACACACACACACACACACACACACACACACACACACACGTTCATGCATGCACTCAGACATGCACAGAAGCACGCATACACATATGAGCTCACAGGATCACACATTTATATGCATCATATATGCCCATATTTGTTTATATCAATATATATAAACCTATCACTCCCCCTTTAGCGTCAGGATTTAGTAAGGACACACCCCCCCTCCCTGTTCCTTGGCACAGCTAAATCAGTCAGGGATTTTTCAGAAGGAACTTTTCTAAGCTTCAAAGAGAAACAGAAAGTAACCAATCTTAGAAAAATGAAGAGCTTAAAAATAGCCTTGTTTTCAAAATAGAGCTTGCTAGAATTTCAGTAGGAGCAGAGGAGAGCCGGCCTGCCTTTTAAGTACTGCTCTCAGAAGGACACAGATCCCTCTCCTTGCTTCCTCCTTCCCCAGCTCCCCTGGGCTTGCAGGGCCACCCCACTCAAGGGAGCCTGCCCTGAAGGCGGAGTCAAGGGAAGATCCACGCCTCCCATTTGTCCCTCCCCTTCTAGATCCACCCCACTCCCATACCTGGAAAACTCTAAGTTATCTCTGGGATTTCTGCTCCTTCACTTGTCACTGCTTTCAGGAAGTCCCCTGGGGCCTCCCAGTCTAGCAGACCCCTCTCTTTAGACCCAAGACTGCTGTGTCCCTTTCCCCCTCCATGGCAACCACTGCAGCTGTCCACGTATGTTTACCTGTGGGAGCATTTGGCGAAAGTTTGTCTGCAGAGCCGGCTGCCCACCCCTTCAGCGCGCGGAACCCACAGCTGATTGTATTCACCCGAAATCCCAACATCCATCTCATTACCAGGAATGTTGTTTGCATTCAATAAATATTTGTTGATTGAATAAACAACCCTTCTGTGTTGCATTATGCGCAATAGGAGAGGTGGTTCCGGAATCTATTCTAGTTCAAATGTCCAGGACGATGATCTGTTTTCATATTGCAGGACGTGCTGTTGGCATCCTGCTCAGATCTCCTTTACTGAGCTGGTGCCCCTAAGTCAGCAATCCTGGGTGGTGGTGACTCGTAGCCAATGCTTCTTAACAGAATTACTGTGAGATGAGCGGCTGTCTCGCCTAGAAAGGCCTGGGAAGCTACATCTCCCCCAAGAAGGCGGTCGGCAGACAATGGCCAAGTCCTATGGGGGTCGAAAAGCCTGATCCCCCCTTGCTGCAAGGTGGGAAGTCTCTGTGGGGTGTTCGGGCTGCAGAGCCATCTGTGGCGTCAGGCCGAGACGAGCCTTCAGCTGGATCCACATCTTTGCCTGCTGCCTTCTCTTGCCTTATGTTGCTTTCCTTACATCCTTACAGTTTTTACTTGAGAGTGCTTCCTTAATAACTCGTTTGCATATAAATCTCTATCTTAGAACTGTTTCTGGGTGACTTAAACTAAAACACATTGAATATTCATAACCAGCGGGACTCTGGAAAACTGACTCTCTGGAAAAACAAGCAAACAACTCTGATTTGTACGCAACCCTTCTGTGTTGCGTTACGCGCAATAGGAGAGGTGGTTTCCCAAATCTATTTCAGTTCAAATGTTCAGGACATTTGCCAGTTTTTGCCAGTGTTTGCCAATTTCCATGGTGTAAATAACTCCCACTATGGCCGATTTCAAGATACCGATGGTATGTCACTGAGCACACAGTTAAGAAAAGATGAGCACAATTGGCTCATGGGAGTTGATATGAGCCACACTTGGAATACCATAGCTCACAATATACATGACATTTAAGATGTACACAATATTGATATTATTAGCAATACCAATTTGAGTGCTAACTATGTACTAAGCATTATACTAAATATTTTATATTTATTTCAGAACTCACAAAAACTCCAAAAAGTTTGTACTGTTATTATCCTCATTTTATCGATATAGAGACTGTAGTTCATAGAATTGCATGATTTATCTAAGATCACACTGCTAATAAATGTTAGAGTTGAGATTCAGGTTGGCTCTGAAATCTTATTATATGACCGTATTTTGTGTCGCCTATTAAAGGTACTACATGCTCTCTTTATATTCTGCTTTGCGACATTTTCTGCATCATAGCTTGTATTCCTTAGCACATTTGATCATTTTGGTAGTATTAACTATTCAGGAAAAACACAATTATTATCAGGACAAGGACCTTGAGGCTCATGTGATTTGTTCAGGGATTCCAAAGCTGCGAACCAGGGTTTTCCTGGACAAGGTGTTCTTTCAGTAGACCCTGTTCCTTCCTTCCCAGCATCTCAACTATCATGGCAACCTTGCTATTTTTTTGGATATGAAATCTATCTCAACTTTATCCAGAGAAAGTCAGCATTCAAAGGATTGTAGGGAATATTAGTCATCAATTCTTTAGCAGGTTGAGCATCTACTATTGTCAATCTAGAATGGAAACTCAAGGAAGAAAGATAAATGACCAGGGCTCCTCAGGAGTTTTTGGTTAAACTAACTCAATTTAGTTGAGTGCACAATGAACAAGTCCTTACAG
This sequence comes from Saccopteryx leptura, assembly GCF_036850995.1. Lineage (NCBI taxonomy): Eukaryota > Metazoa > Chordata > Mammalia > Chiroptera > Emballonuridae > Saccopteryx > Saccopteryx leptura. The sequence goes on from NC_089507.1 coordinate 208,703,421, forward strand.
CACCTAGCAGGGAACCCCAAGGGCTTCTGCTGCAAAGCACTGAACGTAGAACTTATCATATGACAGGTAATTGATACTTTCTCCTGCCATGATCCAAAACTGTTAGCAAATCCTGTTGCAGAACGCCAGTGCGTATATGTTTCGGTGGAACTGTGCAGCGAGGACAACCAGACCCGGAGGGTTTTGGTTCACCCCTCAACGCCATCTTGTGGGCAACGCAAACTCTGCCAGGGTTTGGAGAAAGCCTGCCAAACCATGGTGTGATCTGGCTTAAAATCGGAACTGGAAAACCCAGGTACTCTGGGAGGAAATCTAGAGATAACATCAATGTGCAGAAGTAGAATTTAGTAATGAAGAACAGTGGAGTCTAAAACTGGCAGCATCCTCTAACGATAATGAATGAGACACCTGACCGGGCTAAATTTACCCTAACCCAGCACAGGCTGTGCAGGCGGGCGTGCCTGGGCTTGGTTTGAGCTCCGTGGCTGTGTCCTTGGCCAAGACCTTTGACCTCTCTCAACCAGGTTTCCCCATTTCAAATGGAGAGATAAAAAGAATTTTTTTTTTTACTTCCTTCTTGAGAAAACATTATGAGATTTTTCATAATTAGCAATCTGTTCAACACTTGGCTCTTTAAATGTATTCATAAATAGTAAATATTGTTGAGTAATGAGCTAATATCGTCTGCCCTCTCTACCGGTGGAGATGATTATATGCTTGCAAATCAAATCCTGGGAATTGTTAGCTGATATGCTTTCTTCCTCTTCTGTAGGAGAGAAACTCAAGACAGGAACGACCTTTCAGCGGATGGGCCTGCGCATAAGTCAGGTGGGTGTTAAGAGGGACAGGCAACCAATCACTGGACACACTGTCCATTTAGCACCTGTAAAGTCAACAGTCAGGGGTCAGGAGGGTCCGATGACTCTCCTGAAATGCGTATCTATTCAGTAGCTGGTGGACATAAGGACACCTGACAGCGACCAAGAGGTAGACCTTCCTTCAGGAGTTCACCATGAACATTTCTTACCACTGGATAATCTGATGAAATGTGTCTGCCTTCAAGACGCAACTGTTCAGGCTTTTATATACACCATGGTACTTATAATTTCAGGCTGAATTCAACCATAGACTTCATTATTAAGAACTTTAAAGTCAGTTGGCATTTATTGAATGCCCGTTCCATTAGTGAATACAGACAGAGCTCATGCCCTTAAAACATCTATACTGTTTTAAGGTAGTAAATCAAAACCTGATAGATGGCAGACCACAGCCAGAATTGACCAGGGCCACAGAGGAGGGCCCTGTATAGAGCTGCGGTTCAGTCTGTTGGGAGAGAAAGGTATTCTGGCTGAACCTGGCTGGAGGTGATGAGATGTACTAATTAGGAGAGACCTGGAAAGATACCCTGCTTGCTCCCCTATTCTGTGGCCATTCTGGCATCTTATAGCAAGCCTCAACTTCAGACTGGCTGCCAATCTGAAAATCCAAACCATGCTGAGTCCAATCTTCCTCCCCATCTCAGAGAAGAGACGAAAATTGTTGGACTTTGCCAAAATCTTTAATGAGCCAAGTACCCTGGCAGACGTGCACTTACACATGTAATTAATGCAGTGGGCATTATTGTGCTCTACCCCTGAGAAAGCAGGCTTCAGAGAGCTTGAAAATGTCACCCAGTCACAAAGTGGAGGAACAATAGGCTTGACCACGATTTTCCCTTCCACTGGCTGATGGCTGGGAATGTAGACGAGACATCCTGGTATGGTTACGAGTTGAAGATCAATGTCCCTGCCCTCTAATAACTTGCATTCAAGTAGAGAGGTTCTTAGCTTTTTAGGGGAAAGGCCGGGTGTGGGAATATTATGTAACTTTAAGAATCTCTCCAGAAAAATACTGAAAACCTTGCACACATTTTCAAAGGATTATTTGCACCTCTCTTCTCATCCCAAGCCTCAGCAGACTCTCGGCTCAAAAGACCCTGGAAACAGACTGGTAATTCCAAGGTGCCCGGTGCCCTGTATAGGCGAGGGTGCCAAGTAGTCTATTGGAAACTTCATGACCAGGATTCCACACAGGTTGTGGAAACCCCCAGCCCGCGCTGGCTGCTGCCTCAGAGCTCAGAAGGATGATGTGCAGGACATCAGTCAATCAGACGGGCTCAGGATATTCGTCCAGGCACAGGGCCCACCTCTCAGGAACTGCACAGCAGAATGGCCAGTGCAAAGCGCTCTGAGTCCACTCTGTGCACGCAGAGAGAACCTGCACGGCTTTGCTGGGCAGGCTGGAGACAGGGTGTCATCTTTTGTAGAGTAGATCTGTATGGGAAGCATGCAGGCCAGTGAGAGCCCACACATGGGTCCGTGTTTCCTTATTTGTTTTCAACCTAAATCAGCGAGTAATATATGTATGTATGTTTGGCATACTTTTCTATATGTTGATTATAGTTCTGGATGTATACATATGTTATAGGTACATCTATTTATATTATATATGTATATAAAAATGTGTTTTAGAAATGAAGTGAGCTATCTACAACTTGACATTTTATAGAAAAATAATATAATTATCTGACATAATTTAAGTGCTCAAAGTCACAGTCAGCCAAATGTCTGCCCTATTCATTTAAAGATACTATGAAACAGGACCAGGACAACTCGACGCATCTTCAAACGCTGGATTGGGAGTTCCAGCAGGGACAGCTAACCCCCTTCCAGGGCGTCTGATAGCAGGGACCCTGTGCTCTCTCCAGAGACTTGAGTGGTTCCAGTTCCTGCCCCTCTCTGGGGCCCTGTCTCCTATCCCCCGGCTCCTTCAAGCTGAGACCTAGCTACAAGGTCGTCTTCATTAATCCTGACCTGAGCCAGCTTGCAGGCCCACCAGGTTGTAGAATGTGAAAGGCCTCTGCACCCAGATTCCCGATACTGTTTCCACCTGGCTATGGGTAGGTACCCTGCAAATCCTAGCATCTTCTGTCTTTCTATGGGCGACAAGTCATCACAAGTGCTTCAGCTTCGGTTTACTGATTGGCACTCCGTGGTCTCGTGGAAGCTGCTCCCGTCCCCCTCTTGACCATCTCTGTCTAGTAAGGGGCTGCATGCAGCTCCTTCTACTCCACTGCTCTACTCTCCCTTGTTTCCAAACTCCTCCTCCTCCGCGTACACACTGGGTTTTACACAGGACGTGCTGACCGGACACCAAATGCGGCTGTTCCTGTGCCTGGTTCTAGCCTCTTCGCGGCTCCTTGCCCCTCTTGGCTACCCAGCACCGTCTCGTTCCTTCCTCCCCTCCACGCAGCCGGCTCCTTGCTGTTTGCCCTCTGAGTTATGACATCCTGTGTCTCTACGCTTTAGGGAAGCCGCTGACTTTAGAAATAAGAAGGTCCGGCTGAATGACAGGCGGAAGGGAATCAGAGTGGGGGCTGGGGTCCTAAGTCAGCAGCAGCCATATGTGAAACCAAGAGATGAGAGAGAGAGAGAGAGACGGCTTGAGTCCTGCCCCCACCCTCCGGGATGTAGGAGATGCAGCCCCCACAGGGGTGGAAGCATGTGTCGGGCTCTGCCCTGGCCATCCCTGGGGACTCAGCGTGCCTGCTCTGTCTGTTGGGGGTGGAGGAGGGGTGGGATGTGATGACGCCCAGTGATGTGTGTCTGCCTCTCACTCTCCATCACTGTGAAATGCCCCGACACCTGGGTTAGTCCCCATGCATTTCTTTATTCACTTTCCAACGGATTTATAAAAGTGAACTCCCCATTTGTCATGGGTCATGTGGATCCAGAATGCCCCTCAAAGGCCCTGTAGAGCATAATTTCTGCAAATATATTTCAGAAGACACAATTCTCCAAGGTCAGGGTCAGGCAGGGAACAGCAAGTTTGTTGCAGGATGTCAATAAATCTGCCAGGCCTCTGACAGTGTTTAACCTCTCTGAACCCATTTCCTCCTCATCTGTAACAGGCGATAATGATCACAGCCCTGCCCTCTCCCGGGCTGGGGTGGGGGAGGGGAGGACAGGACCAGAGAGAGTTCTTAGTAAACTACAAAGGAAGGACTTGTTACGAGCAGACTGTGAGCAATTTTCAGGAAACGAGATGCTCTCAGACAGCAAGAATCTCGTGATGACACCAGCAAGTGTCTCAAAGTCCAGCGACCACAACACGTATGTAACAACACCAGGCTGCCTCCCTGGGCTGTGGGTGCAGGCCCACTTTTCTGGGCTGCAAGCACATGAGCGTGTCCATCCCAGCATTCTCTGTGGCCCCTATTTCTTGCGGAAGCCCAGCTCTCTCCCCTGGCTGACTTGTCTCAGGGTCTGTCATGGCCGCCTCTCCTCTATTTGCATCTTCAAATTTTCGAATAATCGAGAGTTCTGTTCTTAACCAACTATTGCTCCTCAACTCTTTTCGTGTGGTCTGGGTGACCTCTCTGTCTCTGATCTATAGCCTAATAAGCTCCCAATCCATAATAAACCCTATTTTTTCTCCTCCAGTTCCAAACCTACATGTCTTCCTTTCAATGCTTCCTATCACCCTCACATGCCCCTAATTGACCTCAAGAGATTTCCCCCACCAGCTTGCTCTTCCCTCTAATCTTTCACATCTGAGGGGACACCATGGTCGACTCACCTTCCCCAGCCACAGCGATCAGCTACAATGTCAGCGTCCGCAGCGCAGCACCCATGTCTTTCCACTATGGAGTTTTAGCGCTCTGCCCAGGAGAGGGGCTTTGCGAGTCTTTTTTTTTTTTTTTTAATAGATATAAAAGTCTCCCTTTCCCTATTAAATAATAATAAAATAACAAAATTATCTAAATTAGACAAATAAGTAGATGGCTAGTAAGATCTGAACTTTGTGCTTAACACAGAGAATTGAGTGTTTTCTGGGTGTAGAGCAGTCTCAGGCACTTTATATGGTTATGTTATACATATATATGTACAGACATAGGTGATTCTATATGGCAGGAAATATACATGTATATATGATTTTCATATGTTGAATCCTGAGATGTGTAAATCACTCATTTTATAGATGAGTAAACTAAAAATTTCCCCCAATATTTTTTCTTAAAAATTTTTTAAAATTGAATTTATTGGGATGACACTGGTTAGTAAAATTATACCAGTTTCAGGTGCACAATTCTACAATGCATCATCTGTACATTGCGTTGTGTGTTGACCAACCCAAGTCCAGTGTGCCTCCATTGCCATCTACGCCTCCCATCTTCCTCCACCTCCCCAACCCTCCGTCCCTGCTGCCATCCCCACACTGTTGTCTGTGTTTATATGCTGTCAGTCTTTCCCCAAGCTCTTACAGGTGACAGAAGGCAGAACTGCGTTTATATTCCGTTTCTAAGTGACGTACCAACAGTAATTCATTCAACCCTTATAAGGACCTTTCTGTGTCAGAGACTGCTTGCTGTCCTTCCTGGATTATTCATGGGGACACTGAGGTAGAGTGAGGGTCAGTGCCTTGCTCAGGGTGACAGCGGGCCAGCCGGAGGTCAGAGTTCCTGCCCACACACGTCCAATTCCAGAGTCCCCGCCGTGCTGCCTCCCAGATGCTGACTCCCGGATCCTAGTGACTCTGTCCCAACCCCTCTGCATCCACCCTGCACAAGTCCTCCTGATGTGACTCCTCAGGGGTCCCCCAGCTTGTCTTCTCCTCGCCTGTGTCAAGCACACTCTGAATAAATGAGCAAAGGAACGAGGAAAGTAATTGAATACGTGAATGTCCACATTCGCCTCCACTCCTTCTGGGGGGCCTGCTTTCTCCATTACTTTTTTCTAAAAAGCACCCCCCCACACACACACACACGCACACTGAATGTTTTATGTGGTTTAGCATTGCTTTCTGAAGATCACGCTCATTATTCCTTCGGGTCGGCTCGTCCATTATTGTTTTTTTCTTGAAACAGCTGATTGGAAAGGGCTCATTTCCTGCACACAGGTCAGGTTTGTTGAGTAGTGGGGCCAAATGTTTAATCCCAGGGGGATGCACCTTCATTTTTATAATGGAAGTCACTGGGAGTTAATAAAGGGAATGGAAGAAGCCCCTCTCTGCCAACTGCTTAAGTGTGTATCCATTCCGTTCTGAGAGCCCCACCTGTCCTCATGGGGTGCCCCTTGGGGAATCCCACCAGCCGCTGGATGGACATGACAGGAGACAGCGGTTATGGGACCATTTGTTCAGAGGGTGTCGGGCTCATGGGAAAACCATGGTGCTTAGAGGATACATCACAGACCCAGCTCAGCAACCAGGTCACTGGTCATCTTGGAACAAAGACCTTCGGCCTTTCTCCTAAACCCACTATAACATACTTACTTGTGAAGCTAGAATTCACTTCCTATTTTTTTTTTCTGTCCAAACCAATTCACAGTCACTGCCATGCTCTGAGGCCAACTTATTAAATACGTGCTTATGAATTTCCCTTGTGCTAGGTAAGAAGCACAGTAGCATTAAAGATAGGAGCTTGGCTTCGAACCAGACTCCCTGGGGGTTCAGTCCTGGCACTGAGGAAATAGAAGGAAGTTACTCAATCCCTCCATGCTCCCAGATCCTCATCTGTATAGAGTGAGGAGTGATGAGACCTTCCTCATGGGGTTGTTGGGAGAACACATTGAGCTAAGTCTCTTACAGCAGTGCGCCCAGTGCCCGACGAAGAAGGGCAGTTTCTCACCTGGGGTGACAGTGGCGGTGATGCCACTATGTTGTGGATGGAAGATACAAAACCAACACAGCCTCAGTCCCTTTTCCTTCCAGTAATTGCGTTATATGAGAGTTTGGTTTCCTCCACGTCCTTGCAAGCGCTTATACAGTATATATTTTTTATATCTTTTTAAATTCTATTACAATAGCTTTTTAGCTACTCTCTCCATCCACAACTTTACACCTATTACATAGCATTTCTTCTCTTCCTAGCTTCCAGAGGGGTTTGATTAAGCCAATACCTGGCATAAACTCTAGAACAGCCCACTGAGACGAAGTAGGGTTGCAAACTCGGATTCCGTGGGGATAGGTGGGAAGGGGCTCAGTGTAAGACAGTATGGCTGTGGGGGGGGGCTCTGTGGCTAAGGAGGTGGCTCCTGCCTATCACGGCAGACTTTAAAGGCGCTGACCTCATTAGATAGGGTCTGCCTGGTGGCCACATGTTTCAAATGCCTCATTTTTAGGAAAACATCCAAATCCTTCATATAGTTTCAAAGTCTCTTCTGGTCCTTGACTTTTTCTCCGCTCTACTTTTCGCAGCCATTCTTTCTTAACTGTCCAACCTCTCCTGAATGGGTTACGCGCACTGACACCTCCGTGCCCTTGAACCATCTGTTCCCTTGGTCTGGAATCCCCTTCCTCCTCCTCTTCCCCTGCCAGCACCTTCAGAGTCCTGCTCAAACGGCCCAGCGGAACCTTCACAGTCCTGCTAGGAAGAACTAATCCCATCTCACTTTATTTCCCATGGAACCTTATTCTTGATTTCATTGCCTACTTATCTCTCACTCAGTTATGAAGTCGCTGGTGAACTTGCCTGTCTTTCCAGTCAGAACTTGAGGACTGAGCTGTAAGTGACCGGGACTGAGTTTAAGTTCTAATTATAGCTCAAGGGCCTAGCACAAGGTGTAGGACCTAGTAGGTGCTCAATAAATATTTGTTGAATAAGGAAATGAATGAGTGAGAGTTGTGAGACTATAGCCCTAGACCTCGGAGAGATGAGAGTCATGCTTGGAAATTGCCATTCATTGTGTCCGATGGCATCAAAAGTACCATTAACATAAATTATAAACTGCTGCTTGGGAGAACTGAATAAGAGAGCATGGAAGATGTGCCAGAATTAAGATGAGAATGTAGGAAAGAATGTTTAAATAGTAGGACTTTCTAACTGGAAGTATTATTAATAACAAGACGAGTTCCCGGCCTTGTGATAGTGCTTGCGTGTATCGTATAATTTAATTCTCATAATAACCCTATAAGCAATTATTTACATGTTACAGATGGCGAAAGTGGCCACTGAGAGGTTAAGTAAACTCTCTCAAGGACACACAACTCTGGAAACAGGGTCTGAACCCAAAATGTCTGGTTTGTTTCAGTGTCTAAAGCATTCTGCACATGGCCTTGCAATTATTTGCATTTCTCCCAATAATCTGATAATATAGATAAAACAAGCCTTGACCCAGTTTTCCAGGTGAGAAGGTCAGCATTCACGAAGCTGTGTAACTTATCTGTGGTCATATAGCCATCTAGCGAAGGCACTGGTCATCTCCAAATCCGGCTTCCACTAGGACAGCATGTAAATGGACGTTGAAGGGTGGGGAACAGCATCTTTGTAAGTGAATTTTACAGCTTTCTCATTGTCCACATCAGAGTCACCAAGACTGGTCACGCTCAGCACGGAGGCCGGAGCAGAAGTAAATCTGGAGTCCTGGGCCTGGAGCTGGCCTCTCTCTCTAGTCCCATGTCCCCTGCTGGGACCCTCAGCATTTCCCAGGGCCTGACCCTGACAGGCGTTGTGCCAAGAAGAGCCCAGGGTTTAGTCTAGAAGCAGCCCTTTGGGAATCCTTCTCCAGGGAAGACATTTCAAAAATAATTCCAAATCCTCTTGCTGGAGCAACCCTGGGAGAGGGAGGTCGCCGGTATGGTTCCCATCTGCCCATTAGAACTCAGCGAAGTCACACTCACACGAAATGTACACATTTGAAAAATTACAACTTTGCAGTCATTGTCACTTGGAGAAAAACAAGTTTTGGAATGGAAGAATCTGTCATTGTCTGAAACTGATTTGAGCAGTAACTCAGATGTTTCTATAAGAAAGTCCACCCAGCAGGACCGCGGCGAAGGCTCAGCCTTGCTTTATTTATCACAAGGCGAGTTTCCTTTGATTATTAAATAGATTTAACCTTGCCTCTTCTTTGTTTAATGCTGATAGTTTATATTTAGTGAACAGTCCCTTTGTTCATGTCCTTTACCCTTTTGTCTATGAGGGTGTTGTGTTTTTTCTCATTGATTTAGAGGGCTATTTAAATAAGTATTACATTGTGGAATATTATACCCCCAATAAAATGACATTAAAGAAATTTTAATGATATGAAGCATTACTTATGTTATGATATTAAGTGAAAAAAAACAATATAGTTAAATCATATATAAAGTATAATCTTAGTTATATAAAAAAATCTATCAAAAAATACCACCCCCTTCCAAATAAATAAAAATTTTAGAAAGGAGTTGATATTTGGAAATAACAGGAAATTTCAGGGGGTATTGGCCTTATTGGTGATCTTAATTTATTTTCTTACATTTTTTTTTTTGTATGTGCTAGTTATCAGTTTGTGCCTCTCACCTATCCGTCCAGTCTTGGTCGCCATTACTGTTCCCTTGCCAACGCACACAATAGTAACATGTGTCAGTAGAGGGCGCTGGAGAGACACTGGACCAGAAAGGGGCTGTTCATCCTGGTTGTGGTATTGAGTCTTGTCCTTACAGCAGGAGGTGGCTAGTGGGACACTCAGTGACTCTCACCTCCAGTGTGTTTCAGCCACACTAGCCTCAGAGGCATGATATCTTACCCCAGCACCCCGAGGTGCACACCTCAAGAAGCTTCTCCACCATATTGTGGGCCAAAGCAACGCCATCGCAAACCACGTCAGATCTGGGACCTTTGCTCTGGCAAGTGCAAGTGTCTTCTAGAGTTGTTCCTTCCTTAGGTTCTCTGCTTCAGCCCTGGAGCTAGGGGCTGCTTCGTATCCTGCCATTACTGTATTCTCTTAGTGGATAATTAATAATTATTTGTATTAAACTTCTCCCGTTCAAATGACTAGGTGGTTTTTGTGTCCTGTTTGGACCCTGACTGACTGGTATATTGTATTTTCTTCAATCCCCTTTATAATCAGAAAATAAATTAATGCTTATTTGTCTTTTACTGAGGTGACCGATCAGAGATTTATACATATATGTATAACACTGCTTGTGTTGGTGTCTTCGGCAGTCATTCCACCTTATAGTGTGAATTAACTGTTCCTGTCTTGTCTCCTCTCCCCAGTGACGTTGTCAGCGCCCAAGGACTTGAGCGCAAGTCTTTGAATCCAGGTCTAATGTTCCCTCCATCTGAGCAAACTGCCTGAGGGTCAGAGTCAGAAGCAACTGGATTCCTAGGAAATAGCTGAGGTTGTTTTCCGGCCACAAGAAACTGGTGATATACATACCACTTTGCACCTGTTCTGAAATTCCCTTTTATTTTGAGAAGAGTGGTTTCAGTCTTCACCGTGCACTAATTTGCTACGTCATCCTGGACAAATCACTTCTCTTTGGGAGGCTTCAATCTCCAGATGTGTGAGTGATGGATCGGTGGGCATAATCTATAAGTATTTTTCTAGTAGCCCTGCATTTTGGGGGTACAGTCCTTGATTTAAGAGCACGCAGAATGAGGAGAATTGGGAGGGTGTCCGAATTCCTCTCATCCAACTCTTTCTTGCAGGTCATAGGGGTTGCATCATCTACAGAAAAACTTAAAAAGTCATGTAACTAACTAAAAACCACCTCCTTTTTCAAGCCTAAGCACTGTGAGGGATGAAAATTTATCTCAGTGGGGCACATAGCCCCCTCTCTCTGCCTTTGGAGAGGTCAGTCTAATTCACACAGCACGCTGCTATCGTAGGTGCACACTGTTATGCCCTGTCTCGTAAATGGATGGGTTGAAGGCACAAAGAAGACAAGTGTCAGGAACTACATTGTGCAGACAGAGCTAAGAGGTGGCTTTGGGTTCCCAATTCTTCATCGAGGGCTCTCTCCTCCAAGTCCCATCCTTTCTGAATTGATCATTCCTGTTAATGACAATGACCTGGCCAGGACAGGCAGAGAAAAAAATCTCCTGACCTGGAGGGAAGCATTTACTGGCTCTTTCGATAGAAGAATCTAGTCTGGTTTTATAATTTTAAAAAGGCCCCTGAACTTAGTGTCAGTTCAAACTCACCCCGTTCCATTAGTTAGAAAGGATCAAACAGTTACCTGGGCTTCGGACCTAACAGACCTGGACTCAGACGCCAACCCTGGCAGATACACATCACAGAACCCTGGGCAGCTGCCGCAGAATGAGGATAATATGGCTTTGATCTCCAGTTCAGTGCCTGGCCTGCTATAACGAAAGTTTGTTTTCTGTTTCTGAGGCCGCGGTTAAAATGAACAGCCAGCTCTATCCAAGTATTTGAGCACGTGAAGGGGGAAGGACCCCTCTTGCCCCAGGGTTCAGGGAAAGAGAGAGAGAGAGAGAGAGAGAGAGAGAGAGAGTGCTGCAGAAGGCCGTGGCCTCAGCTGTCCTATGCCTCCGTAATTCAACCCACGTGGTGCCTCAGCGTGTGGATCCAGGCTGTGCAGAGTGTGAGATCTGGGAACACCACCATGGAGGCCAGCTACAATTTTAGCTTCAGCTTGGAATTTCCTGGTTTTGGGGGGTCTGGAGTCCGAACCTTCTCTGGTGCTGGTGCTGCTTTTGCTGCCAGAACCAGGCGGTAGACACGGTTTATTTCCACTCGACCGCCCAGGGTGAGGCAGGGCCCTCCTCCCGGGCCTTCCAGCGCTTGGTGCTGGCCAGGGCCTGCTGAGCAAGTTCCAGCAGCTCCCGCCCGTGCAGACGCATGTGGCCCACACAATCGCATTGCTCAGCCAGGCCTGGGTGGAGAGCTCTTTGTCTCTGCCTGGGGAGGAGGAGGCAGGGTTCATAGCCTCCCTAATAAAAGGTTAATTTGCTGCCCTTGGGTCCTGAAATCCAGTTAAAAAAAAAAAACTGTGGCTTCCACGTACCTCGATTTGTACTTCAATGGAAAGACCTCCGGCTCCTGGGTGACTTATGATCCCGAGGTTGCAAGAAATAGGATCCATATCAGGTTAATGGGAGCAAATTAAATTTTCCTTTTTTTTTTTTTTTTTTTTAGTTTTATAGGGAATAGTTCAGGGAAGTGAAGGAAAGGCCAGGCTGGACTGCCGGGTTGTGAGAAGGACAGAGCCAGGAGAGCTTGAGTGAGCTCGGCAGCACGAACTCAGACGGTACCTCTAGAACTCAGTTCCGATGAGTTATGATTTTTTAATACTTGGCTCAAGGTTCAAATTCCTTTATAATGGATGTCGAATGGGCCAGGGTAAAGAAGCAACAACCCCCTCCACTTCTCCTGTTTTAATATTTGATTGGTTGTTGTTCTTCTGCTGATCAGACCCTTGGAACTAACTCACAGTCGTCAAACTCATAAACAATGGATGTATAAACCTGATAACACTGGGTCAATTTACAGGGTCACCTCTACCTTCCAGAGGAACAGGCTACTTCTGTTTACTGTCAACACTCTCTTCCTCCACTTCTTTCCTCTTGGTGTCAAAATGCAATAAAAACTGAGTCAGACATTAAAAAGTTGTTCAATGAACTTGAGGATGGATGATCGTAAGGGGTAAATTCTATCTACCCTGGGGAATAATTAGGGCCATCTTGCTTCTGTGTTCCATTTTTTTCTAGACTCCATTCATACTACCCACTTAGCAGACATGATACCAGGTTGGTGTCCGAATTTCTAGTCTGGAGAACTCAGCAAGGCTACCCAGGTGGGACTCACAGTTTATTATTTTCACTATAAGAGAGTGTTTCTGCCTCTCCCTGATGTCTCCTTGGACACAGTTTTTCTCTCCACAGCGAATGTGGTATATACAGAAAGCCATGTGGTTGTTGGAAGCCTTCAAGGAGGGTTGTAGAAACTATTTGCAGCCAATATTTTACTGATAGTGAAAAATAATATGGCATAACAAAAAAAGAAAAAAGAGAGAAAGTTCATTATTGTTACATTATTTTGCTGAGTTGTCCTAGAAAATCACAACCCTACCCCATCCTATATCAAAACAAAAATAAAGCTAAAATAGAAAAATCCCTTACCAGACCATGATTCTTTTTTTTTTAATTTTAATTTTTTTAATGGGGCGACATCAATAAATCAGGATACATATATTCAAAGATAACATGTCCAGGTTATCTTGTCATTCAATTATGTTGCATACCCATCACCCAAAGTCAGATTGTCCTCTGTCACCTTCTATCTAGTTTTCTTTGTGCCCCTCCCCCTCCCCCTTTCCCTCTCCCTCTCCTCCCTCCCCCCCATAACCACCACACTCTTATCAATGTCTCTTAGTCTCACTTTTATATCCCACCTATGTATGGAATAATGCAGTTCCTGTTTTTTTCTGATTTACTTATTTCACTTCGTATAATGTTATCAAGATCCCACCATTTTGCTGTAAATGATCCAATGTCATCATTTCTTATGGCTGAGTAGTATTCCATAGTGTATATGTGCCACATCTTCTTTATCCAGTCACAGACCATGATTCTTAAACTCGTGTCAAATACAATTAAGAACGCGTGTTCTTCAAAAGGCACGGAAGAAACTCTTTCGGGTAAGTGTGTGCATTTTGAAATTGTACTTGGTTGTGTGAGCCAGGTGGGTCTTTTCTTACTTGAATCAGATTGAGACTGCTTCAAGAATTGTGAAACTATTAAAGACACATGGATAAGATGTAAAAGAGATCTTGGTACAGGTTGTTAAACTGCAAAGGAAACTTTCAGGCCTGAGGCTGTGTCTGGCTCTGTGCTACGCTAGGAGAGTAGATATTCCCAAATATGGGCAGACTGTGTGGCCCTTTAAAACGTGGTGACTTAAATAACACCCACTCTGCAGTTCAGAGTTCAGAAGTCTAGCAATCCCAAACATCTGGATGAGCACACAGGTAGATCACTCAGGAAACAGACAGACGAATGGATGAATATAATGGAAGCACAGTAAGGGAGGAAGTGCCCACAAATCAGTGGTGGGGCTATTAGCTCGACTGGCGCGGCCCTTCTGTATGTAATGAATAAATGGAAAGAAGGCCCATTAGGAGAACATTGTAGAAGATAATTGTGTCCCAGGAAGAAAATCCACCTCCCCAGGGAGTTCTCAGGAGGGTTAACTGGAGGAAGACGGCAGTGGCTGCTTCCATTCCTGGACATCCCCTGCCCTTTGCGCTGCCCCGTTGGTCTTAATGTTGTTTTGTTCTGTTATCTGAGGCTCTAGGCAGTGGCTCACACTCATGAAATCCTCAGTTCAAGTAGGTCTTTGTTGGGCTATGATAGAGGAGAATTGGGAATAAACTAAATCTTCCACGTGTTTCAGAGGACTTTGCCGTGTTCTAGGACATCCAACCCTGAGGGGGCACAAGCCCACCTGTATTCGTCATCTGAGGATGGGTAACAGCAGCTTGTATCCTTCATCCTGTGGGGAGACGCGCCATCCTAACGTTGCTCCCAGGAGGCCCAGTGCACATCCCGAGGAATAATTCAAAGACGAGGAAGCCAGGAGTCAGCAATGGAAGTATCCATGAAGTCAAACTTATGGGGCAAAGGACAATAACATGGTTCTTGAGGAAAGTCCCATTATTTTCCTGGTGAGAATCTGGTGCTATTAATTTATTAGAAATGTCATTCTGGACAAATGGGTGGCTGTTAGACAATGCTGCCATTGTACCCTTGGGAGCCCCTGGAAACGGTGGGCACAACAAAGCCGAACAGCTTCCTGGCCCCCAGACGCAGGCCAGAGGAGGCTCAGAGGGAATCCCTATAAGTCTGATGGACGCTCCATAGCCAAAGGGAAGGAGCGAAATAGCTGTGGAGGTGAAAACCAGAGTATGATGGAGGAAAAAGTGGGGGGCTTAAAAAAAGTAACAGAGCAAAAGAAACTTTGGGCAAAAAATGCAAAATCGTTGTTGGAACATTTGAGGGAGAGGGGCACTGAAGGGAGTAAATGGCTAGAGGTGAGTGGATCAGGATCAGAGCCACGTGGAGAAAATGTGATCCAGGTTCAGCTTCTGCAGAGAGCTGTGTGTCTGGGGCGTGGTTACTACTTTCAGCCTGTAGAGGTTGTTGTTTAGAGGTTGGGAGTCAAGAACTAGGCATAGACGGAGAGGAGCCTTAGTTTATGGGTAACAGCTGTGAAAGGACCAGATGTTGGGTGTATTGTCTTGCAGTAGAGTCTTTGGTTCCGGTGTGTGCCAGTGTTAAGTCATCACCAGTGGGATAAGATTCTGAGCCTTCTGTGTGTGGGTGATGGAGGCCGCCATCTTGGTCCTCTTCTTCAGTGGTCACTGGACCACTGAAGAATGACTTCAGGTCATGCCCTTGTTGACTACACAATCTGGGCTGATACAGAAGAAGCTGCTTCCATTAATTCATCAAGTTTGGTTTTGTGATTAGTAATATAAAAGGTTGGCCTGCCCCATTCTGATTACCATGCATTACAGCCTGATGAGGCAACACACATTCTTTCCTGGGTGTCCAAAGACAGACTTTTCTGTTGTGTCCTGTTGCATTTTTGTACTATGAAGAAATAGCCTTTTTTTTCCCCCTCTACTTTAATTTTGAATTTTGAATTGAATTTATTGGGGTGACACTGGTTCACAGAATTATACAGGTTTTAAGACATGGCCTTTTTAAAAGCTTTGGGTATAGCAGATTTCTCCAAGATCACTTGGCTCGAACTCTCCAACTGGTGAATGATGCTCCTCCTTACTCCACCCATCACATCACGCGTGCAGATGAGACAGGTGAATGGTAACTACGGGGCGGGGGGGAAGAACAAGATGTCTGCCAACCTGAAAGAGATTGAGCAAAAGAGGCATTTCTGCAAAGCAAAGACTCACAAGGGCCAGCAGAAGAGCTTCTCCGGCCTAAACAATGTATATATATTTGTTAGGAGCTGGTCACATGCCCATGACTTCACGTTTGTGAGGAAAAGACTGCCTGATGACCAGTGGAGAGTAAGGAGAGGTGTCTTACTAGGTCAACAGCTCTGTATTGGGAACAGTGTTTCACTTTGCAAACCAAAGCTGGCTGTTTCATCCATGCTTCCAGAATCACCTTGGAATGTTCAGCTGCTCTTTCCCTTCCTGTTTCACCAAGCCGCTTAGCATCAGTGCCAGGAAGGGACAGAGTGAGGCCCACGGGTCAGAGGGTGGTGGTCCCTGGCCCGTGGGTGCTGACGGGTCCCCGGTGCTCAGGAGCCCCCACCAGCACTTCAGCTCAAGGCCGTTTCTGCGGGTTCATGGAGGCGGAAGCGCCCAGCCTCCGCCGCGCTATGTAAAAGAACTACTTACTGCCTGTTCCATCTCACTGACTTTTATGGTGATACTTAAACCAAAATGGTGAACTATTATCCTTCATAGCCTGCAAATAAAAGCAGGATGTTAAAAAGCGGGGGCCGGAACCCCCCGATCAGGCTGAAACGGCTTGTCATTTGGAGACGACGGTGTCTGGCTCCTCAGGGCCGGGGCCCAGGGCACTGTGTGAGAAACAGACGACGAACCCTGGGTCCCTCAGCCCAGCCCACCGACCCGACACCCCTCAGTAATGGCACAAAGCAGTGTTAAATCAAAGGTGCTTGTGGGAGGGGTTGGGGATGGGAGACACAGGAGCAAGTCATGCTGTACTTTAGCAACAGTGCGCGTGGGCTCCTGCCCTCTGAGCCTGGCTGGAGGGACCCCTGCCCCATATCCCCAGGCTCAGCCGTGGCCTCAGCGTGGGTTTGTGTCCACGGGTAGAAGCCGGAGGGCTACTCAGAGCCTCAGCCACAGGCCCAGGATGTGCATTAGAGATAACGCAGCCCACACCGGTGCCTGAGAACAGCGTCCTCTTTAATGATGTAATTCATTTAAAAGCAGAGGGGTTTTCCCATTTGTTCGCTTAAGTGAAAGTTATATGAACACAAAGCAGAAATTGGAATCGTAATTGTCTTCATTTCGGTTCTCCCCAATGCAGAAGCCGAAACGAGGGTTCAGGTGCAGGCGGTTCATCCGGGAGGTGATCCCAGGATAATATCCCGATAAAGAAGTACAGGGCCAGAGGGGTACTTGAAACAACAGGAGGACCTCTCTGTAAAATACAGAATTGTGTAACCGTTTAGCTATACTTCTGAAACTAATAGAGAACAATATTAAATGGCAATTGCAATTGGAAAAAAAAAAAAAAAAAAGAAGCCTTCAGCCCTCGTCCAGCCCCGGACACATTTGACTGCACCTGCCTCAGAGACCCTAAGTAAGAACTGCTCAGCTGAGGAGCTCAAACACCAGGACCACGTACGACAACCCGGTTTAGGAGAGGCGTGATACAAAACAAGAGATCACTAGCATCCACACAACGAGCCAAATGCAAGGGAAGGGCACCCAGCTCTGCTTTGACCATCCGCATTTACCAACCTCCCTTCATTTGCCAATGATGCAGCAGCTTTTGATGTCATCGGGGAACCTCGATCTTCCATGATGCCAACTGGTGGCTTCACAAAACAACTGGCAGGCGTTGCCCCGCCCTCTGAATGCGAACACTTGGAATCCCACTCCCTCTTCTCCTTTAGAAGGATGTTACACAGGTTACAAACGCTGTTCGGTATTTCCAAAGATGTAGTGATGAGCGTTCCTACAATGAATGCATTTATATTGTTTGCAGCAACAAAAGCGTTATCACAAGGGAGACATATGCAAACACCCATTTTCAAAGCAGCCTCGCCACAGACCACTCCACTCACCCAACAGATACTTCGTTCTCATTTTTTAAATGTCACGTTAACCTTGAAGTGAGAGATGATGTTTATTATCATTAACATCCTTGTTGTTATTTATTTGATATGTGGCATTAGACCGAGAGGCATTGCGGAGACAGAAAAAAAAGTCCAGTAAACTTGGAACACTTGCCATTTTATAGAAGGAAAATGAATAACCTTAAATCTAGTCGCCCTTTTAGTTCTTTGCTACATTATGGAAATTATATTTTATTGCCCTCTTCTACTTCACTATAAGGATACTTTTTTTTTGTATTTTAAAGGTATTTTATAAAATTAAGGACATGATGACAACCTGTAAACATTTTTGCACACTTATGGCCTCAACTAATTTTTGGTGCGGAGAATGATTTAGTATATAAATTCATCTCATGTCTGGTGCTATCTTTCTTTTATTTTATTTTCATTTTTGAGTCACACAATGACTTAGAAATATGTCAATATTGCAATAAAAATATAATCAATTTGGGGTAGAAATTAAAAAAATTATGGAACATCTATTTAATCATAAAATTTAAATTTCAGCCATAAGTGACCCATATTTTGACACTATCTTTTAATCTTACTTAAAATTAAAAAAAATTAGCCAATGAGTTATTCTATCAGCAGATACACTTACTGTTATTTCATAAAATGTTGATTTCATTTAAAAAGCCATTTATTGCTTTTTCCCCTGTCTCACATGTATTCTTTCATGTTAAAAAAACATTTATTCTGTATTTCCTGCAGCAAATTCCATAAGGAAGGAAGTGTGAGAAACATCTGTACATCCACCTGACTGTATAGCAAACCTTGCACACCGAGAAATTTCTTTTAACACTCGACTCTTCAAACCTTCAGCAAGGTTTTCTCGGCATCCTCTTCCACAATCTGCTGACAAAGGGTTATGTTTTCATTTGTTACCATATTGGTTTCAGTACATGATTTCAGCCGTGTTTCTCGAGTTGGGAAGATGGAGTGTTTTCCCTAATGATTCTTTTTTTTTTGGGGGGGGGGCTTTGCTAATAAGCAGTAAAACTCAAAATAGGCTTCTAAACATTTAACAGTAAATTTAGTGGAAAATTTCAAGTAGTTCATCAGATATTGTGTGATTGTAATCATGGCTGAAAATATATAGTTTTGTTTCTGTGTTCTGAATGCCTGGTTTCCAAATGTCTTGAAAATTGTGCCTGATGATGGCAGTTTTCTTGGTTCTCTTGTAGGTGAAGGATTAAAAGGGAACAACCTAAGGTGTGGGGAGATCAAGGGAGTGGCAGTTACCATATCAACAGAGCCTACAGAATAAAATTTTGGCAGGAGTTTCAGAGATAAAGACAAAAGAACGAGAGAGGATCCCCAATAGGTCTAGATATTGTTATGTGAATTATTCCTGATAATAATCGTTCTAATAGTGTTACCGTCCTTAAAAAATAAAAACAAAAGCACCTTGAGGTTACAAGAAATAAATAGGTAAAAGGAACTCAACTCTTTACTCACTTTGGGATTATAGAGAAGAAAACAATTAAGCAAAGGATATTCATTTCTTCCCTGAGGTCTCTGCAGAGCGCGATCAAGTGGAATGAGCTGCAAATAGACAGAAAAAGGTTTTAAATTTCTGTTTCCCTTTCTCTAACATGTGCAGTATTTTCCCCCATCTGAGGAAGTTTCTCTTTCATAAATTCCTCCTCGTTCTGAAGTCAAACGAGCAAGTATTTCCACACGAAGGGTTTTCTACCAGGGGAGTCTTCCTCCTCCTTTCTTAGTGGCCCCTTGTCAGGGCTGCTCAGGACTTCGCTCCCCGTTTCCATGCCGACCTTCCTCAGCTTCACAGAAAGTTCGCCTCTGGTCTTTAAACTGGGACCCAGGGAGGGGCGGGCAGACGGAGGGTTGCAGGACAAGTAATGGGAAGGGACAACACAAGAAGTCCCCTTGCTGGGCAGGGGGAGGGAGGGAAAGAGGCTGGGCACCCTCTTGTGTTATTTTTATTTCTTCTGCCTGATAAAGTCATTTTGCACTTGAGGGTCATGGCCCTGATCCTTCGCAGAGAATGAACCAGTGATGTCGGCAGCTGTGAGTGAAGAGGGGCCATGGTGGGGGGCAGGGGGAGGGAGTTCAGCAGCCTTGGATGGAGGAGCCGAACCAATGATTTCATCTAAGAATTGCATCAGTGAGGCCTTCAGGGCTAAAAAAATAAGGCTTTACAAATACATGAGAACACAACCCTTCTCTTTCCTCCTCCTCTCTCCTCTTCTTCGTGGATAAAAAGGACCGTAGGTTCCAGGGAGGCCAGGAGGCACAGGGAACTCCCAAAGCTGTACAGGTCGAGCTTGTGAGTTGCTCACTTGGCTGACTCCCGTCCTGGGCCATCAACTCTCTGCGAACAGAGGTGTTCTGTGTACCTCTTCCTATCCCTGGTGCCCAGCCGTAGTGCTGCTTAAAAATGTAGGTCCCTTCCTCACCCACTTCTTCACTGTCGAAATGTTCTATATGTTTTATAAATGTAGAAACTTATTGAATGGATTATATATATATATATTTATTGTTCTCTATAAATGAATGAATAACAGGAAGGAGAGACGTTTCGGTGATTCTTCAAAAGCCATCCATGCACAACTCACCCAGGCTTGTTGAACTTCGTGTTCTTTCCTTCCCCTCTCGGTTGCTTGGTAAAATCCAAGTTGCTCAGGTCCCTGGTCGATCCATCCCATTGGCTTAGAGCCAAAGGACTAGAATCGCATTTCTTAACAGTCCCAGCCCCCTTCCACACAAATCTCCTCCGACCAACATACATTCATCCAATCCCATCTACCTGTCCATCCTCCCTTTGAACCTACACGGAGCCCTTCCGTCAGTTAGGCAGCTTTTAGAGTTTTGCCAGATTTGCGTCTTATTTCTGATCCACGTTCCCTCCCATCCTTTCTCTCTCTTCGTTGCTTTTCAGGTTAATTTATCTGATTATACGCGATGCACTGCAGCCGTGTTAAGACACCAACCGAGTTTCCACTTGGAGGCTTGGAGGAAAGATTACCATTAAAACGTGACTTCCATCCACTCAGCTGAAATTACTATTGATTGCCAAAGAAAAATATTTGTGCTGTGAAGCTGGGAGCTATGATGTTGAACCATATTAACATAATGTTAGCATAGCTACGGGTGTTTAGTAGCATGCAATCAGATTTGAAATGAACGTTGATTATAGATGGAGATTAATGTTCACATATTCATAGGAACACAATGAGAAGAGCAATTTCCTTTCTACTACAGATCAATGGTTTCCCCATTCAATTATACAGCTGTAATAATTGCATTATGCTGAAATATTTCTTAATGGCTAATTTCTTTCCTTTTGTGTGTGTGTGTGTATGAGCTCTTTTGTCACTGATAGCTTCTGCAGCCCGAGGACAGCATAAGATGTTTTAATCACTGGTGTCGTTCTGCAAGCTTTGACCAAGCCAGTAATTTCCCTCTCTTCCCCCCTCTTTGCTATTCTTTCTTATTATCACCCAGAATCACTTCCTGGATGATTGAAACATAGGGACTTGCCTACATTTCAAGAGAAGTCTTTTCTTCTCTTGTTTAGAGAGTGAAGACAGAGCTAGTAACCTATGGGGCCATGAATTGCCTGATCTTGTCTGCATATTGGCTGGGGGAGAAACTGATGAAGACTCACATGATGTATAGGTTGCTCCTCCCCACAAAGACTTATGTTGTGCATAAATATAAAAATTTTGGAGCCATTCAGGGATTAAAAAGCAAATGAGAGGGCCCAATATATGGTGACAAAGGATGATTTGACTGGGTGATGGGCGAGGACATAGATCAGAGAGATGTATTCCTGAAACCCATATGATCCTATTAACCAATGTCTCCCCTCTACATTTAATTAAAAAAAATCAAATAATAATAAAAAAAAACTAGTGTCTTCTTCAATATGCAAAGCAAATCTCTGAGGACTGATAAATCATTGGAGTTTAAATTGTATATGTGCTGTTGAGCAAACACTGTTTATATTGTCAAGATGAAATACTGTATCAGTAAGACCGTAGACCGTGAGCTCCCCTTTTGTCACCAAGGTCACAATGCCCTCTTGCTTACCTGGCTGGTGTATTCTCTTCTCTGGATGAGTGCTGTCTAATGAAAGTGTTGTGATATTCCCGCCTCCTCCCCTTCGTGGCTGTCCTGAGGGTGAAGGCTAAGCTCTCCCTGATCTGGTTTCTTGCATCCTTGTGCCTTAAGCCTTCTTCAAACTCAGTTAGACAGGGTGTGGCACAATAGAAAGACAGCCCGATGTAAAGAATTTGCCTATTTACAGGGGCTCGAAGGGCACTGCCCATTTTTGTGCTCATCGCCAAGTCACCGACAAGACACGTCTTCAATCTTTCCTTACTGGAAAGCAGACAACTTAACGCCAAACTCACGAGGTCATGGGGAAGAAGAGATGAAACTGAACTTGAGCTGGGGTGAGTGTGGCAGAGGCTCGGAGGCCCAGTGCCACACCCCTCACTCAGCCCAGGGAGGACTTCAGCTACAGCTGCGGAGTCCAGTTATGTAAGACTCCGGCTGCCAGCACCTCGCTCTAAGTGCTTCCTGAACTTCTT
This sequence comes from Saccopteryx leptura, assembly GCF_036850995.1. NCBI lineage: Eukaryota > Metazoa > Chordata > Mammalia > Chiroptera > Emballonuridae > Saccopteryx > Saccopteryx leptura. The sequence continues at coordinate 208,725,592 of NC_089507.1, forward strand.
TCTGCTTTTCTGACTCTAGGTCACTTTCAAAGTGTCTGGAGCCTACTGAGCCCTCTTTAGACACATCCTGAAGGGAGAAGAGGACGGACACTCTCAGGAGTCATCCTTAACCAGTGGGGACAGAGCAGGTGAGTGAACGCCCGGCCTCCAGAGGCCCCGTTGAGACCTGAAACCACGGCGAACACCCTTATGTTGGCATTTGCTCTCCTCCTGACTCACGCTCCCAACCCCTTCACTCCCGCTCCCAGAGACCCCTCTCTAAACAAACCACTTGCATCCAAGCCGTTTCTATTCTCTGCTTTCAGCAGCGGAACCCAAACTAAGGCAGTAAGCTTAGAGACTTCCCCGAGGCTCTGGAGACAGACCGACCTGGCTTACATCCTCCCTCTATGACTCATCTACCATGTCATCTGGGACGTCTCACTCACTCACCACCAACCCTGAGCTTCTGTTTTCTTATCTTTCAAATGGGTATAAGGATAAGCTCTCCCTCAAAGCGTTATAAAGATGGAATGAGATCTTGCAGGCAAGCACTGAAACAACCTTATTCTCTATCATTAGTGTTTTCGTCAAAGGCGTCTAGCGCAATGCGGACCCTCAGCGAAACACAACTTCCTTCTGAATTTTATGCTTCAGACTAAATAGATCTGGGAGTAATAAACACAACCAATATGGTCATTTTTTTTCCTTTATGTATGCAATACTACTTCTTGCTGCCCGGCTACACAAAGAGGCAATGTGTGGATACAGTACTCATCGTTAGGGTACTACAGGGTCTTGGCTGTCTATTTTTTGTTTTTTGTTTTATTTTCTCTAGAGCCTTTTCAAAACACATCCCCAGGGAAAGAGGATTTTTCTCTGCCTGTGCCCTCTTAATAGGGTACAAGCTGCACAGAAACAAACAAACAAACAAACAAACAAATAAATAAATGTCTGCTGCCCAGCAATGGACAGGATATAAAACTAATATCTAACCTATGTGTTTTACAGTCATTTATTGGCGGGGAAAGCATGCAAACCCAGGGATCTTCTCCAGAGCAAGCTAATTGGACTGGGGACAGCGTGGGGTTTGATGTCCCGCGCTGGGTAGTGGCAGGTGGTCCCCAGGAAAGATGTACCTTTCTCGTGGCCCCACCAAAAGCCAATATCACATGCTGTCTAGTTTCTCGCTCCATCCCTGAGACAGAATTTGGGGAGTGGTTACTGCACACACGCTAAGCAATGTGTTCTGCTCTGTGCAGGATCTGGGCCCCTGAGCAAATTGATTTACCTCCTGGTGCTACTGGTTTTTATGATCTAGATCAGTGATTTTCAGTGCGTGTGTTGCAATAATTTTTAAAACATATAGCACCTGACTGTTTAGTTAGGGGCACTGCCCTCTTTTCCTTTAGATTGTAAAAAATGAAATAAAATAAAATAAAATAACAACAGCCAACACAATAGCAATCTGGTGCGAATGAATCAAAATTATACTAATTTGTGTGTGTGTGTGTGTGTGTGATCTGCTAAAACATAACTTTTGATGAGTTGCAAGATTTTATTATTTTTAATTATTTATTTATTTATTTATTTTATTTATTTTAGAGAGGAGAGGGAGAGACGGGGAGAGAGAGAGAGAGGAGAGACAGAGAGAGAGAAGGGGGAGGAGCTGGAAGCATCAACTCCCATATGTGCCTTGACCAGGCAAGCCCAGGGTTTCGAACCGGCGACCTCAGCATTTCCAGGTCGACACTTTATCCACTGCACCACCACAGGTCAGGCGAGTTGCAAGATTTTAGTCATTAGTTTATGTGTGCCCTGGGATGACAAAGGTTGAAAATCGCTGGTCTAGAGAAGCACGATTAAACGATCTCACAAATGTACATAAAATGGCAACTCTGGTCATGAGAAGTCTGTACAGGAGAAGACAGAGATTTCAAAGCTCAGGAGCCCCTAAAGGAGCGTAATACATAGCTAAGACCCGAAAGAAGAACAAACACTAACTGGGTAAATAGTGTGGGGGGATGAAGAGGTCCTGCAAGTAGAAGAAAGGATGGAAATCCTTTGTTATATTCTACCACCTAATTGCCCTTCATTCTTCTTCATAATGCTGTTTGCCATGTTCTATGTTTCATATCTGGGTTTTATTGCCCCTCCTCTCCACTAGAATGTAAAGTCTTTGAGGGTAGGGGCTTTGTGTCTATTGACTGTCCCTCTAGCTCCAGTGTATGGATAACTATGCCATGGCACTGGGCACAGAGGAAACTGGGCACACGGCACCAAAGCTGAATTTCCCAAGACCTTCCCCATAGGGCTCTGCTTTTAGGCAGTTGGACACTGGGTCTTTTTTCTCCAAGTTCAGTGCAGGATTTCGGTTCATCTATTCAGCAGAAATGCCTTTTCTGACATGGGACGCAAATGTGTCACGTGGTGCAGAGAGGTCACGGTGGTTTACTCTCCAGGATCCATGCTATTTCATAGGGTTGATTTAAGCCATGGAGGCACCTTCCCCTTCCCAGGGACTGTTGTGGAAGTGGGTTTGTGATTGGTTCTTTTGTGACGCAAAGAGAGAGCTGATGGGTTTTCTAGAAGGGCTTCCTAAGCTTAAAGAAGAACCCCTCAGGATGGAGGGTCTTCCCCTTCCTCTGAGTGTCTTCATGTCCGGATATAAATTCTCAAGGTGCCTGGCCTGGACGGGAACCATCTTGAGGACAAAGCCCATACTCTGAAGCTAGCAAAGCAGAAACGTGGAAAGTATTTGGGTGTTTGGTGAAGTGGCTAAACGTCTGAATTACCTCAAACTTAAGGTGTCCCGGCCTCTGGCTTATTCATAAGGCCTTGTTGGCTCTTCTCTTGCAGCTGAAAGTGTCCTTAAAACTTGCCTTATCTTCTACTGAAATCTGATACAACTTGGCTGTTCATTTCTCTCTCTCCCTTCCTCTCTCTCTCCTTTCCAGTGGAGCCTCTGCTTTTAGGTGTCTGTGTGAGTGTGTCCATGTGTGTTCTTAGATTTTCCTGTTAACAAGAACCATGTAGATTTTCTTCTCTGTGAGACCCCCATCGCACAATAGCTGATATCCTGCAAAGGTGCATTGTCAGAAATTGCTAAGGGAGAAAACTGAGAATAACAGAGAAGAAGCAGCGACTGAACGGGGTAAATACTCTAGAGTAGCAAAACACACATAATGGTAAGTGCCTCACTGAAAATAAAAAAAATCAGAAAAGAAATTTCCACAATTTCCCAGACTTGCTTGTTTGTTGCATGTGGTTGTTTTTTGTGTTTTTTTTTTTTTTTTTAAGAGAAAGATGTCGACTGAATACAAACCAGTCCCTGGCCCTTGCCTCCACCATCTGCAATCGCATCTCAGGCCACAGATGGTGATTTCCAGGAACAAGACTCTGTAGGATCTAATGAGTCAAAAGAAAAGAATTACTTTTGATCCAGCCCCCCATAACCCCCCCCCCCCTTATTTTTAACCAGGTGGTACAGCAGAATGTTAGAAGCCCAGCTTGGGAATTAGACAAATCTGAGTTTGCTTCTAGATCCTACTGTTCCTTCACTCTTTGATCTTTGACAAGTGACTTAAACTTCCTCAGCCTCCATGTCCACATCTGTAAAACACGGGTGCTCATTGTTCCTACTCACGGTGATAAGTCAGTGAACTGGACTATCTAGGTTGGGGTCTGGCATATGGCAGACATCAGTGGTCACAGCTAGCGCTCTGCATGTTCACCTGATTGTGGTGCTCACCATCCCTATTCTGCTGTACAGAAGGGGAAACTGAGGCACCAAGGAGTCAAGGAAACTTGTCCAAGGAGATGGACCCGGTAAAAGGTGGAGGTTGAATTTGGAGCCAGGTAGCTGTTTCTAAAGTTCATCTTCCTAATTAACCATGAGGCATTGTACCATTAAAGTAAGGAAGTGGGCTTTTATTTTTTCTCTTAAAAATACCTACAAGTTTAAAAATGAAATACATGCAAGTTAGCCAGGCATTTCAGAAGTGCTATGGTTTGGCATTTTAGGCTTTTGACAATTCCATCTCAATCTGTTTGGTTACTTTCAGTGCCCACCGAGATTGTTCAGAGCAACCTCCCCTTGTTGTGTTTTTCAAAAACATGTGGCTCCAGCCTTTTGTGATGACAGGAGCGAGGCACAACGCTCAGTAGAGTGTGTTTGGTTCGCCAAACAACAGCAGCATCTATATTTCTAAGTCAAGTCACTGCCCATTGGCCTAGCTGCTTTTCCAGTCACATGGAGTCCTCCTCTACTCCACTGCTCCCAACCCCCTTTGGCCTCTCAGTGGTCGCACACTGCTCACCCCCATAGGCCTGGACATAGAAAGCCAGGCTCTAGGTCTTCTATGAGGATGATCCAAGAGCTAAGACCAGCAAGGTCAAACTGGATGTCAGTGGGGTCAGTCCAGATGCCACATGGTAAGGATACAGCTACACGTTGAAATAATGGTGGAGGCAGACCAGAGCCATGGTCCATCAAGACAGAGAAGCAATGAAAGGCTGGCAGCACAGTCATCTGGGAAGAGAAAGTGGTGGCAAGGTGTAGGCATGGAGGGGACACACCCATTCACGCTGTGTTAGATCCCATCCTGTGCAACGCTGGGTTAGTTCTGGAAAGGAAGAAGAGGTCAGATCCGGAAAGGCACAGTACTCACTGGGTTAGTTCCCATCCTGTGCAACGTCACACCACACCTGGCATATTGATAATATAAACACGCTGACAAAGAGAAACATCTGGCCCTTCTCAGAGCATTAGAATTTATAGCTCTGGTGCTGTAAGGTCTGGGAAGAGGTAGGCATGACATAGGTGAGGGCACTGGGAGGTGGATAAAGTTTAATACCTAGAGTTCAGTGGTGTGAGAGATGTATACACCCAAGGAGTGTAGAATGGTCATAACCTAAAAGATGTCTTTCCATTTACAAAAGCCTTAGAGGAACTAAAGGCCTCATGATGCAGCATTAGAGATATTAGGATATTTGGAGACACAGCACTAACATTTTACTGGATGACTGGATGCAAGAGATGTGTGATAGGCCCTACATTTGTCTTTGATCAGAATGCAGGAAGCTGATCTCAGGTACAGCTAGCACCCGGTCAAAGCTTCTCATTTAACGAGGAGTAAACTGACTGTCTATTTTTCAGTCCCTATGTTATTTTAAGGCAGGGAGTTGGCAAAGTTTTTCTGTAAATGGCTAGATCAGGGGTAGTCAACCTTTTTATACCTACTGCCCATTTTTGTATCTCTGTTAGTAGTAAAATTTTCTAACCGCCCACTGGTTCCACAGAAATGGTGATTTATAAAGTAGGGAAATACCTTTACTTTATAAAATTTATAAAGCAGAATTACAGCAAGTTAAAGCATATAGTAATAATTACTTACCAAGTACTTTATGTCAGATTTTTGCTAAGTTTGACAGAATAAATCTTTATAAAACAACTTACTATACTGGAGTAGGCAGATGCACAGACTCCCAGCTCACACCATTGAACTGGATTACAAATTAATTTAGGAACAATCAGCATGAAAAATCAACTCTGGACTACAAGAACAGCTCCCAAAAACCAAGGAGCAAAGAAGAAGCCACAACAAACCTGGTAGGGAGTGCCTGAATCTCCCCTGCTTACAGCCCAGAAGGGCTCTCACTCCAAGGAAAAGAGCAAAAAATACTGCTCACAGCCACTTGCCTGGCAACCAGGGAACAAGGTGTGTTTAAAGGGCCAGCTTGTCTTCCAAAAATAAAGGGGAGAGAGAGAGACAGACCGTGAAGGGCAGAGGAATGCATGGGAGGACCTGAGAAGCTGACTCATCCAGTGCTGGAGGCGGCCATAGCTGAGGGAGGGGTGATCCTTCCACAAAACAAAAGACTAAAGTGCTTCTGGGTCACAGATCTCCAGACATCTCTCCAGCTCCAATCAGCACCACAAGACAGCTGAAAACAAGAAGTGGGAAGGAGGGGCAGTAACTCAGGTCTGATCCATGTAATTCCATAGAGATCTGAGATACACCTCCCCCTACTGAAGCTGAGAAAACAATCTGCCCCCAGAGAGAGAGAAACTGGCAGATCAGGCCTTCAGAGTCTCAGGTTACACCCACCGCATTCCTGGATACAGTTTCAAATAAATCCCCTGCTGAGATCAGTAAACAAGACTATCACCTGTTAAGAAAACAAACAAATCAAAACTTCAAAGTGGCCCAAATCCGAAAGTGGATTACAAATAATAGCTGATGCCAACCCAAGAAGACCTAGAAATAACACAATTGAAAACTGGAGGCAGACAATACCAAGCCTAGACTCAACCAAGTCTTCAAACAAAACACCAAAACACACAGACATAATGAGAAGACAGAGAAGTGGAATCCAAATGAAACCACAAGAGAAACCTCCAGGAAATGAACTGAGTGATTTGGAAATAACCAAACTTCTGGATGCGAAGTTCAAAATAATGATTGTAAGAATGCTTAGGGATCTTAGAACAACAATGGATGGTCATTACAAACACCTAAATAAAGAGATAGCAAGTATAAAAAAGGATATTGAAATATTAAAAAAGAATCAGTAGAAGATGACAAATACAATATCAGAAATGAAGACCACAATGGAAGGAATTAAAAACAGGATGGATGGAGATGAGGATCGAATTAGCAAGTTGGAGGACAAGTTGAATGAAGGCATGAAAGCAGAGAAGAAAAAAGACAAGAAACTCAAAAAGTCTGAGGAAACTCTTAGAGAGCTCTGTGACAACATGAAGAGAAATAACATCCACATCTAAGGGGTTCCTGAAGAAGAGGAGAAAGAACAAGGAATAGAGACTTTGTTCAATCATATCATAGCTGAAAACTTCCCTAAATTGATGCAAGGAAAGATCTCACAAGTTCAAGAAGCACAGAGAACTCCATTAAAGAGAAACCCAAAGAAACCTACACCAAGACACATCATAATTAAAATACCAAAGCTAAGTGATAAAGAGAAAATATTAAAAGCTGCTAGAGAAAAAAGGCTATCACTTACAAAGGAGCCCCCATAAGGATGACATCAGATTTCTCAACAGAAACACTTGAGGCCAGAAGGGAATAGCAAGAAATATTTAAAGTAGTGCAGAATAAGAGCCTACAACCAAGACTACTTTATCCAGCAAAGCTATTGTTTAAAATTTAAGGAGAAATAAAAATCTTCCCAGACCAAAAAAAAAACAAAACTCAAGGAATTCATTTCAACCAAACCAATGCTGCAGGAAATGTTAAGGGGCCTGTTGTAAACAGATCAAAGTGGGAAAAGAATATAGCAAAAGAGAAATACAGCTTTAAAGAATAAAATGGCAATAAACAACTACATATCAATAATAACCTTAAATGTAAATGGATTAAATGATCTGATCAAAAGACATAGGGTAGCTACATGGATAAGAAAACAGGAAAACAGGACCCATACATATGATGTCTACAAGAGACACACGTTAAATGAAAAGATGCACGTAGACTGAAGGTAAAAGGATGGGAAAAAAAATTTTATGCAAATGGAAATAAAAAAAAAGCTGTGGTAGCAATACTTATATAAAAAAAAATGGACTTTAAAACAAAGAATATAGTAAGAGATAAAGAAGGCCACTACATAATGATAAAGGGAGTAATCCAACAGAAAGATATAACTATAATAAATATCTACGCACCTAATATAGGAGCACCTAAGTATATAAAGCAGACTTTGATGGATATAAAGGGTGAGATCAACATCAGTACTATAATAGTAGGGGATTTCAATAACCCACTAACATTACTAGATAGATCCTCAAGAAAGAAAATTAATAAAGAAACAGCATACCTAAAGGACAAACTAGATCAACTTGATTTAATAGATATCATCAGAACCTTTCACCCTAAAGCAGCAGAATATACATTCTTTTTAAGTGCTCATGGTACACTCCCTGGGATAGACCATATGTTAGGGCACAAAAGTGGTCTCAACAAAGTTAAGAAGATTGAAATCATATCAAGCACTTTCTCTGATCAAAATGGCATGAAACTAGAAATCAACCACAACAGAAAAACTCAAAAATTCTCAAACACATAGAAATTAAATAGCGGGTTGTTAAATAATGAATGGATTAAGAATGAGATAAAAAAAGAAATTAAAAAATATCCTGAAACAAATGATAATAAGCATACAACAACTCAAAATTTATGAGACACAGCAAAAGCAATACTGAGAGGGAAGTTCATAGCACTACAGGCACACTTTCAGAAGCTAGAAAAAGCTCAAATAAACAACTTAACCCTGCATCTAAAAGAACTAGAAAAAAAACAACAAGTAAAGCCCAAATGTAGTAGAAGGAAGGAAATAATAAAGATCAGAGCAGAAGTAAATAACATAGAGGCTAAAGAAAAAATACAGAGGATTAATGAAACTAGGAGCTGGTTCTTTGAAAAGGTAAACAAGATTGATGAACCTTTAACTAGACTCACCAAGAAAAAGAGAGAGAGGACTCAAATAAATAAAATTAGAAATGAAAGTGGAGAAATAACAACTGACACAACAGAAATACATAATATTGTAAGAAAATACTATGAAGAACTGTATGCCAAAAAACTAGACAACCTAGATGAAATGGACAAATTCCTTGAAACATACAATCTTCCAAAAATCAATCTGAAAGAATCAGAAAACCTAAACAGACCAATTATACCAAATGAGATCGAAACAGTTATAAAAAAAACTCCCAACACAGAAAAGTCCTGGGCCTGATGGCTTCACAAGTGAATTCTACCAAATATTCAAAGAAGAACTAACTCCTCTCCTTCTCAAGCTATTTCAAAAAATTCAAGAATAAGGAAGACTTCCAAGCTCCTTTTATGAGGCGAGCATAATTCTGATTTCAAAACCTGGCAAAGACAAAACAAAGAAAGAAAATTATAGGCCAATATCCCTGATGAATATAGATGCTAAAATCCTCAACAAAATATTAGCAAACCAGATCCAACAATATATGGAAAAAATCATACACCATGATCAAGTGGGATTTATTCTTGGGAGGCAAGGCTGGTACAATATTTGCAAATCAATCAATGTGATAAATCACATAAACAAAAGGAAGGAGAAAAACGATATGATAATTTCAATAGATGCTGAAAAAGCATTTGATAAAATCCAGCACCCATTCATGATCAAAACTCTCAGCAAAGTGAGAATACAGGGAACATACCTCAACATGGTAAAAGCCATCTATGATAAATCCACAGCCAACATCATACTCAATGGGCAAATTTAAAAGCAATCCCCTTAAGATCAGGAACAAGGCAGGGATGCCCCCTTTCACCACTCTTATTCAACATAGTCCTGGAAGTCCTAGCCACAGCAATCAGAGAAGAAGAAGAAATAAAAGGCATTCAAGTTGGAAAAGAAGTAAAAATATCATTATTTGCAGATGATATGATATTGTATATAGAAAACCCTAAAGTCTCAGTCAAAAAAACTACTGGACCTGATAAATGAATTCAGCAAAGTGGCAGGATATAAAATTAATACTCAGAAATCAGAGGCATTTTTATACACCAACAATGAACAGTCAGAAAGAGAAATTAAGGAAACAATCCCCTTCACTATTACAACCAAAAAAAATAAAGTACCTAGGACCCTGGCTGGTTGGCTCAGCAGTAGAGCGTCGGCCTGGCGTGCGGGGGACCCGGGTTCGATTCCCGGCCAGGGCACATAGGAGAAGCGCCCATTTGCTTCTCCACCCCCCACCCCCCCCTCCTTCCTCTCTGTCTCTCTCTTCCCCTCCTGCAGCCAAGGCTCCATTGGAGCAAGGATGGCCCGGGCGCTGGGGATGGCTCCTTGGCCTCTGCCCTGGGCGCTAGAGTGGCTCTGGTCATGGCAGAGCGATGCCCCGGAGGGGCAGAGCATTGCCCCCTGGTGGGCAGAGCGTCGCCCCTGGTGGGTGTGCCGGGTGGATCCTGGTCGGGCGCATGCGGGAGTCTGTCTGAATGTCTCTCCCCATATCCAGCTTTAGAAAAATACAAAAAAAAAAAAAAAAAGTACCTAGAAGTAAATTTAACCAAGTAGACTAAAGACTTGTACTCAGAAAATTATAAAACATTGATAAAAGAAATCAAGGAAGATACAAACAAGTGGAAATATATACCGTGCTCATGGTTAGGAAGAATAAACATCATTAAAATGTCTATATTACCAAAGCAATTTATAAATTCAATGCAATACCAGTTAAAATACCAATGACATACTTTAAAGATATAGATCACATATTCCAAAAATTTATATGGAACCAAAAAAGACACAAAACATGAATAGCCTCAGCAACCTTAAAAAAGAAGAATAAAGTGGGAGGTATCACACTTCCTGATATCAAGTTATACTACAAGGCCATTGTACTCAAAACAGCTTGTTACTGGCATAAAAACAAGCATATAGATCAATGGAACAGAACAGAGAACCCAGAAATAAACCCACAGCTCTATGGACAACTGATATTTGACAAAGGAGGTAAGGACATACAATGGAGTATAGACAGCCTCTTTAATAAATGGTGTTGGGGAAACTGGACAGCTACATGCAAAAAAATGAAACTAGACCACCAACTTACACCATTCACAAAAATAAACTCAAAATAGATAAAAGACTTAAATGTAAGCCGTGAAACCATAAGCATCTTAGAAGAAAACATAGGCAGTAAGCTCTCCGACATCTCTCGCAGCAATATATTTGCTGATTTATCTCCACGGGCAAGTGAAATAAAAGGATAAACAAATGAGACTATATCAAACTAAAAAGTTTTTGTACAGCTAAAGACAATAAGAACAGAATAAAAAGAAAAACTACACAATGGGAGAACATATTTGACAATACGTCTGATAAGGGGTTCATAACCAAAATTTATAAAGAACTTGTAAAACTCAACACCAGGAAGACAAACAATCCAATCAAAAAATGGGCAAAAGAAATGAATAGACACTTCTCCAAAGAGGACATACAGATGGCCAATAGGCATATGAAAAAATGCTCAACATCACTAATCATTAGAGAAATGCAAATTAAAACCACAGTGAGATACCACCTCACACCAGTCAGAATGGCTCTCATCAACAAAACAACACAGAGTAAGTGCTGGCAAGGATGTGGAGAAAAGGGAACCCTCTTGAACTGCTGGTGGGAATGCAGACTGGTGTAGCCACTGTGGAAAACAGTATGGAGATTCCTCAAAAAATTAAAAATTGAACTGCCTTTTGACCCAGCTATCCCACTTTTAGTAATATACCCTAAGAACACCATAGAACTGTTCCAAAAGGAGAAATGCACCCCCATGTTTGTGGCAGCATTGTTCACAATAGCAAAGATCTGGAAACAGCCCAAGTGTCCGACAGTGAATGAGTGGATTAAAAAGCTTTGGTACATATATTCTATGGGATACTACTCAGCCATAAGAAGTGATGACATCGGATCATTTACAATAACATGGATGGACCTTGATAACGTTATACAAAGTGAAATAAATAAGTCAGAAAAAACTAAGAACTATATGAATCCATACATAGATGGGACATAAAAATGAGACTCAGAGACATGGACAAGAATGTGATGGTAACGAGGGGGGGGGAGTGAGAGGATGAGGAGGGGGTGAGGAAAGAGGGAGAGGGGGTGGGGGCAGGGGAGGAGCACAAAGAAGACCAGATAGAAGGTGACGGAAGACAATTTGACTTTGGGTGAGAGGTATGCAACATAATCAAATGTCAAAATAATCTGGAGATGTTTTCTCTGAACATATGTACCCTGATTTTTCAATGTCACTGCATTAAAATTAATAAAAAAATAAAAAAACCCAACTTACTATAGTTAAATCTATCTTTTTATTTATATATTGGTTGCTCCACAACTGCCCACCATGAAAGCTGGAACGCCCACTAGTGGGCGGTAGGGACCAGGTTGACTACCACTTGGCTAGATCATAAGTAGTTTAAGCTTAAAGGGCCAGAGTGTCTTTGTTGCCACTGTTGCAATGCAAAAGCAGCGGCAGACAATATGTAAATGAATGAGGGTGGCCCTGTTCCAATAAAACTTTATTTACACAAACAAACCATGGCCTGACTTTGGCCTATGGATCATAGTTGGCCCATCTTTTCTGTAAAGCCCAGCAATCTTAAAAGAAAGAGATCACTTTTATTATATTTATAAATATGTAATAAATTTATCAATAAATATATTTATAAATATAAATACTGTATAAAGTATTTCACTTATTATAACATGATTTTATTATGATACAATTTATCATAACTTGAATACTTCACTACATTGCAGATTATATATTATATAATATATTTTAATAACAGAATGCAACGGGGTAGAATAAGATAAAACAAAGCTCGGAACTATTGTACATAAGACCCCAGGCAGTTATTGAAAACACTCATTTTTCTTCTATATCCAATAGGAAGTATCAGCCATTGAAGAGTTAAACAATTAATCCCAGGTTATTTAGAAGGGTAATTTCCTATAGATTTTCACAGAGGGATGGAATTTGACCTAAGGCTTGATTTTCTGAATGCAGAAACAACTAGAAGAGAGCTCGGAGCCATGAGCTTGACAACTTGAGGTCAGATCTGGAAAGGCAAGGTAAAATTCAAGACTCTCTTACAAACTAAGGGTAAATTATCTTTCTGACAGTCAGAGAAGAATTCACGGAGATTTCTCCCGAGCATAAGAAATCTCTTGAAAAAGTGAGTCCTTTAGAGCTAGTTTTGGTTAAACATTCCATTAGAAAATAGGAACGAGGTATGTTTTTTTTTTCTTAGTCTGTAATTTCCTTTTGTTTTCCCCACAGCAAACTATCTCTAGTTTGGTCTGGCTCCCCATCTCACTCACAGAATTGACACTATGGCGACTGTAGGATGGCTCTTAGTGCTTTGAGTTTGACTAGCGACTCTAGAAGAACAGAGCCAGGCGCATGCGCATGCGTGGCAGGTGCGCCCTGCACCCAAGAGTGGTAGACGCTCTGCTCTTCTCTCCTGACCATTTCATGGGAGCAAAAGGGGTCTTAGCAGCCGCACTGAGATCACAGATTTCACATCAAGTTTTCTGAGCTGTGGGCGGGGGACGTTTAAGGCTTGAGTTTAGGATCAAGGAGCCTGTCTTGGATCTTGGAGGTGGAAATGCTTGGCTTTGTTGCCCCAACTCTCCAACGAGCCGATTATGGGAACCTTTGGATCTGAAAAGAGAGCCTCCGGTATTGTTAGTATTAAATGAGATTGTAAATGTGACGCATTTCATTTGATTCCTGAAATATTATGAGCACGGTATAAATGAGAGAGAAAGATCATCTTGCTAGAATTTCATTGCTGTGATTTTGTTTCAAAGTTTTGCACCTGTCTGTTTCCTAATTTGATGCTTCAGTTTAGGACATTTCCTTCCGATTCCCCATCCCAGTCCTGCTCTGAGATGAAACCTTGCAGAGCGCTCCCCCCCCCCCCCCCACTGTCTGCCTTCTTTGAATCTGTGACTCTGCCTCCTTTCTTTCTAGAGTCCCACACAGACACCCAGATCTCACAAAAGACTTTTTTCATACTCCAAGGGTCCTTTCCCTCTGGATGGGAGACATCGAATGGCCAGCTTTCCCAGGGTCTTTCCAAAGAGCTGCAGAGATTCCCTGAAATACTCTGTTCTATGGGGGAAACATTGCTCCTTAGGATTACATTGGGTCTGAGAGACTCCAGTGGGCATGTGAGAGGTATTACTATTACTACCAGCTAGAAAAGAATGCAGCTTGAAAGAATGCAAAGCACCCTAGGTCACGTAATCCAGACAACGCCGTGTGCGTGTGCAATGCGCGTTGTTCTTGTCCCCATCTTCCTAAAGTGGGGACAGGGACAGCATTCGTTCATACAGCAGTGTCCCTGGTCCTTTTCTGCAGATGTGGCTACAGCAGACGTCCCAGGTTTCCCAGTAAAACCCATCCCGTGAAACCCTCTTGATGTGCGTCCAACATTCCAAAACCTTCAAAGTTTTAAACGTGAGCACCGACACGAGCCACGCCCGTTGTCTACACACCTAGCCCTGCGCATTTCATGTACAAAGTATCATGTGGGATCTGAGTGATTCCCAAGGGGGGTCTTTGCCTGTGTGATTTAAACCATGGGTTAAAACCCAACTCCAATTACAAGGCAAATCCACTGTATTAAATGACTGCTCTGCACAGGGCTCCGGGCAATGAACTGTGGAGGATACAAATCGATCATTCCCAATAGTGCCCTCAAGTACTAATAATATGGCAGGAGTGAGAAAGCATTGCATTTCATGGATTCTTCAGGTTTCAAGAGGCAGAGAGTTGCGGCAGCTGCTTTCAGTAAAGTGGCGCTGAGTCTAAGGTGAGGTTTCTCAACCTCGGCGCCGTTAATATTTTGGGCTGGACCATTCTTGGTTGGGGGGGAGGGTGCTGTCCTGTGCATTGCGGGATGTTTAGCAATGCCACTGGCCTCTATTTACCGGATGCCAGCAGCTTCTCCCCCATCCTAGTTATGCTAACCCAAACCTTCTGCGGACACTGCCTAATGCCTGCTGGGAGCAGAGCTGCCCCAGGCTGGGCCACTGCGCTCTGGTACACACGGGGATGACTGAACCGGGTGTCTGAGCCTCTGAGCGTGGCTGGTGTCAAAGGGCCCCGGGCACAGGGAGTGGCCAGGCCTCAGGAAGGGCAGGGACCATGGTAGACAAGGCCTCCGGCACGTTCTCTGAAACCTGCTGGCCCTAGACAACGTGGTTGGCAAGTATGGACCACCTACTACTATCTCTCCCACCTCCTGGTCGGCCCCTGTCCACTGTTCCCGCGTTGCTCTCACCCATGGCTTTGACTGGCATGCTCTTTCCCCCTGTGCTCCTGCTCCCAAGTCCTTATTGCTCAGCTAATACCCGGTGTAGCTTTATAATAGGAAGAATCCTACGGATGTATCTCTTCCCATTTGGGATGCTGAGCACTCGGGCTTCTCAGAGGGGCTGAGCCAGGCTTGGCCGCCCTGGGAGGAGGTGCAGTCTGCCGGTCTCCTCACGGGGGATGGGACAGAATCATGTGACATCGCTCCCTAGAAATTCTCCATTTTTACAAGATCGCTGGTATATTTAGCACATACTAAATGTCTAGCGTAATTATGGGGCTAAATCAGGACCGAATCAATGAAGATGAGCACTATGGTGTGCTCGGTGCTCACCCATGGCTTCCCCTTTAATTCTCCCAGCAGTCCTGTAGGGTAGAGACAGACCAGGCATCAGCTGGAGGGTGGGGTGTGAGGCCTGAATCCACACACCTGGAAAAGATGGATCTGGTATTCACACCTGGGCTCTTTCCGCTTCAGGACTCTGTCCCGTGGGGTCAGAACTCATGTTTCCATTGGCTCTGATGACCTAACCACCCCCCTCCCTTGTCCCATGAAATCTAAATGTAAAAGCTGGCCTGTAACAGGATCGGCAAAGGGAGGGGCCTCAGGCTAAGGAAAATGATTAAGGGATGACTCCGGAAGAGCACGCATCGGATGGCAGCGACTTTCCACCGCAGCCCCAGGACCTCCAGACCTCACTCCTGCTCCCCGGCCAGGATTACGGGCAGGCTCACCTTTCTACAGAAACCATTATTTCTGTATATATTTCTAGTGCAGAGTTTATATCATACAATTATGTTTAGTAGAAATGCTTCCCACCCTGGTATCAGACAGTCAAAAAGAAACTCATGCATTCTCTAGGAAATTATAGCTAATATATGCAGAATACCTGGCACGTAGTAGGTGGTCCATACTTGCCATCTCTTTCTCTCAGACTAGGCTGTGCAAATCCTAAAGACCACGCTTAGCCATTTCTTAATTCCTAGAGCTTGGCACTGAGTGGGGAATAATGCTAGCTAGCATTAAATGAGCACGTATCATACACCACGCACTAGTTTACAAACCTGACATTTATTGATTTCCCGAGTCCTTATAACAACTTCATGCAAGATATTATTTATGGCTTCAATTGACTGATGAGGGAACGGAGGGTCAGGGAGGTTAGCAACTCACCCAGTATTATACAGTTGGGAAGTGGCAGAGCCAGGATTTGAACTCAGGCTGAGTGGCTCAGTAGCTGGTCTTATAAGCCCGTCTACCATGCTCTTCCATTGATAGCAGAAAACCCCATGGGTCTGCAAAGAGCATATGCTCTCTTTAGTTTTTGAAATAGTCCTTCTTAATAATCCTAGCTCTGTCTGCTCTGCCTTCTCTCCGGACGGGGCCCGCTGCTGGTTTGCCCGCTGGGCTGAGGCACGGCCCCCACTGTGCCTTCCTGGCAGCGCGGGGTGCTGCTTCTTTGCTTGGAAGGGCTGATGGGGCATGGCCCATTGAGCTGTGCAAACAGCGCTCCAGCAGCCAGAGAGGCAGCATCCATCACAGCTCCTTCTCCTCCATCTGGACGCTTGACAGAGAGCCACCCCAAGTCAGCCCTGTGCAGGCGACAAGCACAGGTGTCTGGGAGCAAGGGGTGGCCTCTCCACCCTGGAGGCAAGGACTGGAAGGGGGGTGAAGGCTGTGCTTGGAGGAACAGTACCTAGAATGCTAAAGCGACCATTGAGCCGGAGGAGCCCTTTGATGTTTTCTCCGCATGCTCCTCTATTCTCTCCCAACAAGCTGCCTCTTGGTTCTGTTGCTTCAGGGTCCAGTGGGCCCTTCTTTACAGATGACTGCTCAGCACAATCCCACCCCCTGGCTCACCGAGCCCTTCACCTGTAGGCCAGCCTCCTTCTCCTAGCCCTGCCTCTGCCCTGCCGACTCCTGTCCTTGTCTCAGTGCGCCACCTGCTCTCTTTCCTACTGGACTTTGGAAATGACATTTCCTTGTCTCACAAACTTTTTGCCCTGACTCCCTCTGTTAGCGTGGATGACTCCTGATAATCATTAAGTGGCAATGGGGAAGTCAGCTCTCCCAGAAAGCTTTGCTCTGACTCCTTCTTCAATAGCCCTTGAACCCCCCCCCTCCCCCCCCGCCCAGCTCACGCCGCCCTGGTGGAGGCACCCACTACATTGTAACCAACACCCACTTGCGGACTGTAAACCCCATGAGACTCTTCGCTCCATCAGGCCAAGGACTGTGTATATTTTACTCACACTGCAACCTCAGAGTCTGGCTCAGTGCCTGGACATAGCAGAGGCACAATTGCTGCTTTGAGGGTAAATGAATTAAAGATTTTTTTTTTTAGAATGACAAATAGTAACTTGTACTTGACCATCTGGGACAGAAGTCACATGCCATCCTGGTGATCTCTCTGAAATGTAAATAGAGCCATGTCACACTCCTATTTAGACGTTATGATGATTTCTGTAAGCTCCTTAGCCCGGTGCTCAAGGCCCCGTGGGCTTAGGCCCCGCTGCTCTCTCTGTCCTCAA
Organism: Saccopteryx leptura; assembly: GCF_036850995.1. Classification (NCBI taxonomy): domain Eukaryota; kingdom Metazoa; phylum Chordata; class Mammalia; order Chiroptera; family Emballonuridae; genus Saccopteryx; species Saccopteryx leptura. Next base: position 208,742,993 of record NC_089507.1, read on the forward strand.
TCTCTGCCACGTTTCCGTCACTCACGATGCTTTAGCCAAACTGGCCTTCTTTCTGCTTCTCAAACACCACCCCTCCTTCCTGCCTCTGGCCCTCTCGGGGCCTCTCCTGGAATGGCCTTCCATCTGATCTGGGCACGGCTGCCTCCTTCTGCTGGAATATCATCTCCCCCTGGGGCCCCCTCTGCTTGCCCCTTCCCAGCTGGCTCTGCCCCACCCTCTGCTCTCTTAAGCTCTTTCTAGCACATGGCTTTGTTTTATTTTCTTTCCAGGATCTACTGTTATCTGAGACAATCTCACTTAGGTATTCTTGTTTGTTTTTTTATTTATTTTTTCTCTCTCTCTCTCTGCTTTTTTTCCTGTCATATCTTCTTTCGACTGAGATGGCAGTTTCCTGAGGGTAGGGGCTTCCTTATACCTTAAGCTCTGCATAGATCTGGGGCCTAAAACCGTATCTGGCACATAGTACATGCTCAGTAAATATTTCCCGAGTGAGTGGCCTACACATGATCAATGGATTTGCTTGTAGTTGGGAGGTTTGGATGGAATTGTTCCTGCTGTCTTACCAAATCTTTGTGATTCAAGGAGTGTATTGGAAACAGGTCACACAGGGGGAAAAAAGCACTCAGCAAAATGCTCAGTACATCCTTGGTCCTTAAGTCTCTTCCAGATCCCTACGGTACAGGGAGATGTAGCTTCTGATCTTGGGGAAAAACCACCAGTCAAGTAGGGATTGAACTTTGATCCCAGGATCCCCACTGCAAAGGGTTATGCCAAACTCTACACCCCTGTCACACGGGCTGCCCCATGGGTGAGACCCAGTCAGTGTTAGCTGTTAGTATGATTGTTATTTCCATCGTCACTTTCACACTGTGCTGATGAGTAATGTTTCCCTTCTACAGGCTGTGCCCTTGAAGGTCGGGGCGATGACTTTCCCCAGAAAATAACACTGTAATCAACAACAATGAGTATCAGCTCAGAAGGTAAGAAGAGGTGACGAAATATGGCTCACTTCTGGTACTGTGTAATTTGGGGACTCCACTGAAGCAACATCCGGGTGACATCAGTCTACTCCTAAACGGTTGGGAAGTCATGTGTAAGCTTTTCTAATACCATTTTCAAATTCAGGTTATGTTTTTAAAATGTATTTCATATTGCCCTTTTGTCCCTAGAGATCCACCCTCCATTATAGGTAGTTTACTTTCCATTCATGACTTAAGAAGGCCAATTGTCCAGATCTTCCAGATCTTATCCCTGCAGAAGGTACTGGCCCATCACATTTATGGGCTATACCTAGCTCAGGTGAACAGCAGGGTTCCACAGCGGACGAGACAGCATCCTGCATCCCAGAGAGCTTCTCCGCGCAGACGCAGTGCCGGGGAGACTTGGCTGGACCCCTATGCAAACACGTAACTTCTGCATTCAAAGAGGCCCTACTCCATACTAATGCCACCCTAGCAAACATGAACTGGGCCCTCCCTATTCACCAAGGACCATGCTGGGCACGGTCTCTGATGTTAGTTCATTTACATTTTGGCACCCACTCTAAGGTATAGCTGTTGTTAGTCCTATTACAGTGTGGATAAATTCAATTTAAATATTATATATTATGTACTGGAGTCCATGCCGTCTGCCGGGCATCATGGGAAACATCCACCCGTGTTGGGAATGAAATACAATGACTCAGCGGGAATCGGCGAGGACCGGCTGTAACTCAAGCATTCTTTAAAGATGGGGATAAGTATTGTATATGTAGAGATAGTGCTGGCACCTAGGGGGCCTGGGCTCAAAGAGAATCATAGCTTTGGGAGGAGGATACCAACTGGGGATAATATGTAAATAAGACCATGAATTGATGCCTGACCAGGCGGTGGTGCAGTGGATAGAGCTTTGGACTGGGATTCAGAGGACCCGGGTTCGAGACCCCGAGGTCCCCAGCTTGAGTGTGGGCTCATCTGATTTAAGCAAAGCTCACCAGCTTGGACCCAAGGTCACTGGCTTGAGCAAGGGGTTATTCAGTCTGCTGAAAACCCGTGGTCAAGGCACATATGAGAAAGCAATCAATGAACAACTAAGGTGTTGCAATGAAAAACTGATGATTGATGCTTCTCATCTCATCTCTCTCTGTTCCTGTTTGTCTGTCCCTCTCTCTGTGTCTCTGTAAAAAACAAACTATGAATAGACAACTGCATGGACATTTTTGTAAAAATGTGTCTTTATTAATTCAGATTTGGGTGTACGTTAATTTAAACAAGAACCCACCCAAATCTTTTTCTTTTTGTTTTCAAAAAGCTTGCTAACCTGCTTGTGGCTTCTGAAATTCCTCCAGATGAGCTCATGTCTCTAAAGCACCTTGCCCAGTTCGCGGCTCAAATTCTCGACGTAATCAATGCCGCTTTCTCCTCTGTTCCAGGTGAAGACCCTGCGATGCTGATGGGCCCGTGTGTGCCCTGCAGCACGCAGCCCTCTGTGGGCCTCCCAGGGCAGTGTAACGGCTTTGGCCGACCCTCGGGCCTTAGCGGGGAGCACGAGGGTGGGACAGCATCAAATTCTAACCGAGAACCTCTGAGATCAAAGGACCATTGGCGTTTACTTTCGTAGCTTTGCCCTCGACTGAATTCGATCTCTCCCAGGCTGATATTTTCCAAAAACAGCAAACATGCCCCATTTTCAAGGCAGTGCTTATATATTCTCTTCTCTCACTAATGACTTTCTCAGATGGCGAAGCCGTATTCTGTGGCCCGAAAGGTAGGGCAAACTAAACAATGTCTGGGACCCATACCTTGTTCCTCGTACTTTTGAATGTTTTGATTTCCACCTTGGCAGCTATTGGGGAAATCCTACCCTTGGATTAGAAACCATACTCGTAGTGAGTTGAGAGGAAGAAAGTCTGAAGTGAGGGCACGTAAAATCTTAGCAATTAGTTTTCCTGCTTTTCTTTTTTTTTGGGAGGGGGGGAGAGTGCCCCAAGGGAAGGGGTTTGTAGGAATACGTTTCACCACAAATGATGGAGACAGTGTGAGCTCAGCCTCTGACTGTTACTCTCTCCTTGAAAGACTAAATCATAAGAGCCAGCTCCCACCACCTTTGAAACTACGATGATCTAGAAGGCCACTGCACTTCCTATCTGGAAAGAAAAAATTTTAGTGCAAAAAATAACGCTACTTAAGAACCACGATGCTTACCAATGATTCTCCTATGACTTGTTGGGTGAAATGTGTCTTGAGTCAGTGCCACTGTTGTCCATTTTAGCTAAATATCCTCACACAATAAGAAGCCGTGTAGGGTTCCTCCTCAGAGTTCCACAGGTTTCTATAGACTATGATTTGTCAGTTTTGACACTGGTAACATTTGGCGTCAGATAAATCTTTGTTGGGAGGGGCTGTCCCATGCACAGTAGCATATTTAACAGCACCTCTGGGCTCCATCTACTACTAGATACCAGCAGAAACTCCCTTCATCCTAGTTGTGACAATTAAAAATGTCAACAGACAATGTCAAATGTCTGGGGGAGGGGAGGTTAAAATGACCCATGGTTGAGACATCACTAATATATTTAATTTAGTATCATTCAAAGTGTTCAAGTCAAACATTTCCCCCACTCCCATGGGAGAAATAGAATAATAAGACCATTATTTAATTTACTATAAAACCTATTATATGTTAACCAACTGTCTGCTCTTACAATTCAATTTACTGTACTCTTTACAAAATGTCTTCTAGATAAATTCATTATTTACTGTTGGAGGGGCGTGTTTTAAATATGCAGCTGCCAAATGAAGGAACAGGTAGGCAGCAACAATGAACCATTGCTTTACCACTGTTTCGTGTTATGTATGCATTGGTTATTTATTAGAAACTGGTGTATTGAGATTTGAAAAGTAGAGCCTACCTCATGCCAAGATGACGTTGTAGCTTTGGTCTTGCCTCAAAGCCTGTCCCTCGTGTTTGTGGATGACCTAATGACAGCGGCTAATACGGAGGGGCCACCATTCTGTGCCAGACACTGGGCTCAGACCTTCAATACCATCATCTCATGGCATCCTCCACACGACCCTATGAGGTAACTGCTATTGACTCCACATCTCAAAAAGTGACATGACCCCCCCCCCCACCACCACCAAAGGTCATTTAGGTAGGAAATGGGTGACGCAGAATTTCAACCTAGGTCCGGCTCTTACCCATTTGTAATTAGTACACATCACAGACACCTTTGCAACACGTATTAGATTAACTAGTGCAACAACTAGTAGATGAACTCAGTTCTACTGCACCTGTTTACCATGCATGCTGAATATCCCACCAGCATGCTCTGAAAAAATGGCAACGTACTGAGTCTTAAGAAAAATGATCTGAGCATCAAGGGTATTTTCTCTCTTCCTCTGTCCAAGAGCAAAATGGTTAGCTTGTCACACAGTGAAGCCTTTGCTGTCAGGCCAGATAGTGACATCTATTCATCACATGAAGAGCAGGACCAAAAAAATAAAAAGAATGTTTTTCCCCCTGTGAATTGAGTCTTAAGGGTTTCATGGATTGTATCATAGGATTCTAGAGCTTTACGCCTCAGCTGACCAGGCCGAGCTGCTGGAACTCTGACAGTTTTCAGAGTACTGGGAAATGGCTGGGAGCTCCCATTGGTCAGTGCCGAACCGGAAGCAGAGAGGAAGAAGGAAGCAGTGGGCAGATGTGTGAAACAGACACAGGTGGATGGAGCCCTGGGGGCCGGAACCACACATGTACCCCTCAGATGGGCTCCGTGGTTCTGCAGGCTCGAAGGTTATTATTAGCCAGCTGAGCCATGTGGCAGGATCTGGCCTGGTCTTGATCAGAGGGAGCCCTGCAGATGAACTTCCCAGCTTCCCCATCAGGGTCCAGCTAGTCTGTCATTTGTTATCTCTGAAGATGGACAGGCCGGGGTGGGACGGTCAGAGAGCTGTGAAAAAAGACGGGATGGAGGAGGAGGAAAGTTGCTTCTGTCCCAGCCTGCAGAGCACCACACTTCTTTCATTCCAGTAAACTATAAAAATAATAATAATAAATAAACTTCTAGATCCTTCTAATATCTGCAGTTGTTGTCCCACTGGGACTGCATGAGTAGGGAGGTATTTTATGTATTTAAAAAAATTTTTTTTTTATTTGTTCATTTTAGAGAGGAGAGGAAGAGACAGAGAGAGAGAAGGGGGGAGGAGCTGGAAGCATCAACTCCCATACATGCCTTGACCAGGCAAGCCCAGGGTTTCAAACCGGCAACTCAGCATTTCCAGGCCGACACTTTATCCACTGCGCCACCACAGGTCAGGCGGTATTTTATGTATTTAAATGTGGCAGGTGTTAAGGTAGCTGACAGAGGTTAGGAGCCTTCCCCTGAGACAGGCACAGAAATTCCCAGTTCCCTTCATCTTCTTATTAAATGACATCATAACTACAATGTATCTTTCTGAGCTCCTTCCTTCTCCCTTTCTAACAAGCTGAATTTGGCGCAAGTCCCTTTCTCTGTAACCCACACAAGCAGAAAAGAATATCCTCTTGGAAGCAGCTAACAAGTGTCAGTTGGACACGTTTAATTAGCAGGGTGGCCTGGGACAGTGCTAGCCTTCACGATGGGTTGCATTCTCTCCGGGGAGCTGTAGCCAAACACACAGTCAGAAAAACCCAGGTTCCTGTGTGCACCGGACATGGTGCGTTTCTAACTTTCAGGGAGAGTCTGCCTGGAAGCCATGCTGTGTTTGGTCCCTATCACACCAGGCAGGGGCACTGGAGAGGTAAGAACTGGCCCCTCTATGGGTCAGGGGCATAGGGTTTGAAAGCATGGGCTGCAGGACTGGGTTTTCGGGATTTGCCTCCTGCCTCCCCTGTGACTTTGGGTAAGCTATTTGACCTCTCTATGCCTTGACTTCCCCATCTGCAAAATGGGGATGATCCTAGCACTTGCCTGGTAAATTGACCATGAGGATAAATGAGTCGAGTTGAGCACTTAGAACACTGCCTGGCATACAGTGAGCTCAGTATAGAGCGTTTGCTAACGCAGCCACCCCTCAGATGTCTTGTCAGTATCATCTCACCCTCCCAAAGTAGACCAAGTAGTACTGGCTGGCTCCATCGCACACATTTAGAGAGGAAATTGCCTATGTATGTAAACCTAGTAAAAGAAACTGGGATTTGCACCTTCAGTGTTAAAATCCTATGTCTTTCCCTCCCCCCTGGGATATGATATGGGTCCATCATAGAGATTTTATTCCATTTTTTGGAAAACATAGATCTTTAGCCAGTCTAGCCTCAATATAAACCTAGACCTCACCCTGTTAAATTCAATTGTCTAAATAAAAAAAAAAAACAAAGCAAAACAAAATAAACAAACAAAAAGCCCTAGACCTCTCTGGGTATAACTACTTCATTGAATTCTCTTTGTCTGGAGCTAAACAATGAATCTTTGTGCACTTATACATGGTAGGCTTCATGTCTTCTTTTCTTCCTTTTCTTCCCCTTAACTTTTCTTCTCCCCCCCCCCCCATCAGACTTGGTGGCTTGCAGCAATTCTAATTCTTGTTGCTATTGAGTGTAAGGATGAGCTGGGCGGTTCTGAGTCTGTGGGCCGGACTCAGTGGACATCGGCTGGGCCTTGCTCTTGTGTCTGAGGTCAGCTGTCAGGTTGGCAGGGGGCGGGCTGGTCTAAGATGACTTTGACTGGGGTGAACAGGATGACTTGGGCTTTTCTCTGTGGTCTCTCATTGTTCATTAGTGTAATAGATGGCTTGCTCACATGGTAGTCAGGAGGTTCACAAGAGAAAGGAGGAGTCCACAGATTTTCTGAAACACAGGTGCAGAACAATCACACTGTCTCTTCTGCTGCATCCCACTGAGCAGAAGATATCACACAACCCACCTGGATTCAAAGATTTTAGAAATACAACTCTCCATCTTGATGGAAGGAGGCAAAATCATACTTCTAGATGCATAGATACAGGGAAGAGAATAATTACAGTCCACCCCCCAATAATCTCTCTCTTCTTTCTTCTTTAATAATTCATTTATTATTCCAATAAATTAAAACCACTGACTTGGGCATGAAGGAATCAATGCCAGAAAAGAAACACATGGTCCTTGACCTCTTATAGTTTACATTTTAGTGAGGAATAAAAACATTAATGAATTTATCCCACAGGTAAATATGCATTTACATATGCACTTGTGGAGAGTCCTATATGTTTTTGAAGATGATTTTTATTCTCCATAATTCCACTTTATCAGTTCTTCTTTCAGCTGCATCTAATCTGTTCAGTACATGTATTCATTTTTTTTAAAACTCTAATAAATTATTTATTTTTTACCTCCAGAAACTCTATTGGTTCTCTTTCAAATTCAACCTTTTTTTTTAATAGGGCTCTGTTATTTTAAAATTATATCTAATGCTAAGCTTTACACAATGGCAGTATTGTAGCCAATGAGGTTTCTCCAAGACATATTGTTAATTGAATACTTTTTCCTAAAATTCAATCTAATGCTTTTATTAATCTTTGGTATTTAAATATTTCCACATTATTCTGTTAGTTTTAGTTCTTGGATTACTAAGTTTTATTTATTTATTTTTTCAGTCATCTGGATATTTTATCTTATGGATTTTTTTCCTTATGTTCTGTTCTTTTTGACATTGAGTTCATCTTCAGAAAGGATTAAGTTTCCTGTGAAATTCCTATATATCTTGCCTTATAAAGCTATTGCCACCATGAGATTTTAAGATTGTTTATGATGAGGGAAAGCTCAGTAGAAAGCTCAGGGGTTATAATGACCTTGAACTAGATTTTATGTTAATTTCTGAGCTGACCGTTAATGTACCATTTATCTAATAGAAAGTTGGACAACATATTTACTCCTGGTATGGGTCTGGAGTTTCTCTTTTTGGCCACAGGCTTTTCCTTTGGTTGATCCAAAGCCCTAGAATTTTGTTCTGGGCTGAGCTACAGAGCTTTTATAATCTATGAGGGCTTTGAACTCCAGCTGCTTCATGTTGTATTGTCTTTGGGTGGGCACTGGAGTCTCGGCATCCAGCTCCTAGGATCTCGGCCACTTCTGCTGCCTGGCTGCTGTCACTGGATCACCTTCGGATTATTACTCGGAAATTTATTTCCTTTTTCCCTTGTACGTGGAATTCTCTCTTGTCTTATTTTGATTTATTATTTTAAACCATTTTATCCAGAATCTCTATTGGCTTAAAGTAGGGAGTGGGGAAAACGACATCAGTTTAGTTGTCATGTTGTGGAAAGTCAGCTTCAGATGTTTCCACAGTCATATTCAATACAGGGACCCAAAAGAACATAGTTAACAGAGTTCTAACGTAAACAAGGTGTGATGTATGAGCTGGACCCAGACTGTATTTCCAAGAGATGACCATCCAACTTTTAGAAATATTACCAGTCAGCTGCTAAACAGACGGTATTTAAAATTAAATTATATGTAATTAATTTAAAAAAAAACAGAAGCAAGACTCATTACCTCCTATTTTATTACATTTTACTATTATCTGTGATCTTGGAAGTTATTTATACCCACTGTTTTTATATAGTGCAGATATTATATAGTGTAATATAATGGCTTACTCTGAGCATTTCTTCCCCAAAATCAGTATTCAGTGACATTATATAGGTAGCTTGAAATTGGCCATGGTGGAATTATTCACCTAAGGACAATCAGCGAATGCTGATATCAGGTCCTCTGTTTTCTGCAAGGCCAGTTAAACATTTTCTGACAAATTGCTAGACTCAAGAATATCACAACTTGATATTCATAAAATATCAAGAGATGATACATAATACATAAAAGCAAAATGTATGTATTTTCAAATATCAAAAAACTCAGGAAATTGAGCACTCATTGGTAGAAAAAAGATCAATGATAGAATTAAAGCAGTCATGGGATAAATATGAATTGAAAACAGAAGATAGTGAATTAGAAGTGAAATAAAGGATAATGAATAATGAATAAATGTAAGCTTTGAACTAAAGCAGCACCATTTCAATAATTAGGGTTATGGCACATAATTTAATTTTGACATCATTCAAAGAGTAACAAATTAAAAAAATAAGATGCCAAAAAGTATAGTAGTGTAAATTTTCTCATCTCTTATAGCAGAGAGTAAATTGATACCGTTCCATGAAAAAATGGTTTAAAAATTACTGCTTCACCAAAAATGTAAAACAAACATTATACACAATTATAACATGTTTAAAAATGCCCACCTAAGATTGAGACAATGATAATAAGGCCTGATTTTATGCTTTACTTTAACATTGGTAATGTAGTTCCTATCCTGTTCCTCAAAGTGAGATAAGGCTTGAAAAGGAAGAATTAAAACTGTCATTATTTGTAGACAACATGAATATCTGTGTGCTTTTGGTTTGGTTAATTTCTAATGCTCTTAAGTTGACATTATACACTAATATTTTATGCATGCCTTTGATAAAATTAAAATTGATCTTTTAACTTTTTTAAGTTAAAATGCTACGAGTTTTTACTGTTAATCACAATTCATGTTCATGATTATGTGGTTGGCTTGACTTCTCTAGGTTACTTCATATGTCAATTATTTCACACCAGGAATTCTAGCTCTCAGGAACAGAGGAATAATAGAATTAGAATATCCCCAATTAGTCACATACTTTATTCCTCGTGATACAACAGTGTCAGAGTAACAATACTGATACTATCCTACCAACATGATTATTGCATACTATTAAAAATTATTAATGCTTATTCATTCTTTTTCTTTTAATGGTGGAACTTTGTCTACATTGTCTATGTTTATAACCATTATATACTATGCCCTCTTTCTTTTAACTTTTTAAAAGTTTTAATTGTAAGTGTAGTTATATAATGTTCAGGAGCAATTCTTACTTTAATGTCTTTATAATAATTTCACTTGCCTGAAGTTTGTTTTCTAGTAGATGCCTCAGAAAGAATGCATGGGAAGAGCCTTACCTGAAATTTTAAATTATGATAACAGTTTCTCTATAACTTTTTTTTTTTTTTTTGTATTTTTCTGAAGCTGGAAACGGGGAGAGACAGACAGAATCCCGCATGCGCCCGACGGGATCCACCCGGCACGCCCACCAGGGGGCGATGCTCTGCCCACCAGGGGGCGATGCTCTGCCCCTCCGGGACATCGCTTTGTCGTGACCAAAGCCACTCTAGTGCCTGGGGCAGAGGCCAAGGAGCCATCCCCAGCGCCGGGGCCATCTTTGCTCCAATGGAGCCTTGACTGCGGGAGGGGAAGAGAGAGACAGAGAGGAAGGAGAGGGGGAGGGGTGGAGAAGCAGATGGGCGTTTCTCCTGTGTGCCCTGGCCAGGAATCGAACCCAGGACCTCTGCACGCCAGGCCGATGCTCTACCACTGAGCCAACCAGCCAGGGACTCTCTATAGCTTTTATATGTGAGAATTAGTTTGGATGAATACAAAATCCTTAGTGCGTTTTATTTTTTTAGTATCTTAAATATGTTAGTTTTTATCTTGGTTTTCACATAAAGCATTGCTGCTGAAAGGTCTGATGGCAGTCTAATTTTTTTTAAGTCTTTTGCATTTTTGTGTAGATGACGAAAGGGTTGTTTATTTTTTTGCAAGTCCATGATTTTGCTAGAATACGTTTCAGTGTTGGCTCTGCTGAGTCAATTTTCTCATGTACGTGTTGTGTCTTTTCAATATGTAGTTTGACTTTTATCTTGTATATTTTGTTGTGAAATATCATTTTAATGAAAGTTTTTCTCAATTATTGTTCTTTCTGTTTTGTGTCTTTTCTTCGTTTTTACTCTTCGTGGACTGCTATTATACATTCATTGGATCTTCTTTGCCTCCACTCAGTATTTGTTACTGTTTCTTAAATCATTTCATGTCTTTTAAATATTTTTATTATTTAAAAATTCTGTCTTTTCATTTTCTATTTCTCTTAAACCATTATCTGTCATATTTCTTTGCAATTGTGTCCTTCCTATTTTAGTCTTCAATTCTAAAGTGATTTTTTTCCTTTTATTTATAATTTCTTGAGTTCTTTTTACCTCATTTCATTTTTTTTTTCTGATTGTCCTGTATCTTGGTCTTGCATTTTATGCATCATACTTTTAGCTCATTGAGGAACAATCTGTTTTTGTTATGGGCATGTACTTCTCTGTGTCCTTTGTTTTCTATTGGGATTTAGTCCCTTGTGCTTTTGTAAGGCTCGCCCATTTTTATATGAAATGAGTTTTCTTAAACTTCTAGAACAAATCAAGGCTCATGATAGTTTAATTTCCCAAAGCTCCATTTCTGTTGTTACAAAATTTCTCAGCTTGATTTCAGATCTATCCCTTGTCCCCTTTTATCTCCTCTGCTTTTTTTTTTTTTTTTTTTTTTGTATTTTTCTGAAGCTGTAAATGGGGAGGCAGTCAGACAGACTCCCGCATGCGCCCAACCGGGATCCATCCGGCACGCCCACCAGGGGGCGATGCTCTGCCCATCAGGGGCATGGCTCTGTCATGACCAGAGCCATTCTAGCGCCTGGGGCAGAGGCCAAGGAGCCATCCCCAGCACCCGGGGCCATTTTTTGCTCCAATGGAGCCTCAGCTGCAGGAGGGGAAGAGAGAGACAGAGAGGAAGGGGGGCATAGAGAAGCAGATGGGTGCCTCTCCTGTGTGCCCTGGCCGGGAATCGAACCCAGGACTTCTGCACGCCAGGCCGATGCTCTACCACTGAGCCAACTGGCCAGGGCCATCTCCTCTACTTTTATCTGAAGTTCGCATTTTCTTTATCTTAATTATCTCTGTACTGCTCAGTGAGGATTCTGTTCCAGAAACTCTTCTCACTGTGCGCATTTGTCTTCAGCAGGAGCTTAGCCGGGTTTGAGAGTCCATAGTGTTCTGCGTTCTTCAGAGCTTAACTGCGGACGTTACCTTCCTCCCTCTGCACTCGCCCCCTATCGGAGTTAACAAAAGCCACTGCTCACTGCACTTTCCAGTGAGCTCCTGTTTGTCATTTTTTGGTTCTCCTCTTCTCTAGTTTGCCAGATTTCTTTCCTCTGTTTCTCCACGCACTGATGTTGGTACTACTCACAGTTTGTAGCTGTTCGTATTTTGACCAATCTACTTTTATTCTGTGTTTCATAGGCATACCTGTCCCCCTGATTTAGTTATTTATAATTATCTAGGACTTACGTTTATTTCTTTGAGGATTTTATTTTTGTTATATATGTTTTTGTAATAATAGATGAGGCAGGGGGTTATGTTTTGTTATGTAGCTTTACTGCCTTTATGTCAGATTCAGGTAGATTTAAAAATTATGCCGTTCTGACCACCAACTTCCCAGACTCCACTAGGACATTTTATTAATTAATATATAAAAATTCCAATAAAAATAACATTTAAATAATACTTACAATTTAATGCAATCTGAAAAGACATTTTAAAATGTTAAAAATACACCATATTTCATAAAAGAACCAAAAAGAATTTTCAACAGGACTTAAGAAATCTATCATAAAGCCAGAGCCAACATCGTACTTAACAGTGAAACATTAAAACTGCTTTTATACAATCAGGAACATTATGGCTCTGTTTGCTGTTGATATAATTAGTAGTAATATTTACAGATGTATTAATCTTACCTTTCATGAACACAGATGTACAGTTCTAAGATTACAAGATGAATGGCAGATTTAATCCCAGAACCCACCTAATAGTGGGCACATGTAGTTGATCCATTCCTTACCCTCCTCTGCTTTGTCTCAGGCTCAGCAACTCAGAGAAGTCAGGTGGAGGTGTGCCATTAGCCTCACAGCTAGTACGAGTTGAAAAATGCCAGGACTTATGCTCTGAGCTTTAGCCCAGAAATTCAATTAAAAAAAAAAAAAATAACTTGTGCCTGATTTGGAGCCCGTTTTGGATGTCTGGTTTTGTCCTGGTTCCACCGTTTCAGCACACGGAGACATTTGTTCAGAAGAGTTGTGTATTTTTATTTCAGGAAATAAAAATAAATAAATAAATACATAAAACCCCACGAAGCTCTACAGCACATTGGCCCAAGTTTTTAGGTTTGAAGAACAAGAATCGCTCCAAGTGCATCTCAAGGAAAAGATCCGTGAAGAGCCCAAAATATAAAACTTTCAATGATTCTAATGAATGCCCAAGAAAATGTCACTCTCATCTGAGAATCAATGAAGGGAAAACATTTCTTAATTAATACGGGCAAAAAAAAAAATACCTTGGCTTGTTTTTCTTGCTTCCCCTCCCAAGGCAGAAGGTTTGGAATGCTGCCTGCTGACATGCCACTCCGAGTGTGGACTCTGATCTGGTGTCAGAATGTTGGCTTACAGGTCACAGAGAGCAGTGCCATCTACTCAAGTGTACACTGAGTACTTATTCTCGTCCCCTCCTTTTTTTCCATCCCTGTTTCCTCCTGCCAAAATGCCGTATCAGAAATAGTTGAAAGAATGGAAAGTGTTCAACTGGGGGGACAGAAAACACAAGAAAAACACGAGGGCATGAGCTTGTATTCAATCAATTAAAAGGTCGTTATGGAGAAGGGACGTGTTCGGCATTATTCCAGAGGAGACAACTACTGAGCGTGGACAGAAAGTTATAAAAAAAAGTGAATGTCAGCACAAAGGTGGAGGAAGCTAGCTACTCTGCTTCCCGAGTTCTGCCTTCCAACACAGATTTATTTCCAGACTCCTGTTCTTCCAGAAAATAACTCTCCCCACAAATTCATATTCTCCTTCTCCTGAAATTTCCTATCTAGCAATGGAGGTCTTGCTACCTGCATTAAAGGGGTAACTCTATGTTTCCTTTCCCAACATGGATGGTTCTACAGCCAAAGATAGAATCAGATGCGAGAAAGTCACTTTCACACAGAATTATTACACTGAGATGTAATTAGATTGCACTTGGCTTTATTGTGAGTTTAATGTAAAACAAAAAAAATGACCTAAAAAGAAAAAAAAACCCACAGTGTTTCTTCCTCAAAATAAATGGAAGCACCTGTGAGCCAAGCAGACAAATGACACGGAACCACAAATAACTTGCCTTCAAGGGTACCCTCAGTGTCAGACTGGACACAGCCACTGAAGAAGCTCAGAGCTATGAGAGGCCAGGGGAAGATACTGTTTCTATTGGTTCCATCCAGGCATCTGAAGACATGCAATTCTCAGTTAGTTATCTGATCAGTTTGGCTCTAACTTGTTTTCAGAATTAAAAAAACAACAACAGTGCATACATTTTTAAAGACTTGAGTAGATGTCTTCCTCGGGTCAAATGTTCTGGCTTTCCCCCACCAGCCGGGCATGCTGAAGGACAAATGCCTCTCCCTGGCAGGGTTTCTACTCAGCTGTCATGTCTCTATGCTGACTGGGTTGTGGCCAAAGGAAGTGAAGAGCTGGAATGGGGTCTCAGAAAGTAGGTCAATTCAGCCCAAAATGACACTGTCATTCAAAGGTAAACGAGGGTCATGGAGCAGTTGTTTCTTATGCGTTGGTATGGACACAACTTTAGGGAATCTGAGAACCGGAGTGGGGTTTTAGCACCAACAGAATGCTTCACTTGTGACTTAGGTCTTTTGTCTTCTTCTTTCTCTTCTTCGTTGGCCTTCTGTGGATCTGCACCTCCCAGGGCAATGAACCTGGAAAGACAGCCTCAACCTGAGCCCACTCACCTGTGTGTTGCAGGTAAATAGGAATCAGTACTTTCTCTACCTTGGCTACCAGGACTTAGCAAGGCCATTAGTACACACAGCATTTGTTGAGCCAATATTTATAAGGGAAAGAGAGAGAAAGAGTGAGAAAGAAGAAGAAAAAGAGGAAAGGAAGGAAGAAAAGAAGGAAAGAGGTAAGGAAAGAGGGAGGGAGAGAGTCAGATAAAGACGGTCCATTCCCCTCACTTGTGGATCTCTATGGCTGCCCTCTCATCCTCCTTTCAGTTCCTCACATCCATTCCCTCTGTGGGACAGAACAGTTCAGGAGGACAACACCGGAGTCAGCACTGAGATTTGTTAGCGTGATCGATCACTATTGGTGGAACAAGAAGGTTCTGTATCATTAAGAGAAAGTAGACAGAGATTTCAATGCCAACTTCAATAGCAAAGGTTTTTTTATTTATTTTATTTTATTTTGTATCAAAAGCTCAAATTGGTCCCCAGGATTTACAAGTTAAAAGACTCTGAGAGGTCAAAAAGTATAAAACCAGATAAGCATGTTGAGAAGAGAGCCAAACAGAGTCTTCAGTCAGAAACTCCCAAGTTCAAAACCAACTCTAGCATCTATGATCTGCACGAATTTTGAGTAAGTCTCTTTTAATGTCAATTCTCATTATAAAGCAGAGATAATACAAATATCTATACTAGAAGGTCTTTTTAAAAATCTTGTTGTTTGCTTTTTTTCTTCCTTCTTTCATTATCTTTTCTTACCTTTTCCTTCTTAGAAAATACTACTGTTTAGCTTTCAGTTTGATATTAGCTCACTTAGCAGATAACTTTGAATCTAAAAATATTATAAGTATGTCTTTACACACTCCTGAAAATATTAAAATTTGGCTTCGGTTTCCTCTGGGCTACAACGCGCAGGTCATCTTCTCCCTGAGAATAACTAGCACAACTAAACAGAACCATTTTTTAAAACGGAAGAATATTCTAGAGAATAGGCTTTATGGGAACATTTCCTGATTATGTCCGTTGTCCTGACTCCATCGGGGTCGATTTCCGCTACATGAACCCCCAAGTCTAAATAACCCCAGGTGTCTGTGCAAAGGAGATTTTGTGTGTGGAGGGAGTTTTCCCTTGGAAATAATACTTCCTGTGCTTCAAGCGTCAGTCCACCTCGTTGGAAGTACCAATCACAGGGGAGCCTTAGGAAATGCAGTTACATTTTTCTTTTGTATATTGCATTGGGCCCCAGTCACTGTAGGCCCACATCCTTTTAAAAATTATAGTTACTATTTTTTGAGGACTTACTTTGTTCCTCATAACTCATCGTATATTCAATAAAGGGAATTTTATTTAACACAATCATGGGAAGCAGGTATCACCTGCTCCGTTGAACAAATGTAAAATTATCCACCAACTTTAGAATACATTTTATAGAGTCTAATGTTGCCCCATTATGAGAAGATTAATACATTATCTAGGTTAGGGATATCAAGAAGAGGCAGGGTCTTGAAGTTTTAGCATCAATGCTAAGTAGGCTAGTGAAACTACGGTTATGCTAATATCTAGTAGCTGAAGGCTTTTTTCCCTAAAGCCGCCCTGGGGCAGAGCTTGCCTTCCGGCTTGCGGAGCCCAGTGAAGAGCTCACGGGCGTTAACAGTGATTTAGTTGAGGTCTTTTCTAATGCCACGCTGGACAGTGGGCACCGGTTCAAACCATTTCTTCATAATGGTTATTTGTTCTGCTCTTTGATTTCAGGGTCCCTGCCCCGAAGACCCTACTGGGCTGGGTTCAGCCTTCATGTGTTGGAGCAGACACACCAGCAAAGAGCTCTTCTCTTGGCCCCTGTGTTCGCTGCCTCATGGTTTATTTAACTGTGGCTACTCTTTTCATTAATCGCTGTTTACACTTCACAGTGATACTTGTTGAGCTTGGCAACAGCCATCACCTCGACGCATTTTTAGTCTCTGAAAGACAAATTGTCGTATTTGACAATATTTTTGCTGGGTAACAGCAACTAGTGAAAAACAGTTAATTAAATAGGCCGAGTTGTTATAGTGAGAACAGAAATGAAAATATTGGCACGCTGGGAATCTGTTGCTTCTGGAAGAATGGTCAACCCGGCTACTGATAACTACAGAAGGGAAGTGGGAAACCGTGGAACTGTAGATTTGCCCTATGACTGACTCTCTTCATCCCCAAACAAATGTTTTCATCTGAGAAAAGAAGAAACCACTAGGACCCGTGTGTGCTCCGTCTCCAATGGCTCAGATTTGTGAACCCGCGATACGTACCTCCACCCTTTCCACGCAACCTGCGAGGCGTGATCCAATGCAGACGTGTAGTCGGGGAGTCGCGAGGACCTCATCCTGTTTAGCTACACTGGTTTTAGAGGAAGGGCCTGTCCCTGGGAGGGCAGCACAGTCAAACCTTACACATTTGCAAGCCTTCAAAGTGCCACTTAATAGGGCCTTTGAGTCCCTCGGAGCCAGCCGAAGGGAAAGTATGCCGCACGGCTCGGCTGGCAGAGCTGAGTTTATACAGATGGGAGAGTTAGCACAGACCACAGAACAAATACCAGCAACCAACCCATTTCACACTTCTGAAAAAAGAGAAAGGAATGGCGGAGGCGGGCCAAAGCAAACAGGCTCCGGAGGACTGGAAGCTGCGGGCTGGAATTTTCAGCGCTCTTGGTCTTTTCACACTCATCCCGGGGAGCTTGCTCCGCTCGCTTGCTCGGAAAAGCTGAAATTGACACTGCTTGGGTCCGGCCTCCCACAGGAAAAGGCAGGCTCGTCCCCCATCACAAAACAAACCTTGTTTCCAACATCATCAGCACAGTTTGCCTGGAGTCCTGGTTTCTGGGGGTGGGGGGTGGGGGATAGGAGAGGTGCCCTCTTTTTTTTTGTTTATTTCCAGAAAAATCTATGCTGTTGTGATCCCCTCAGCTTGTCTTTCTATGGCGTGCATTCAATCTTAATCTTGAGTTTCTCTTTTTTTTTCTTTCTCTCTCTTTTTCTTTCCTGGAAGGAAAGTCATTTTTTTTTCCCTCTGGAGTATGTTGAAACAGAAAACTTCCCCACAATCTGCTACCTCGCAGAAAATACCCTCCGTTTCAGCTAAAGCACCTGGGTGCTCGTCAGAATGTGTTCTAAAGTAAACACAGGGGTTGCTGCTGCCTCGGGGACTGGTGACGTTTCCAGGTCTGACCCCGGCTGAACAGGCAACACGATCTGGAGATGAGAGAGACACAAAAGAGGGTTTAGCACCGAGTGGCTGTGAGGTGGTCAGCGGCCATCCCCACTGCGGTCTCACAGGATTTATGGAGAGTTATTGGACGACACTTTCCTGTGGTTGGCATTTCAGAAGCCAGAGAAATGGCTTCAGCTAGGATGCTCCATTAGAGAAAGAGAAAGAAAGAAACAGAAGCAGAAAACAAAACAAAACAAGACAAATGATGTGCCCTTGAAACAGATCCTACTGTAATCATCGGAGCTCAGGGTCGGTTGGAAAATGACTCTCAGAAATCCTGCTGGTGGCTTACCCAGGTCGCCCAACTGGTTTACCAGAATGCGCGGATCTGTGTCTGGGAGGGAAAACTCTGCGACTGTGTTTAAAAACAGTTCCATCTGTTCGTATGTATTTAAAATGCTTAGATGGAAGAAAAAGAAAAAAAAGAGAGAGAGAGTAAGTGCAAACACAAGACTCAGACTCTTTGGGAAATAGATCACCTCAATTCAAATGGTAACAAAGACACCACCAGGTCACTAAACAAAGGGCTGATGGAAATTAGGTGTGGTTAGAGGAGGAATAGGAAAGTCAACAGATGTTTGCAGAAAGTCAGCGGACGTTAGCCATGAGGACCTGTTCCCCTCTGGATGAGGCCTCCGAGGGCTGGTATGTGAAAACCTAGGCCTGGTTCTCTGTTTATGAGAGGCAGGGTTGGGCCAAAGAAAAGCCCACAAGAGAAAGAGCTGGCATCTGGATAACGTTCCGTACAAAGGAGGGAAGGTCCTCCCTGGAGTTGGCCGAGTGAAAAGATTATAATACAGACAGAAGATAATCCGGGTGGCTGGAGACGGGGTGAAGGAGTCCAAAGCAGAGAACTTGAATGGACACTTTGCTTTCAGTGTTTTAGAAATTCTTTGAGAAAACAAGCAAACCAAAGAATACAGACACCCCGATTTTAAGAGACCAGGGTTGAGCAGAGGGTGCAATGCATCAAGGGAGGAGACATGTGAACAGCATTTTCAAAGAGTGAAGTCTCTGTGGGTTATCTCTTATGAAAAAGTGTCGGGTGAGGTCTGTGTGTGCGCCATCGCCAGATAAGGAACAGCAGTGCCAAAGTCAATAAAGGCAGTGATTCTTGGCCTGGGGCATACGCTTCTGCCTACTAAGGGAAACATAGCCTGGAAAACTTCTTTCTGTAGGAAGACATTGTAAAAGTCTGTTATTTTGTAATTGACCAAGATCAGGAAAACCAAGCATGATTCCTAAGTCTACACCCAGCTTTTCCTTACTCTGTGGCCTTAAGTCAGAGCATCTCGATAAATCTCAGTTTCTCTGTCTGGAAGCTGACAGTGTTGGAGAGCTTTGTTGCAATTGTTCAGGCGCAGGACAACTGTGCCAACCACGGCTTTCTGTGGCCCCTCTTCTTACGGTTAGTATTGCTCAGGCCAATGTTTCTGTACCTTTGATGACATGCTTAGGGATGTTTCTGCAGTCCAAGGGAGCCTGAGGTGCCTTCTAGCCGCATCATTTTGTCAGCATAAATCCCATGCTGATACTGGACTCAGGCCCATCTCTACAAAGGGACTCAGAGCTGTTGGCAAATCCCTTTCCCCTTCTCCTACTTCCTGGGCTTGGCCACGCCCTTCCTCCACTTCAGCCTTACGCTGTCTCCCATTGGTTGTTATCTTTGCTAATAGTTGATGCTACTTCTGGTGATCTATAGCCTCCCATGTGACATTCCACATTTTGGGCCATCTACTCTGTATGATCCTTGTGTTAGGTGTTATATATACAACGAATGGATCAAATGGTCCCTGATATTCAAGAAGTTTAGATGCTAGAGGGGATCAGGCTTTTATGACCACGACCCACAGTGAATCTATAGACAATTCAGTTCTACGGAATCTATAGACAATTCAGTTCTACATAAATACACATATAGATATATATTGTTTCAGAAGTTATATAAAACAGTACTTACCTGAGTGACATTTTCCACTCTATTCTGGAATTCTCCAACCCAGGGACACCCCTTTAGGCTATTGAGTGGCATCACTTGGGCACTGAAGCCCCTCTCAGATCCCCTTGCCCCAGGAGGTCTCTTGCCCTCCTCCCCTCCTAGGTGGTAGTTCCCGTAAAGCCCCTGGATGGTCTCATACAATGAGGGACTTCCGTCTCATAAAACCTCGCCCAAGCGCTGCCCAATAGAACAGCGGTGTTACTGTCTCTTGATCATTATCTTTTTCTTTAATTAGCTTCAAATTCTTCAAACCTCCTCCACACTCCTACCCCAGATCTATAGAATCAAAATATATGGGCATTGGTTGCCGGAAGTGTAGTGTTCATGAGCTTCCCCAGGTGTGCGTGTGTGTGCGTGTGTGTGTGTGTGTGTGTGTACATGCCCATATGAGCATTAAAGTTTAAGAAGCACAGATGAGAAGATTTGCCTTGAACCCTGCACTGGACACTTGTTACCTGATTTGTGGATATTCCCTTTCACTTTCCAGGTATCATTTTTTTCCCCTTGTAAGGTTAAGGTGATGATGTCTGTATCAGAAAGCTCCCCGAAGATAAAATGGAATGGAGTGTGCGGAAGTGACCGGAACAATGGTGGGCATGTGGCAGGTGCTCTGCCCACGGTGTTGGGATCTGAATCTTCCTTCTTCTTCCTCTCTGATGGACCTAGTTTATATTATTCCAAAACAGCCACTTTTCTTGACTTGCATTTTGAATCATGTGGGCCTTGTTATCAGCCTACCAATTTGCTTGTAAACCTCGCCTGACACACTACTGAGCCTACTTGATTTTGTCTTTTAATTTTCCTGTTCCCCGGCTGTGCGATCTCTCTGTAACTGCATTACCTAATGCTATAAAGTGTCTGAGAGCCAGAGTGAGATCACAAATGCTGCACAAGATACATTTGTATTGTGTCGTTACCATCCTTATTGCTAAATTCAGATGGGACCCAAGTAATATTTTTATATAAGATTTTGTTCAGTTTCACTCCACTGTCTTGTATATTTCTGGTTTTGCTAAGTGCATTTTTTTCTCCTTTTCCGCTTAGAAATACAGCTATTGAAATAAAAAAATATATTTTTTAGCAAGTATGTTGAATTGTTTGCAGTTTTGTATATAAGTCTTTGCTCTCTAGGGATAAAATCAAGACATGGCCCAGGGTCCTCATGAACGGCGAGAGAGATGTGAAATTAAGGTGTGATTTCTCAGTGATAGTTGCTCAGTGAGATCATTTAGGGAAGATGCCTTTGTGCACTGTGGGAATCCTTAACCTCTGATACATGGATCTTCCTTCTTCAATATTGAAGGCTCTTGCCTAAAGAAGATGTCTCAGATGAATGAGTAGACAGCCTTTATTTCATCTCAGTTTCTCACTCTTTTCCAAGTTCTTAGAGAATCCACAACATGTACTGAATATATATGGAGTATCAAGAAGAATTGTTTTTTTTTTTCTCCTAAGGTCAAGGCAAGACACTGATGAAAAGAAAACCCAGAAACAAAGTCATATGTGAATTTGATATAATTCCATGTGGCTGAAGTGGGGATAATGGGACTGGAACCCTGTTTTTTGTATGTTAACATCAGCAGTGAGCAACTAAGGGATGACTCACGTACAAGTCTGCTAGCAGAATGCCATTTTTGTGGCTCCAGGGGGATGGGCATGTAAAAGGATAGATTAGAACAGCTATACAGCTGTTGAGTGAGAACAGATAGATGTGATAAAAATATGGGGATTTTATTTAGAGAAACCAATTGGGTAGACACTGTGGGAAGTGACCCGTAAAGAAAGATTTGAAGAGGGGGTAATTATAGAAACTGGACCAACAAAAAAAGAAATACTCCACAGTAACTTTCTAAATGAAGACCAGATAGACCAGTTAGCTTCTGGAAGAGTTGCCTAATTCGCATTCCAGTGCAAATCTCAGGGATCTAGAGAGGAAAAAACCCACTTCTTGATGTCAAGAAGGACAAAGAAAAAGAAAGAGCATCATTTGAATTGGGGTTAGAGCTAAATTCTACTTAACATTTAGGGTAACTCATACATGAACAAATAGTTACTACTGTTAATAATGGCATGGCTTATCCCATGTGATCTTCATAACAACTCTATTTGTCAGATGCTATTATTATCTCTATTTTACAGATGGGTGAGTTGAAACTTTGATGTGCTCAAGGTCAGAGGACTAGTAAATGGTACAGACAGGATTCAAACCTAGGCTGTCTGAATTTGGATTCTTCAAAAGTAGAAACATAAGGGGAAATTGCAGCTAATGTTTAAGAGCCACCTTTATGCTCCATGTATACCAGGTTAGTATGTGTACATGGTAAGGTTCTCTTGGGATTCATTTACTTGTTCATAATATGTGACCTACAACTTCCTTTCTTCAACCTAAGGTACATCTAACACTAACTTTACCTCACATTGGCAATGTGTGGTCTTGGAGAAATCAATCTATCTGAGCTTTGAGCCCATCTATGAAATAGAGATGAAAAATAATGCTTTATATTTTCACATGCAAACACAGATGAAGTTACAAAAACTGGATTTATCCTTCCACCAGAAGCAGCCAAAACAATAAAAATAAATAGACAGACTATATCAAGCAACAATGTGCAAGTCACTAGATATAAGATGATGACATTTAGGGCTCAAAGGATGAGATCTCTCGATTCTTACAACAAAACAGTTATTATAACTGTATTTCAGATTTTAAAATATTAAGAGAAGATATAGAACGTATTTTAAAAGATCCAAATAGAAGTTCTGTAGATATAAACAACAATTTTTGAGATGAAACATATACTGGCTGAGATTAATGGTAGACCAGACACTGCAGTAGAAGATAATAGTGAACTCGAAGACACAGCAATAGAAGTTGAAAAAACTTCACAAAACTCAAAACCACAGACAAAATGAAAAGAGAATCAGTGAGCTTAAGACAACTTTAAGTGACTTAATATAGGTGTAATTGGATTTCCCAAAGGAAAAAAAGAGCGAAACAAACATTTAAAACAAACATGATGGACAAAATTTATCCAAATCTGATAAAATTAGAAACTTAAATAATATTTTAAAAAGCTTCAGACACAAGAAACATAAAGAAGATGACATCAAACCACAATATGATCAATTTGCTCAACACCAGCTTTTAAAGGGAAATAAACCTTTATAAAAATTCCTGGGCCATCCCAAGTCATCACGGTGACTAGCTAGAGACTCACTTCATGCTGAGAGTTCCTTTGTAGCTTTACTGTATATTTTATATATTTTTTAACTACTTAGACTGCCTTCTAAACTCCTCATCGGTGCTCAGTCACTTTCATCTTTAATTTTTTTTAATATTATTGACTTTAGAGAGAGAAACATCAATTTGTTGTTCCGCTTATTTATGCATTCATTGGTTGATCCTTATATGTGCCCTGAGTGGGGATTGTACGTGTAGCGTTGGTGTATCAGGATAACCCTCTAACCAATTGATTTACCCGGCCAGGGCTTTCTGCTTAATCTTAGCACTAAGTTATGATTACAATTCAACAGAATCAGGCTTGGCAAATACAACTAAAGATAAGTAATTCTATCTGCAAAGATAAATAATTCTATCTGCTGTTTCTCCCAAATTAAAAGCAACAACATTGTCTGGTATCTCTTACCGGGTCTCACTGTTGTTTGGCCGGTATTTAAAGTTTTTGAATTTGATATTTGTCCCCATGAACCTCAGTTATTCATGGCACACAGTTACAGTACTGGAAAAAAAAAACACACACACAACCCTTCCTCCTCTACCCCGAATTCAACGTGTAGATTTTGGGGATTACCAAAATGCTGTAGGTGTTTTCAGAAAGTTTTAGGATTACATTTAAATTGAGGTGCTTCTTGCATAAAAGTACTGTCAGACTAGACTGTCAACATATTATCTAAGGAGGAGGGGAGAAACTGTTCTCATAACAACTTCCCGTTCTGTCTCTAAGCCATGCTGGGCCAGACGGAGTTGCCTTGCAGGTGGATGCAAGCCACCAGGCTGACACGGTCGTCTGCCTCTCTGTAGGGCGTCCTCCTGCTGTACATTACATTCTGGGGGCACCAATGGTCTTGTTCCATGCTGGGTGGGGTTGGGAGGAAAGGCCCCACCGCTCATCTCTGGCTAGTGGCTAGTTCACATTCAGAACCATGCGCCAACCTGTAGGGCCACGTTTGTGAAAACCGAGAGAAGTGAGCAGGCGTGGTGTGGAGAACAAAATTCACTCTGATAGGCCCAAAAGAGGTTGACAGTGCGGAAGAAAAATACCAAGTGAGGGTATTCACTGCAGCGCCGAGGGCGGGTGGCTACAACCACAGCATTTGCTTCGTGAGTTCACTTATCTGCTCATCACGGGACCCAGTCAACCCATAGCTTTGTCCTCTCAGACAAAGCTTGTTATCTCATCTGTCAACCCAAGTTACAGAAGGTCATCTCTGGTCAGTGGCGAAGGAAGAGAACATTTGCACACAAAAATGCCCAGATGTCACAGCTTGTGTGTTTCCAGAAGCCCAAGTTTAGTCATGAGAAGATGGTGAGGTACCACAGTCCCCTGTCCATTCCCATGATGGAGGGATACCGTTATTGGTCCATCAGATGTGTGTATGCCCCCACCCCACATTTGTAGCATAACGACTGTGCCAAGACCTGTGTTAGAAAATAGGGCTAGAGCTATGCAAACCGGAGGCCCTGGATTTGGTATCCTGACGGGATTCCTTTCAGGATAAGGGTACGCGGCTCAGTGTAGTCGAACTGTTATTTTTCTTTCTTTCTTTCATTTTTTTTGAGATGTCAAGAAGATTTAACCAAATTGCAATTGAAGGAATTACAATCTGTCAGCAAAAATAAATGCTTAGGCAAAAATAGGGTGCCTTTGTCATTTTAGCGGTGATGATATTATTAATAACAGCTAATAACTGCTGAACACCAATCACAAACAGGGAACTGTGCTGTTTTCCCTTCCTAGGTAATCATCAATGCTTACTCTATGGGAAGTAAGGGCCATTATGATACTCATTTTCCAGGTGAAGAAATGGAGGCTCAGAGGAGTGGAGTGAGGTGCCCATAGTTACAAAGCTAATAATTAAAATGGAAGCAAATTCAAGCTCAAGTCAGTCTCATAGCAAAGTCCCAAATCTAACATGGACCATTATAACAACAGATTCCATACCTGGGAGAAGGGAGAGATGTTTACTTCCATCCCTTTACAGGGTATGCTGTTTATGAGGAAAAAATCAGCGCCCTCAGGTAAGGTCGGAGTGTCTGGGCGTGTCATATGGGCATTGTTTGATCACTGGCTCCCCAGGGTTTAAAAATCTTTCATTTTTTGGCACTTCAGGACATTTGGGGGAAAAGTCACTCTGTGAACCTAAAACGAATCATGGCATATCTGCAAACTCTCTGGAAAAAGTTGAGCATGTCAACAAGCCCCCTTCCGCCTAAGTGTGTTCAGCATTTTCCCTCCTCAGAAAAATGACTTGTAAGTTTGCGCTTTTAATTATTATCATTCTCCCTGAAAATTACAGGCAAAGCACTCAGTGATATTTGAAACGTCAATTACTGGCCTGCAGCCCTCCGCTACTGTTTCTCTGCCTGCTGCCAGGCCCTGCAAATCCATTTTCTGCCTTTCTTTCAGATTTTCTGAACAAAATGACGGAAAATCGCTGTTGGCACATGGCATTTTTCCACCATGGTCGGAGTTATTGAATTGTGCCGTTCTGTGCTACTTTGAGACGGCATTCCAACTTAAAATGCCAGCCTTAAAAGTATCAGAACATTTTCCCCAATCCGGGCTTCATAGATTTTTCCACAGGAAAAGGCTATGCGACGGGCCCCTGGCTTTGCCTGAAGTTCCCACCGCGTTAGCGGCGTGCATGGGCAGGTTGCTGATTTTCAGTGCGTCGCTTCTTCAGGCTCTCTGATACGAATTTTCTTTCTGTCTTCTCATCACAGTTGTTCATTCTGTGTGACCATCGAGCCCAGAGGACTGCCTTTCATGAAGGACCCTCCCAGCCACCAGGCTCTCTGAGCCTCCCTGCGGGGCAGTGACCTGTTGGAGGTCATTTGGAATGTCCCTCCTCAGACCCCCAATCTGTGCATTAATTGAGTTCCAAAGGCAACTCAAACTCGAAATTCCCAACCCTGCCCCTGCTTCTGTGTTCCGCATCAAGGCCTCTGATACACAGAAGAATTCCAGACGGTTTTCTCAACTCCATTCTCGGTCTGAGCCCGTGGGACCATCCTGTCACTAAGACCTGTCAGGTCCACTTCCAATGTCCCTCTCCCATCAACGTCTTTACTATCACTGACCCTTCTTCTATATATTTTCCCAATAAGATCCTGGTTTATAATTTGCCATTAGTCTTTTCCTTCTTTAGTATCTACTACCTTGCCAACTACTGGATTATGTTAAAAATGTATATTTATTAGTTCCTCTAACAATTATTGAGCACCCACCTTGCAGCTCTCATAGACAGCGGCTAAGGGTCTGGCCTTATACTCTAAATGTTATTGGCCACTGTTAATCCATTGTTCTCCATTGGCTGTTTCTCAGAAAGGGTCAGTGGATCTTCCCTATGAAACAGTCAAGGTGCTTTAACATGGCTGGACCTCAGGGACAATGCTGATCTAGTTTCCATGTACCTGGTCACATCTCTCTCCATTTTTGTTCCAATGTACCCTGTCTTCCAGCTCTGCGAATCTGTCCATGGCCTAAAAAGGCAGAAACTTGCTTGACCCCAAACCTTTACCTTACCACCCTATTGCTACTCAGTAGCTATCTTTCACAGCTTAGCACATGCCAACTCATTTTTTAAAGCCTGACTCAAATCTCACCCTCCTGTGAAGTTGTTCCATTTTTTCCCATTCCAGCTCTAACACTGTTGGTGTGCTCATCACACCGTGTACATATCCTTGAAAATGGGAGGCAGAGAAGGTGATGGGGGGCAGAGAAGGTGATGGGGGGCAGAGAAGGTGATGGGGGGTAGAGAAGGTGATGCAGGCAGAGAAGGTGAGTAACGTAGGATGGCAATAAGGAGCACAAGCTCTGGGGTTAGAAGGGTCTAAGTTGTGTTATTGACTACTTGCGAGGTTCTTTGTCAAGTTGTGTATCCCAGTAAAGCCTCAGTTTCCCCATCTGTAAATTGGAGATGTGAATGTGTACCTCATAGCAATCTAAGTCGAAATTAATGAGCTCAGTTACATAGTGTCTATCTTAGAGTAAACGCTGAATAAATTTATAGCAATTATTATTATTATTATTATTATTATTATTACTGTAGAGTGGCTTATCACATGTTATTATAATTATTTTTATGCCTTTCTCTTAAACTAGACTGCATGGTCTTATAGTACAAGTACCATATGTTTTTTATGTCTATTTGTCCAGTACCTAGCCTAAGGCCTTGATTATATTAGGTCCTCAATTAATATTTTCTAAGAGAATAAATTTATCTGGAAATTCACAGGTACTGCAAACTCAGCATATAAGGAAGCCAAAATCCTTAGCTTCCCCCAATCACGTCAACCATCTAAAATAGTACCTGACATCTAATAGTTGCTAAAATAATAAGTAAATTATATCATAGTTTAAATTAATTCAGCTACACACACTGGTGAGTCACTGTCTTGACCATGTGTAAGAATTACAAATGGGAATTTCTGCGGGAGTTGAGGCATTGGATTAAACTGTTTTAAGTCAGAGATTCCATAAATATCTATTTTTAAAAAAGCCGTATAAACCACACATTCTTCAGGTTTTATCTCTAGGAAACTAGACCCTAGGTCACTCATACTATTTAAAGTTAGCTCTTGGTACCTGATGGCTTAAAGAAAGAAGGAATTTAGAGAGGTTGTGGGCGCTACCTTGTTCAAGAAAGCCCTGTGTTTTATGTGTGTTTTAAGACCCGGGTTCAAATATAATTCCCACATTCCATAAACACACCATTCTGTGTTCTGTGTCCTCTTGATCTCACCCCATCAAAGGTTAGCCCCAAACCCTGCATTCCTAATCATAGGCTGGGGATACATCCAAGCGCCTCTCCATTTCTTAGATTGGTCTGTACACCATATGCTATTATTTTCAGTGCCCCGAATATACTAATTACGCTTCCCCGTGGCACGCTGCTGTCGGCGTGCATCACCTTCCATTGATCGTGTGGACTCTGGACTGGACCCTTTCTTGACATATCCTCCCAATGGTTTAAAAAGAAGTCCTTCAATGTTGTACTAGGTAGCTGGAGTAAACGTTGTGTTTTTTTGTTTGTTTGTTTTTTTGCCCCTAGAACCAAGAAAAGAGAAAAGCTAGGTCCATTTGATCCTTGATATGTATGGAAAATAATAGTTTCTCTTGAAGTATGTAAAATTCTTAGAACAGTGTCAGTTACTTAGAAGTTACTAGAACGCGCCTGCCTTGGGGTTGAGAGAGAGCATGGATGGCATCACAGTCTTACCCAGCGCCAGACCTTCACGTCTCCTGCCTTTTGTACCTGCTGTCCTATGGGAGCCGACCTGGGCCCCTGTCCCTACTGCCCAGTATATACATGTGTCATTTTGGAGATTTTCAGCCTTTGCAAACTTGAATATCTGAACAGAGATGATGGCACTTAAACTTTGCAGCGCTAGGTGGGAGACTGAAATGAGATTTTTGTATAGAAATAGCCTGGCATGCTACAAGTTTACTCATTCATTCATTATTGCAGAAATAGCTCTCGGCTCTTCTGTGGCTCAGGCCTTCTGTTAGGCACAAGTGACAAAAATGGTGAAAGCAGACACAGACACGGTCCCTGTACTACACATAGTACACGAGTTGGTCAACTATCTCTGTAAAGGACTAGAGCAGGGGTCCCCAAACTACGGCCCGCAGGCCACATGCGGCCCCCTGAGGCCATTTATCCGGCCCCCGCCGCACTTCCGGAAGGGACACCTCTTTCATTGGTGGTCAGTGAGAGGAGCATAGTTCCCATTGAAATATTGGTCAGTTTGTTGATTTAAATTTACTTGTTCTTTATTTTAAATATTGTATTTGTTCCCGTTTTGTTTTTTTACTTTAAAATAAGATATGTGCAATGTGCATAGGAATTTGTTCATAGTTTTTTTTTATAGTCCGGCCCTCCAACGGTCTGAGAGACAGTGAACTGGCCCCCTGTGTAAAAAGTTTGGGGACCCCTGGACTAGAGAGTACATACGTTAGGCTTTGCAGGTCATGCAGTGTTTGTTGCAACAAGTCACCTCTGCCATTGTGCAAAAGTAGCCATAAATACTAGTAAATGAGTGAGCATGGCTGTGTTCCAATAGAACAATTTTATTTACAAAAATAGGCAGAGGGCAGGAATTGGTCTGTGAGCCATAGTTTGCCAACCCCTGGTCTAGTGTCACAAACAGAAGTCAATTGAGCAACCATACTAATGAATGAAAAAACCCTGCTTCCAGGTGAGTGTCTACTAAGGATGTTCACATGGATGCTCACAGTGAGAGACTCGTGGAACTGAAAAGGAAAGAGGAAAGGGGAATGCCATAGAACCTGGAGGTGGAGAGGCTGGCAGGGAGCAGAACAGGCAGGACCTGTGGGCCATATTCAGGGTCTCGCCTTTGTGTTCAGACATTGAAAGCCCCTGGTAGCTATTCGTCTTTCGTTTCTGCTTTGTCTTGAAAGGAAACCACAGATGCTCTGCCCAAGCCAGTGGGCTATGATCTGCCAAGGCACCCGGAGAACTGGGTCAGTTTTATCCTTGTGGTCCTAACAGCCCCACAGAAACTAACTACGTCTCTAATGATTGACCTGGACTAAATTAGACTCGCTCCCGTTGAAGTGAAGAAGTGTGAACCTGAGCAGCCCGTTTTACAATCCTTTACTGGGCTTGTTCCTGCTCGGAGAAGTGAAATAAAATAAAAGTCCTAGATGAACACACCTACAGCCCTCAAAGAAGAGCATCAGTATGCTTCCTGGTGCACGGGCAGTGCACAATATTCAAATCATTCGCAAATAAAGATTATTATAAATTATTAACTGTTTGCCAGTGGAATGATTTGCATATTTTAAAAGTCTCTCCATATTCAGTTTTTAAAAACACCTTCTCTCCTTGTGAATCACGAAGGATTACCGGGATGACGGGCTTTGCGCTCGGCTTTACCATGCTCTTCTGGAGGTAGGGAGCCGTTGTTGCCTGAGCTTGTGCTGGAAGCCTGGCTCGCCGCCCTGGAGTCCTCTGCTCCACGCACAGGGCCGTACATGCTCGGGCCTGTGGCCTCAGACCTGCCCGGGCACACAGCCTTGCTCTGGCCCTGGGCTGGGAGTCGGGAAGGAGCTGTCTCATTCTCACTCAGGAGAGCTGTGGATCTCTCTGGGTCTGCTGTCCTTTTCACCTCGTGCCTGAGACCAGCTGGGTTTGACCCCGTTCTGGTCACACTTGTTTCCTCCCACTTCTCTGTGTCCACCTCCTAATCTGGACTTCACACTCTGCTGCTAAATTATGTGCCCTAAAGATGATTTCTCAGAGCCCTTGCCCGGTTCCTGTGTAAGCGCGTCCTTCTAGCTCCAACCGCCAACTCTTCATCTAGCTTCACAGACCCTGAAACCCGAAGTCCCGAAGTCTGTCTCTTCCTGCCCGCCCTTTCCAACGGGGTCAAAAACTGGTTCACTGAGATGTGTTCCTGCAAAGCGACCCTGCGCAAGTAGTTATCTGGGTGGGTGGTGGTGGTTGAAGGGGGGAATCAACAGGCCAGAATTTGGCTCGATTGCAGGGCAACCGCTCTTTGAAAGGATCAATGTTCGGGTTGATACTTGACCTATAACGTAAAGAACAAGGTCACAGCTCAGATATTTACCCCTAAAAAGGAACGGCTCTTCCAAAACCCCAGAGGAAAGTGGAGTCTGGCTTTTTGATTATACGTTTCATTGCAATGCAGTGATGTAATGTCATACATGATAAAACTAGGGAGCTGGGCTTGAACTGAAGTCAACTGAAGCTTCCAGGCTTAATCCAGGTTTGGGTATGTCAAATTTGTCCAGCCATGATTTCTGGGGCAAGTTTTTTTGAGGTTAGAATAGCTCATGAGTAACACGGACCATTGGTTAGTTTCGTTTGCAATTCAGTGAGCCCCTGCAAAGGAAACTTCGTGTATACGCTTTGGAAAGTGTCATTTTAAAGGGAAAACTGAGTTCATCTCTGCATCTTTGAGAATTTTGGAAGGGAGGTTTTTTCACTGCCTTTTTAATTTTTTTTAAAGCTTAAACGAATGTGAACAGAATAGAGAGTCTTTCGAGGATGACAAAGGACCCGGCAAGATTGATTTGGCGTGAATTTGTGGGTAATCCCTGGTTTGTTTCACGGGGTGATTCTGGGTCAAGGAGCAGTTGACACAAGTTCACGAAGACAAGCTCACAAAGGCAGGCCCTGTGCTTGGGCCTTGACTCTGGGCGAAAGCTTCCGTGATGTCGCCATTGTCCGTCACACCCTGGCTCCAGCCTGAAGGGCAGGGGTCCCCAAACTACGGCCCGCAGGCCACATGCGGCCCCCTGAGGTCTTTTATCTGGCCCCCGCCACACTTCTGGAAGGGGCACCTCTTTCATTGGTGGTCAGCATCCATATCCTGTGCTCCTGGAGTACTGTATGT
Source organism: Saccopteryx leptura (assembly GCF_036850995.1). NCBI lineage: Eukaryota > Metazoa > Chordata > Mammalia > Chiroptera > Emballonuridae > Saccopteryx > Saccopteryx leptura. Next base: position 208,774,517 of record NC_089507.1, read on the forward strand.
AGCAGCGTCGCTCACGTACAGTACTACTTCTGGTGACGCAGGATGCACGTATCACGGCTCCGGAAGTGCGTCATATCACTTGTTACGGCTAGCAGTGACAAATATGGAACCGGACATTGACCATCTCATTAGCCAAAAGCAGGCCCATAGTTCCCATTGAAATACTGGTCAGTTTGTTGATTTAAATTTATTTGTTCTTTATTTTAAATATTGTATTGTCCCCGTTTTGTTTTTTTACTTTAAAATAAGATATGTGCAGTGTGCATAGGGATTTGTTCATAGTTGTTTTTTTTTTATAGTCTGGCCCTCCAACAGTCTTGAGGAACAGTGAACTGGCCCCCTGTGTAAAAAGTTTGGGGACCCCTGCTGAAGGGGCTGCTCTTGAGAGGCACAGGCCCCTTTGCGATGACAACCCAGGCTGGCTCACGTGGGGAGTAAATCGTTCCCATTGCATTCCCCGGAGGGTAACAAAATGTATTCAACATCGGGAATGAGGGAAGCCCTGAACTGTGTACTCCCTGATACGAACCAAAATCACTGTTGAGTCTCACCAACACGTGGGGCGGGTTCACAGTTGTAATACCAATAAATCATACAATAATTAATGAATAATAATACAAGAATAAACTCGGTGTCTTCCATACTCCCAACTGTAAACCTACTTGTATCCACCACACTCCCCTCCCCTGTAGATGAGGGTGAATATTTTTTAAATGAGACGTTGTGTCCCTTTATGTTAGTGACCCTGGCATTCACCACCCATGTGTGCATTCCGTACATAGAGTGGCTCTGAGCAGAGTGGAGCCGATGAAGAGTAAAGCTGAGGGCTCAGGGTCGGCCCCCCTCTCACCTGCCATCTGGTCGGGGCTAGTTGTTAGGTAATCACAGGCACACAAGCGAAGTTCTGCCTGTGCTTGGTGCTCTGGGGGAACACGGGAAGCAATGCAGTGGTAGACATTGAAATACAAGGGCTTGACCAGGCTTGGATTCGGGCAGTGCTGCCCCAGAAAAGCGGAGTCTGAACAGCATATTTAGTGGGAAGCAGGTAGAAGGCACGGCGTTTCGGCTGAGGGAACAGCACATGCGAAGAGGCCGGTGTTGGAGGGAGCGTGGTGTGGGCAGGGCATCTGAGGAAGCATGGCTGCAGGACAGAGGTTAAAGGAAGCTGGAGCCGGAGCCGTGATCAGAGTCCAGATGATAGAAAGCCTTCAGCTTTGCTAAGGATTCTCCAGGATTTCCTCCTTTGCGATTCTCCCTCCATCCTGACCTTCCCATCTTGGACGAGTTCATTTTATTTAAGGTGAACTGTTTTAGGAATGACACCATGCCTGTTTCCTGGCTCCATTATTCTTTCTGGTCTATATGGGAATTTCTTATCCGAGGGCTACTTCAAGCTCCAAAAGTAATTTATCCTGCCTGTGTCTCCTCAAACCCTAGAAAACCTGGGTCTGTCCCTCTCCTTTTAATGTTATCCGCAGGACGGTTCTGGGCATCCAGCCTCAGACTCTACCACGACATCGGAGTCTATTTCTTTCTGGCCTTTTAATTCTCAGGCATTTCTGGATACTGAAGGGTCCAATTGGCTTAAGAAGGATCATTGGGAGTGACTGTGAGGACTGACCAGGGATGACCTCTGAGAAGAGCCAGTTGTCCCTCTGGGGAAAGACCTGGAACATTCTTCCTTCCAGCTAGCTGCCCTGCCCTAATCCCCACCAGCCTCCCTCTGGCTTTTTCTTCCCCTAATTATAACCTGAGTTGAGTCATCTGGTGTAGCTAGCGGTGGTTAGGGCTTAATGTCTGCTCTAATAGTTACTTAGTCTTCGGGATAAGTAGGGAAAGTGGTGGGTTTGAAGGAGCCTAATTCTCCCCAGGACTGAGGTCATTCATAGAGGTTCATTAAGAAGACACAGAATATCTTTAAAAGCCACGAAAGAAACAGAGTTGCTCATAGTTTCCATTCTGCCATCCCCCAAATATCTGTCTAATTTTAATTTCAGATAAGTGATCAGAGCACAACATGGCCATTGAATGTGCTCCTTCTACTACTAGAGGAGGATTTATCTTTAACTCATCCGTGTAATAGTCATATATCCTTCCAGAAAAAACAACAACAACAACTATGAATCAGAGATTCTCAAACTTTCATATGTCCAAGATTTATCCGGGTTACGTATAAAAATGCAGATTCCTGGACCATGCCCCCAGATGGTTCTGATGCGTCTGATTTGATGATTTGGCTATAAAAACTTGATTTTTTAACAATCACCCCAAAATGATTCTATAGCAAGTGGTTCATGACCATACTTCGAGAACTGAGAGGGCATCCCTCTCGCTCTTCGTATGGACTGGGAGTTGGAGAATGTGCAGTTTGGCTCTCTTCTTGTTGGGAGAAGGAAGGGGTATGAGAGCTGGAGAATTTTCTTTGGGATGGAGAGTCTGCTGAATGTTACCCAGGATCTGTTCAATCCTGTGTTTTCTTGCTAATAAAGTCCCTAAGAGTGTCATTTAAAGGTTCAGCTTATCTTCCATGATAGCAAAAACACTAAGAGATGGGCGATGGTCACAGGTTCTCTATACTTCTGGGTCTAGTTGGGAAGCTAGACCTGTCAATAATCTACTGCAGTAAAGGGAATGTAATTCATGGAAGGAGATAAGTTGGTCTGTGGTATTTCTAAAGACAGTAATGAAATAGCTGAGTCTGTGCATTAAAACTACCAGGGACAAGTAATGAGTCAAATCCATTAGCTCAATAAAACCTGGTCCAAATAAATAAGTTATAAAAACCAAGTATTTGGAGGGTAAAAACTATGACTGTATGATTTCTTACAGAGAACAACAACAGAGACACATCCTAAAAAAAACGTATGGCAGGATTTCAAGTTCTCCTGAGTATTATCTGTGAAAGGCACAAGAACAATGTTCTTAGAACAAAGGAATTGATCGAGAAACCAGACCAGATGTCCCTCTGAGATGCCTTTCCTTTTCAGAAATGACTGAAAGGCTAATATCAGTATATACATTTCAAAAACTAAACCATTCATATAACATTTTATTTTTATTAAAAAAATTTTTGTTAAATTTACTGGGGTGACTTTGCTTAATAAAAATATGTAGGTTTCAGCCTACTATTATCCGTGTCTATGAGTTTCTTTTTCTTGTTTAATCCTTTTACCTTTTTCACCCAGCTCCCTAAGTCCCCTTTCCGTAACTGCTGTCAGTGTCTTTTCTGCATCTATGAATCTGTTTCAATCTTGTTTGTCAGGTTATTTTGTTCATTGATTGCACATATAAGCAAGATTGTATGGGATTTGTCTTTCTCTGCCTGGTTCTTTTCACTTAGCATAATACTCTACAGGGCCATCCATGCTATTGCAAAAGCTAAGATTTCCTTATTTTTTATAGCTGAGTAGTATTCCATTGTGTAAATGTACCACAACTTTTACTCATTTTACCAGTATCCTGGCAATCACAAGATCAGAGAAAGTAGAACTTCTCACATACATAACCCTAGATAAATAGATAAGTTAATAAATTAAACATACATGTAGCATGATTTTCTGCTCCAAAATTGCATAATTTCCAGGAATATCCTGGAAGTTAGTTGGGTAAAAGGGTGGATCAATGAGGGCAGATTAATATCTCTATTTTACAGGGAGAATCGATGATTACTTGTTTGTTTATTACATCTAGAAATCAGAAAACTAAAAATCAGTTAAGTGTATAAATGCTTGAAATAATGTATCTTCTGAGTTACTAGGGCAGGGGTCCCCAAACTACGGCCCGCGGGCCACATGCGGCCCCCTGAGGCCATTTATCTGGCCTCCGCTGCACTTCCGGAAGGAGCACCTCTTTCATTGGTGGTCAGTGAGAGGAACACATTGACCATCTCATTAGCCAAAAGCAGGCCCATAGTTTCCATTGAAATACTGGTCAGTTTGTTGATTTAAATTTACTTTTCTTTATTGTAAATATTGTATTTGTTCCCATTTTGTTTTTTTACTTTAAAATAAGATATGTGCAGTGTGCATAGGGATTTGTTCATAGTTTTTTTTATAGTCTGGCCCTCCAACAGTCTGAGGGACAGTGAACTGGCCCCCTGTGTAAAAAGTTTGGGGACCCCTGTAGAGTTTGGGGAAGTAGAGTTTGGTGTTTAGTTAACAAATGATGCAGAACCACAAAGAAAAGAAAACAAAATAGACAAAAACTAAAACAAACAAAACTAAAAAAAAACAATAACAAAAATGAAGAATTCTAGTTTGAACAATATCTACAAAGTAAATTACTCCTTTCTATAAAAGCTTTTCAATTTGGGTCAATATTAAACTAAAATTATTTGCTGTTTAAAAGAAGCATAACTAAAATAAAAAGATTTCAATAAATTCAAGGTTTTACATTTGTTAACTCAGTAGTTTTTCATTTGAGACATTTATTTGAAAATAACAAATAAAATTTAAAAATTAAAAAAATATTAAAATAAATTCAAGAAATTTATTTAATATACTAACTTGTTCTTGACACATTTAGTGAAAAGAAGAAAACCAGTTTATTAAAAAATATATGTATATAGAATTTATTTAAGTAGTGACTGAATTAATGGGTGAAGACCACAATATTTTAAAATTTCTTTTTATTTTTATATTTCTAAATTTTTATATATAGCAATGCATAAATTTTGAAAATAAAAAATAATTTTAATGTTATATTAAGTATCTTTTATTTTATTATATTAAAATATTTTTCAATAATAAAAAATAAATTTTTTTTCAACATGCCAGAAAGATGCAAATTAAAGAAATCAAGTGTTTCTACAAATAATAGAAACTATTTTACATTAAAAATGAAGATTAGTTTATGTTTTGTAGTTTAAAAATTTTGCAAAACTCTGGCCTGACCTGTGATGGTTCAGTGGGATAAAGCATTGACCTGGAACACTGAGGTCACCGGTTCGAAACCTTGGGCTTGCCTGGTCAAGGCACATATGGGAGTTGATGCTTCCTGTTCCTCCCCCTTCTCTCTCTCTCTCTCTTTCTCTCTAAAAATCAATAAATAAAATATTTTTTAAAAAAATTTTGCAAAACTCTAATACCAGTAAAATTTGCAGTGAATAGCAGTGTGTATAATCAGGGCATTACTCATAGGTTGATATACATAAATTTTTATAAGTTGATATATATTATACATATATATGTTATGTATATATATATTCCTATGTTGTAAAAACAAAGAAATATTTTTTATTACTCAAAGAACATTTAAAAATTGATTATCTATCAGAACACCTTCCATATATATTATTCATAATAATACTTATCAAAACTTTTTGACATCGGCCATAGCTATTCTCTGAGGAAAAGTCTTATAGTGAAGTATTTAACTATTAAATTAACAAAGAACATAAATTCTTATACTAAACTTTCACTTCTAGCATTTAGAAAAAGACATTAGACACTAATATTGAAGGAATTTAAAACATAGTACTTGTATCTAAGCCAATACTCCTGTGAACTATACTATTGCAAAGTAGATGACTTTCTAGGTATTATAAATACCCTGAAATAACACTGGAAGTAATACATAGCTTTTATGGACCTAAATGCAAGGCAGCTTACAAGTACTATTGCAAATGCAAGAAGAAATTCTTCAAGGTCAGCTTGGTTTTCCTTAGAGCTGGTTAAAAAATGGAGGTTGAAAAGAGTGACCAACCATCCTGGCTTCCCCTGGACTGACAGATATCCTGGAATGTGGGCCTTTTGGTGCTGAAACCTGGTAAAGTTCCAAGAAAACAAGGATGAGTTGGTCGCCCTAAGACACACACTTGCTACTAAGTGCAGAGTCGGGGGTTGAAAGCAGGTTTGTCTTGCGTGCCCTCCACTCTCTACCCTATCACCCTGGACGGTCATGGGGGAGAGGTGGTAAAAACGACTCAGGCGGCAGTCGTGGTTAATCTTCATTATAATACAGGGTTGATTAAGTGGACATGACTAGGAGATATCACTTAGGCGTGGAATTTCGATATTTTTCAGTTTTGAAATATAAAGTGCCCTGAACAACAACAACAACAAAATGGTAAGTGGGTCGCAGGATAAATGGTAAACAGCTCCATAGGGGAACCTGTTAGAATGCAACCTTGCAGGCGCCGTCCTAGCCCTACTGAATCAGCATCTCTGGCAGTGAAACCAGCAATCGGTGCTTTAAGGAGAGCTCCGGTTGATTCTGACGTGTACTCAAGTTTAAGAGACACAGATTTAGGGAGAGGGGTGAGGATTGCGATGTTCTCCAAGTTTCCCAGATTCCACTGTGGACCCACGGACGAGAACCGCAGCTAGGGGCCCCAGAGCAGCCGTCCTCAGCCTTGGCTGCAGATGAGAGGCACCTGCAGAGCTTTTAAAAGTCCAGCTGCCCAGGCTGCTGGGCTACTTACCCAGGGATCTCCGGGGTGGCATGAATATCTTTCAGATCTCCCTAGATGACATCGTTACTGACGTCAAGCCAAGATTGAGAACCACCACCTTCAGCCCTTCGAGGCTGTAGAATTCCACAGTAGAGGTAACAGGTGTGTTACTCCTCTGCTAAATGGCAGAAACTTTTCCACGAAGCTGGGCCCCTTGACTTGCAAATGGAAAAGGGTAATAACTACACTTTGTGCCTGTCCACTACCTGATCTGCTTGGGGGATGTCTGTGAAGAGTGAGTCTGTGAAAAGTCAGGTGGGATTATATCCTGTGGGACCATCAGACTCCTCTCGAAGATTTAGACATCTTCCTGGGGAAGGAAAAAGTCAATAGATAATATCATAAAAGATGGAAGTGATTTTTTTCAGTGAATTCTTATGAGGGTGTTCCCAGACCTGCCCTTTGCTGAGAATGCTGCAGGGTTTAGTTAGATTCCTGGTTGGAAAATGGAAAACGGGCCTCATCTGGACTCAGTCCTTCTGCACTGCGGACACAGATTTCATGGACCAAAACCTCCCGTTTAGATTTCCAAAAATATTTAGTGTTTTCCCTGAGGCTAGTAGGCAGTGACAACAGGGAAAAACAACCTTTGCCTCTCTCTTTTTTGGGCCATGAAAACTCCCCAGAAGAACTGTCTGAGATGAATTCTGCGCTGGGCAATGCTGTGGGAGAGCATTGGAAGTCCTGGAACTCCCACTCTTTTTTTATTTCTTTGACTACTCAAGCTGTGAATTTCAAAAATAACAAGTCATTACAGAAGTGAAACATAAGAGTCTTCACACCTCGTTTTATTCATTTTAAAACCTTCCAAAACTTGAAGTAACTAAAACATTTCTTGTTAATAGTTAATGCTCACTGCGTTATCAGTGTTTTCTGACTATGAAATAAGACAGCATGAATATTATATTCCAGGATCCACGTGAGGCATTTCCTGTTTATTCACTCAGCACAGACGGCGTGTCAGGGACTGGAAGGGTTGCTGAAGGTGTGGAGATCAATGACATGATTCCTGCTTTCAAAGAGCTCACCGTCTAATGCAGGGGTTGGGAAACTTTTTGGCTGAGAGAGCAATAAACACCACATATTTTAAAATGTAATTCCATGACAGCCATACAACAACTCAAGTACATTTCGCATTATCCAATAAAAATTTGGTGTTGTCCCAGAGGACAGCTATGATTGGCTCCAGCCACCCGCAACCATGAACATGAGCGGTAGGAAATGAATGGATTGTAATACATGAGAATGTTTTATACTTTTAATGTTATTATTATTTTTTTTTTGTTAAAGATTTGCCTGCGAGCCAGACACAGCCATCAAAAGAGCCACATCTGGCTCGCGAGCCATAGGTTCCCGACCCCTGGTCTAATGAGATAATTAGAGTGATGTGGTGTAAGCCACAAGGAGGAAAATATATCGCAAGGGTGCCTAGCCCAATGTGGCAGGGCCAGGGGTGGGCAAGGACCACAAGATGCTCATGGAAGTGGTGATGCTTGACCTGAATCAGAAAGAGCAGCAGGAAGCAGCAAGCAAAACTTAATGAAAATACGCTGTGCTATGTAATCTGCATAACGACTCTGTGAAATAGATATTCTTAGTCACATCTCACAACCAGTTGATAGAGCTAGTGTCATGGAGCAAGTTTTAGGAGAGGACATCCCACTAAGTGGCCTATGTGAAGGTTATTTTATTTTACATATAATACATCTTACTGTACATATTTAGGTATATGTAGGGCAGCATGCATATATATATAAAATATGTTATGTATATATAATAACTCATGTTTATATAGGTTAATTGCTTCATATAACTAAGTAGTTACATATACACGTGTATATATATACACTTTTATATAGTATGTTGGCAGGCTGATTTATATAACTAAGTAATAATACATGCACAATTTTATATATGTACTTATAAAATATATTAGTGTATTTGTATAAAATATAGGTATAAGATAATAAAAATATAATAATATAATAAAGTTTACCTATATATATACCTATATAATATATAACATATATATAAGTTTATCTATATAGTATATATACATATATATGTACACATATATATACATTATGTCATTATGTATACATAGGGCAGCACATTCCTGGTGTCTGATTCTGGGCTCTACATTTTCCTCTGTTTTCATCAGCATGCCCAAAGATGACCCCCAGCTCTAGACTGAAATAATCTCTTGTTCTCATCATTAACTAAGTTGAACATCACATATGTCCAGCTAATTTGAACATGTTAGTTCAAATGCTGGGGATGGAGCATCTGATAGCGTTGGAGGAGCCATGGGTTGTGTTTGCAAAAACTATGTGAGATCTTGTAAGTTGGAACAATTTAACCATCAACTGAACACGGAGCCCCTGCCCAACGTGACCTGTTGAGCCTCATTGAACATCAGGATCGTTGTCTTCACGCCCAGCCTGGAAATACTTCTGATCCCAATGGAATCTTTCAGTGTTAACAAGGAAGGGAGCTTGATAAAATCGCTGTGTGTCCTTTTATGGGTTTTAAGCTCATTTCTCTTTTCCTAGAGTAAGGTAAATGTATTCATATTGGAGGCAGTGGAAACATCTGCTGGTGGAGACCTCGCTGACTGTCTTCTAATAATAAGGGGTCCTTGGAACAGTCACCTAGCTTGCTTTCTGAACCTCATTTTCTCTATTTATTGAAAAGGTTACTATACTATGTCAACGCATGATCGTGAGGCTCACATATATGATAAGTGCAACTCAAAGACACTTACAAAACTGTAAATTCCCCCTGCCCGGTTCTTCACCATATAGATCGAGACCATAATCCCCTTAGGTTTAATCTTCCTGATGCTTTCTTACGTTGTTCTAAACTATCACACACTACAGTTCACCTATAAACGCACTCCTTTATATCTGAGATTTGAGTTTGGCCTTTGGAGAAGCTGAATATTCTGGTTCATATCGCAAACGGGCCAGGTGGTAATTAAACTTTCAGCCTTATTATTAAAACTCAGTGAATTATGGACTTATTTATAAAAATCGGCAATAACTTTCAGAAGTAAGATACCTTTCTCATGTGCTCAAACCTAAATCTGGTGTTGAAACAAAATGTAAAGCTTTTAAAGCAAAATAAGTCTATAAATGTTGTCCATCATGCCTCTACCCAGAACCATGCAGAAGACCATATTATATGATAGAAAAGCGGAAGAGGGGGAAAAAAAAGACAAAATCTTGTTGGCCTTTACTCAGAATTCTAAATATGTCATTGAAATGACTCTAATAACTCAAAATTTCAAAGGTCTTTTTATTTCAAAGGAAACCTCTTAGGCTAATTTGGGGAGGACAGAGAGGGTTACTCTCTCTGGCCGGGCATACTGAGGCATGATTTATTCTTGTAGCATTTCTATGAGATGTTTTTTTCCTTTCATCCAAATGTTGTGGAAATGCCAAGTCTGTTTCTTCAAAAATTCAATACAATTTGGCTCAGAAATACAAGACAGGGGAATAGGATACCAGTCATTTAATTCTACATGCCTTCTCTCACCCCTTGACTAACCTTCTATTTAAAAGATTTAAACATCATTTTCCATATAGAACTGTTTTACCTTTTGATGGTTTTGGATATTCCTTAAAACCTCCTGTAAGGCACTGCAATGTAATATAGTATTCACAGGTGAAAACTACTTACTCTTTGAAAACAACATTTCTTTTGGCTCGGCCAAAAATACAGGAATGTTTTCACTTCCCACTAAAGAGAAAAACGGTTTCACGAAGTAAGTCTCACCTTTGAGGAATAACATCAGAAATGTCAACTTTTAGCTCTGAGAAGTCACCCGCTGTAAGTTAATATTGGTGCACAGCCTCGTGTCTGAATCATAAAAGCTCGCTAAACACATCTGACACCTGATACTTGCGGCAGACCCAGCGGCGTGGGGCTCTTGGAAAGAGCTGGGTGGATTTTGATCTCCTCGGAATAACTGCGTCTTGGAAATACCACATCCGCTCTCTGAGTCTCAGTCTTTGTATCTGGAAAACGGAACAGACACCTCACCCTCTTCCTCCTTGGAGTCTATGACGACAAAGTAAGAAGCTGGGTGAAAGGCAGACACCAGAACAAAGGCGGGGTTTCTCTCTTTCCCTAACATCCACATTTTCTAGGTCTACCGCCTGCTGTAATTTTGCCTCAGCACTTATGGTAATGAGACTCATGACCACTCAATAATCTTTCAAAGTCTGATGCCTGGGAATACATACCTGATGTAGCAAGAGAGACTTTGTAAATGTTATTAGGTGAAGGATCTTTTTTTTTTCTTTTTTATTATTTTATTGATTGGTTTTAGAGAGAGAAGAAGCGACAGAGAGAGATACATTGATTTGTTGCTCCATGCATCCATGCATTCACTGTTTACTCCTTGTATGTGCCCTGACCAGGGATGGAACCCACAACCTTGGTGTATCAGGACGATGCTCTAACCAACTGAGCTGGTCAGCCAGGGCTTCACGTTAAGGATCTTTAGATGAAAAATTACCCTGAACTATCTGGGTGAGCCCAATGTAATTGTGTGAGGGTCCTTATGAGTGAAAGAAGGAGATCACACAGAGAAGATGCTATGCGATTGGCCTAAAACAGGGGTCAGGAACCTATGGCTCGCGAGCCAGATGTGGCTTTTTTGATGGCTGCATCTGGCTCGCAGACAAATCTTTAATAAAAAAATAATAATGTTAAAATATAAAACATTCTCATGTATTACAATCCATTCATTTCCTACCGCTCATGTTCATGGTTGCAGGTGACTGGAGCCAATCATAGCTGTCCTCTGGGACAACACCAAATTTTTATTGGATAATGTGTAATGTACACGTGTCATTGTATGGCTCTCACGGAATTACATTTTAAAATATGTGGTGTTCATGACTTTCTCAGCCAAAAAGGTTCCCGACCCCTGGCCTAAAAGATGAAGGAAGGGACCACAAGCCAAAGAATTCATGCGGCCTCTAGAAGCTGGAAAAGCAAGAAAATGGATTTTCCTCTAGAGCGTCCAGAAGGAACATGGCACTGCTAACACTTTGATTTTAGCCCAGTGAAATCCATTTCAGACTTGTGACTTTCAGAACTGGAAGATAATACATTGCGTCATGTGTAGGAAGCAAATACAGAATTTCTGTAGAGCCGTGTCCCAGTTTCTCTGTGGAACATGCATTGAGTAGCTGAGTGGCTCTAACTACTGGCTATCTATCTCCTTAAAGAACTCAGAAGAGGCCGATAAAACAACGATCGTAAAAGATTATTTTTCTTTGGTGGACAAGAAGATTGAGGCTTCTGGAGAAGAAAGAAATGGGTTGGTGTAGACCAAACATTTAAGCACCTTTTGCAGTTTGTCTTTTATAAAAGGGCCTCTTGTGTTTTAGCAGAATCAAGTAAATAAAACTTCTTTCTGAGAATATGGTCCTATAGACAGTTACAGCGCTCATCTTTCAAAATCTCGGGACACCTACTGCGCCAGGTCGCTGAAAAAGTTCCAACCTTTCCAACCAATCTTCACTGAACCTGAAGCAAAGCCACAAAACGTGACCTCCGGCATTCTCCACCTCTCAAGGGAGGTGTGCCATCCAAGACAAATTCAAGTGACACCCTTGGAATTAGTGCTCAAAAACTGAACCATGGGTATTTCAAGGGGTGGGCTCATGATTTTGAGATCTAGCAAAACCCTTTTGTGTTCTCATTCAGAGCAAAGAGAGAAAGAGCAAGAGATGGGGGGAGGAGGCTCAATATAAAGCAGATTTATCTAACATTCAGGGTTTGGGAAAGGATTCTTTTTGTTGGTAATCAAACTGGAGCTAAGGATTCTGAAGCCCATCTTGGTGCCCTGACGACGCACACAGTCTGCCATCGATTTCAGGTTAGAAAGTGTGTTCACAAGTCACCTATCTATTAAATCTACTTCAATGCAGTTAAGGTAGTTTTATATTCCTGGAGACTGGAGGATTCAAGCATAGGCATGATGACCATTTGCCAACGATATTCTAGAGAGCATTCAAATGACTCACTGGATGATTGCACCCAACCATTCATTCAACTTGTCAGCAAACACTCAGTAAATCTATCACAGTCAATGATCCACGCTGGCTACTGCATCATTTTTAAACATCTGCCTTAAATGTTTACAATTTCATTATTCTGTTAACTTTGGAATGGATGGCAAAGGGGAATGAATAAATAGATGGAGGAGTCACATTCTTCATGTGGTGGAAAATATAGAAAAAGAGGCTCATAAAGTAAGCGATCATGTTATAAAAACCAACAACAACAACAGTAATAATGACCATCCGGGTCAGGCATGTGGATATTTCATATAACTTAATCTTTCAACAAAACTTTGTAGAATATATGATTATCCTATTCTTCATATATAGAAATTTAGGCTCAGAGATATTGCATCAATTACCCACAAACACAGAGCTAGTAATATTTGAAGCAAACATTCCATCCAATTCTACCCAATATAGCCTGACCAGGCAATGGCGCAGTGGATAGAGCATCCGACTGGGATGTGGAGGACCCAGGTTCGAGACCCCGAGCTCGCCAGCTTGAGCACGGGCTCATCTGATTTGAGCAAAACTCACCAGCTTGAGCCCAAGGTTGCTGGCTCAAGCAAGGGGTGACTCGGTCTGCTGTAGCCCCCCTGGTCAAGGCACATATGAGAAAGCAATCAATGAACAACTAAGGTGTCCCAATGAAAAACTAATGATTGATGCTTCTCATCTTTCTTCGTTCCTGTCTGTCTGTCCCTATCTATCCCTCTCTCTGATTCTGTCTCTGAAAAACAAACAAACAATTCTACCCAATATATATAATAGGTAGGTAACAAGTTTGCATGTTGTCTTTTGCCTACAGAATTACAGAATGATAGAAATGGAAATACAGCAATCACATTTATTTATTTGAAGGCAAATGGAGTTCCCTTCCAAAATAAGTTAGCTTCAAGTTATTGATTTTATAGGCGGAGATTTGCAGACCCTCAGCTGGGATAAGTTCAGTGACTAGTCAGTTGGCACTGGGTGCTTTCAAAACATCACTTATGGCAAATTGGTTCAAGTACAAAAAGCTGGTTCTTCATGTTGACATTTTGTTGATTAGAGAAGTTCTCAGTCAGCTAGAGTTAGAATGATTTCTGATGTTCCAGCACCGTAGGAACTTTGGGAAGATGCAGTAATGGGGGAAGCAACCTGAGTATGTCCACAGAAACTGGCTCAGGCACTTTCATGCACATCAACTTGTTAATTTCTTTAATTTCTTCAGTGGCCTCAAAGGGTCAATGTTACTAACTCCATTTTAGCAGGAAAAGAAAAAAAAAACCAAACATTGACATTCAATATTTTGTTCCAGATCATGCTGAGTACCAGACCATTGAAGCTGGTTGTTTGGTTACGGCCCAGCAGTTGAGGCAGAGCTATGCATTTATATAATATGGTAACTCAAATGCTTTTCTGGGTCACACTGTGGTTCCAACCATTCCTTTGCAATAGAGTTTTTATGGGGAAAGATGCTCTGCATTCCAAAGAAGAGATGTTGAAAGACAAAGAACGTGTGTGCTGGCTAGAACCAACTTAAAAAAAATTTTTTTTGACCAATTAGGTCCATACCAACCCTTTGGTGAAAGAAATCAAGCATCAATCACTCTACACTAAAACCATATGTCAATGGTTCTGTGGTGAGAACCCTGGGAACCAGTGGGTAGTGATGGTGTGTGGATTTCCACACCGGGACATGGGAGCCAACACCTCCTAATCTGAGTTCTATCCCGATAGGCTCTGTCCCGGGCTCGGGTAGGAAAGGAATCCATAGGCAATGAAGAAGTGAAGAATCCCAGATTAGCTTTGATTCCATGACATGTTCTTCCCCAGAGGGTGACATTAAGGAGCAACTGCTGTGCCACATGCGCCTGGAGAGGGTCCTATGGGAAGATGTGACTCTATTGGCTGCGACGGCCTTCACATAGAGCATCCTTAGTTGGCATAGCAGGTGCTCTTCACATTTTGTTCTCTTTTAATAATTGAGCTTTGCTGGGGGAGGGGCTTTGGGCCCCCAATGCAGTGCTTAGTCCCCCAGAAAGCCTGAGAAGCCACAATTCTTTAATGGGGCTACATATGGAAAAGAGACTAGGCCAGGTTCCACTGCAGGGCCAGGCCACATCGGGACTCTGGCCTTGACTAGAGCAAATGGTTCTGCACTTGTCCCTCTGCCTCTGGCATCTGCAGCCCCTCCTCACTCCCCGTCCTCCCCACCCAGAAGCAATAACTCAAACCAGAAGCCGCACCGCACTTGAAAACCTCATGGAGGGCAGCAGCAAAGAGGGGCTCCCCATCTCGGGAGAAAGGGACATTTGAGAAAGGCCAATTTGTAAGCCCAAAGCCAGCTAAAGCTCATTTAGTCACAGTTTATTAGGAAGCCGACTGAAACCACAAGCAGGGACTAGCCCTGTCCTGTTTTAAATGAACTTTCCATTTCTTTTGTCCTGGTTAAATGAGACTTGGTTAAGATGGAATTGTTTGTGAAATCTGTCCTGCTCCAACATAATAAAAGTGCAATATTTTATATGATGTTCTATAAGTAGGGTACTTTAAATATTTACTTTTGTTTTGCATCTTTTGCTTTACATCCACTTACCAATGCATCATTATTGGATATTTTTAATGTCTTCTATGTATTTATTTATTGTCATTGTAATTATTATCATGATTAATAAAAATATGAGCCGTTGCAGTAGTAACAGCAGTAGTGGTAGGTTTGTGTGTTCTAGCTTTGGACCCAAAGCCCTGCCTGGTTTCTCTCTTCTCTTCTCTTCTCTTCTCTTCTCTTCTCTTCTCTTCTCTTCTCTTCTCTTCTCTTCTCTTCCCTTCCCTTCCCTTCCCTTCCCTTCCCTTCCCTTCCCTTCCCTCCTCTCCTCTCCTCTCCTCTCCTCTCCTCTCCTCTCCTCTCCTCTCCTCTCCTCTCCTCTCCTCTCCTCTCCTCTCCTCTCCTCTCCTCTCCTCTCCTCTCCCCTCCCCTCCCCTTCCCTTCTTTTCCTTTACCTTCCTTTTTTTTTAAATGAGAGGAGGGGTGATACAGAGACAGACTCCTGCATACGCCCCGACCAGGATCCACCTGGCAACCCCCATTAGGGGCTGATGTTTGGACCAACCAAGCTATCCTCAGCTCCTGGGGCTGATGCTTAAACCAATCGAACCACTGGCTGTGGGAGGGTAAGAAAGAGAGAAGGGGGAGAGAGAGGGGAAAGAAGCAGACAGTATCTTCTCCTGTGTGCCTTGATTGGGAATCAAACCTGGGACATCCAAACACTGAGCTGATTGATGCTCTATCCACAGAGCCAATCGTCCAGGGCCGGGTTTCTTACTATAGTGTGCTGGGATGTATCTGGGAGATGTGAGAGCTTCTTAGTACAGGTGCACAGCATAGATATAGAATTCTGAATCACCTATGGTAGCCTCCTTATCCTTAGGTCCTACCCTAATCCCACTTTTAAAAGATAAATAAAAAATGAATATGTGGACATAGCAAATAAGTAAGAGAGTATAAAAGAATGTGGGGTAAAAAGTAAAAGTTTCTTTTCTTCCTTTAACTTCTATTTCCTCTGGGTAACTATAATTATCAGTCTCCTTTATGTTCTTACATAGTCAGTGCTTACTCACACCAGCACATACAAATGTTTCTCACGATGCAGTGGATAATTTACATCCCACACAGAAACACACAGAGATCCACATTATTCGGTGTCTGGCTGTGTTCCCCTCAATGAATAGTGTATTTAGGAGAACTTTATCAAATTGTATACATGTTTTATTTTTTAAAATAACTTCCTAGTATTAAATTGTAAAGATGTACCCTAAACTAGTCAACTAGTATTCTCTTTATGGACACTTAGTTTCTTTCTTTTTTTTAAAGTGAGAAATGATGAAACCACCGACATACATCTTTCTCGCTGTACAAAGGTATCTACAGGATAATTTTTGCTTTTTTTTTTATTAAAGCAACTGTGGATGGTACTTGCTTCCCAGATAAAAGACAGACTGAATCCTTCTTCACACAGTCACCAAAGGAGAGAAGCAAGAGAAAAATGTACATGCTCAGAAGAGAAAAAAGGCAAGAGAGTAACAGAAACCAAGATTTGTGCATAGAAAAACAAAACAAAACAAACAAAAACAAAGAGAAAAAAGAGCCCCAAAAAGGTTTGCTCCAGTTCAGTTCTATTCATAATCCCTTTAAGTCACTATCAGAATCCCTGCCCTCGACGCCTCATTGTGCCTCTGACTCTTGTTGGAGACCCGACCTTCTCTATCTTCCCAGGGTGGATAGAACAGGCCAGTGTAGGGGAAGACTTGAGCTCCCCCTAGAGGTCAGACAGCATAGGCTGGGTGAGATAATATACATACATTATACGAAATGGAAGGACATTTTAAAAAAGAAAAATACACCCGTCAAAACAGCTGGTCACATGCGTGCCTCTTCCCCTGGTGTCTTGATTCATGTGCACGCAATTTTTGCATAATTGCAGTGATGGCTAGATTTAATTTTGTATTCGGCTTTTTCTCCCACTTAATATTATATAGTAAATGTTTTTCCATGTGGCTACGTAATCTTTCTAATTACCATTTTAATGACTTCATAATACTCCTTTCAGTTCCCATATTTTAAGTTATTTAACCACTCCCTATTGTGGACATTTTAGATTGTTTCCAGACTTCTACTAATATAGAAAATGGTGCACACAAAATCTGTTGTTTTCCCCTTTCTAACTGAATTTCTTAGATTAATGAGTGAGTCCAAGGGGTAGGGCTGATTCATAGCTGCTGATAAATGTGGTCCTGCTGAATCCATAAGCAGCAATGCCTCTGGCACGGCATCAAGATACTAATTTGAATACCTTTTATTTTATTTTCTTTTAACTTGAGCAACTGCAACAATGTAACTTGCCACTGCCTTTCACTTCCTACTAATTCTCCACTTTCCACCGGGCCAACTCATGCTCTTAGCCTTTGGTCAATCTTTTCTTCACTCAAAATCTTTCGAGAACCTAATATTTACCAGAGATTTGCTGTAGAATCCTGTGTTCCTGGTAACATTGCTTGTCTTACAGGAAACAGGAACAAAAGATGAGAACGTAACATATGGCTGAACCCATTTTTTTTAACTCAAAAAAAAAAAAATCAGACTTTTGCAAAACCGCAGTTATCAGATTTAAGAAAGATGTGGGATGGAGAAAATCTGCCAGCACAACCCAGCTTTGTGAGGTTTAATTACTGAATCAAAGGAGTGTGGAGCTGGCCACAGCCAAGCATTGTTGCGTGAGGAGGAGTTCACCAGCAGATGACAGCGGGGTCTTCAAACCACACCATTCCTGTTAAAATCCTAGCTCTGTGCCTTACAAGCTATGAGAACTTCAATAATTTATTTTTCACATTTATTTATTTATTTTTTTTACTTTTCTCTTAGGTTTCTGTTCAACTTCTAAAACACAGACAGAATGTCATCAATGTCTCTTACTCTCTCCCCAATCTCTCCACAAAACACAAAGTCCTCCTGTGTTCTGAACCCATCCAGGGTGCAGCATTACCTGTCCACACTAGAATATGAGGTCTTTGGGGGCAGAGGCTGTGTCTTCCTCCTCATGGTGTCTCCAGCATCTAACTTGGTACCTGCCACATGTGAGGTGTTTGGCGTATGCTTGTTGAATTTAATGATCTGAATTGAGTGTTTAAGTAATTACGGCACACCAACAGGAGGAAATATTATGCAGCAATTAAAAAGATAATTAGACAGACTGCCTAGCTTGGTGGAAATCTGTTTATGATAAGTTTAATGTGAACGTGCAAAGTGGTGTCTGCATTATGATTCTCGCGGAGGGAAAATTCTCAGGCTAGGTGCTAAAGAGATAAAGAAGGATTAGAAAGATGTTTCCCTTGAATAAGTTTATGACTTGTGCTATCCCGAGGGAGGCAGGTGGTGTTTAAGAATGATCATGGTGTGAGGACCATGACAGTAGTGTGTGAAGAGCTGAGCCAAGGGCCGATGGAACACTCGATGGGGGGTGGGAGGTTAACTAGGTGTCAAAAGACCAGACATAGAAGAAAGAATTTGCTTAAATGGAAAAAACGTGGGAGAATGGCAAGGCATTTTAACAAGAATGGCTAGGATTTTAACAGGAATGGTGTGGTTTGAAGACCCTGCTGTCATCTGCTGGTGAACTCCTCCTCATGGCAAGAATTGCATTTTAGAGACATCATTAGAAATTTCTGTGATGGTTGGTGGGAGATGACGCGAGACACGAGTGTGAGGTTGACTTGCATTGCAGACGGCTGGCTAAGGTGTTTGGTCTTGACCACGTAGACAGCGGGAAGCTATCAGAGGTTCCTGAATGGGAGACTGGCTGTGATTACATTTGTTTTTATAACAATCACCCTGGCAGAGCATAAAGGATGATCAAGAAACAGGGGCAAATGTGCGGGTCAAGGACACCAGGAAGAAGGCTGTGACTACCTGATTCAGGTGCGAGGTAACCAGGGAGAAGGCTGTGACTACCTGATTCAGGTGAAAGGTAAGAGGCTTGATGGCGGTGCTGGGGTAATTTGACAGACCTTCAAAGGGAGAGCAAATCGGACTTGGTGACTTATGAAATGTTGGGAGGGAAGTGATGGGAGGATTTTAGGGTGACTTGTGGTGACAGACAATTTGTAAAAAAAATGTAGAAGGGCAGGTAGGAATGAGGGAGTGGGGAGATGTTGGGTTTAGTGTTGGACATGTTGAGTTCTTGGTGCTCGAGGGCTTCACACCATCATCAGGAAGCTGGTGTGGAGTCAAAGGCTTCTAGAGTCTTAGGAGATAATTTCTGGCAAAAAAGATGTCCTTAAACTGGGTCTCAAAAATAACCTACACTTGTTATCTCCAAGAAGAATAGGAAGCATGCTTGCCACAAATGGAAGGATTCCAGCCGCCTGACTTTGAACCTGGGCACTCCCTCATCTCCTGTGAGCAAATTACTTAACCTTGTTAAGTCTCTGATTCCTGATCTACAAATTAGAATAATAACTCTTGCCTCATAGGGCTGTGTGGGAATGAGATGAGATAAAGCAAGAAACACATCTGCAGGAAGGATCCAGTAAATATCTGTTCCACCCCCACCCCACCTACCCATCCCCCCCCCCCGATTATCTCAGAACAAGAGGAAAGAACTGAAACAGAGACCAACACAGTTGTCTTGAAAACAAGCATCCAATAGATGTCTTTCCACTGATGGTTGATTTCTCTAGTGCTGATCTAGTTCTTGGAGTCAAGTGTTAGTGAGATCCAGGGACCAGGTCTTCTGGTGAGTTGTAGCCAGTCTATTTTCCAAACAAAGATTGCTCCAGGGATGAAATATGGGTTCCCTCAATGTGAGCATCATCGAAGTCCAATCTGTTCCAACATTCCAATATGGTAGCTTCATTTCTCTCTCTTCTCTGATAAGAGATCAAGACCTTTGATTTCTCTTGCTGATTGCAATTGAGTTCCATCCATACCTCTCTCTGTACAACGTGGTCATCATAGTAAAATGATCATTTTCCTTTTGAGGGCTTCCCTTCATTTATGTGAGTACTTTAGGTGTATCACTTCCTTTCGTCCTTGCTACAGACCTATGTGGGCTTGTGTTTTGTCCATAGTACAAATGCTCATGTTGCTACAGAGAGAAGTGGCTTGTTCAAAACTGCACAGGAAATAAGTGAAGGGCCTAAGACTTGAAAGCAAATCATTTGAATCCACAGCCCCTACTTCTAACCACTGCCTTTCAATGAAGATGACATGCTCTCTGCCGCTTGCCACTCTGGGGTAGGAGGAGGAACGGGACCATGAGGGCGTTGCCAGAAGCAGGGAAGTATTGGGTGTATATGTGTTTTAATTGCTGCGACGCATGAATCCTAAGTCACTCCTGTTTCTCCAGAATGGAAAAAGGCACAAGGATAAGCAAACAGAAGGGCATTTATCTATGATTAAAAAATTATGACCATTTATATGCAAATGAGTGCTGGTCTTATGTGTCTGGAAGACTGAAGAGGATTACACAGAGCCATGCGTTTGGGGCATTTCTTCTTTCCTGTGCACTCCCAGGCCAAGTGTAGAATGGCGGCAGCATCTGCGAGGGTAGTTAGGAGCAAGGGTGGCCATCTTGGGTTGTTCCATGTGACATGGTCACCATGGCATGCTTTTGCTCCTGCCCTTTCCTTTGCCTGGTAGGCTCCTGAGCTGCAAAGCACTGTGAGTGTCCCTGATCAAAGACTGTCTGCTCTGAGAAGCCTTCCACACAAGAGTTAGTTTCAGCAGCGTCAGCCTCTGCAGCGGCATACATCATGCTGATTTGTTCATGCGGTTATTCATTCATGTGTTGATTTGACTCTTGCTCACTGAGCTCCTTCTTGGTGCCAGGCACTGTCCTAGACACTGAAGATGATGTTTGCACCTGATTCCAGAGCAAATGAGCAAAGGAAGGTCACTGTTCTCCTGTGGGGCTTACATTGACTGGAGAAGACAAGCAAATAAACAAGCAATCAAAAAAAAAATACAGCCTGACCTGTGGTGGTGCAGTGGATAAAAGCGTCGACCTGGAATACTGAGGTCACCGGTTCAAAGCCCTGGGCTTGCCCGGTCAAGGCACATATGGGAGTTGAAGCTTCCTGCTCCTCCCCCCTTCTCTCTCTCTCTCTCTCTCTCTCTCTCTCTCCCTCCCTCCTCTAAAATGAATAAATAAATAAAAATAATTAAAAAAATACACACACACAGCATAATGTAAAATTGCAGGTATGTGCAGGGAGCAAAATGAAGCAGGTCGGCGGGTGGTCAGGGAAGCCTGGCTGAGGATGGCTGTATAATTAATGACCCGAGTGGAACTAAGAACAGCTCAGTAAAGATTAGGGGTCAGAGACTGGGGGTTCAAATGACCAAACTGCTCAAAGGCAGCTTCTCTTACTAGTGTGCCATGGGAGGGAGAAACCACAGTCAGTAATAGTGGAAGTGCTGATGATGCCTCTTGAGCATCTTTTGGGGTCTTGCTCCCATTGTGGATATCTGCATTCATTATTTCTCATAATAGCCCTGCATACATCTCTCCAGTGAGAACTGTCCTGATCCAATTCACTATACACACACTCCTCCAAATATATAAACTCACACATTTAAACACACACACACACACACACACACACACACACACACACACACACACACACGTGCCGGAGATACAGACACATTTCCATAGCGGAACAAGGATACCCACTACTAGTATGTGGTAACAAGCAGGTAGCCACAGCTGTCCACAGAGATGCATGTCAGTTTGGAGGATACGCAAACGTTCACACACTCACACGACATCTTCTGCAGAGAGGCTTCCCCAGAAACATCCACTCACACAAACCCGAGTGGAAAGCTGGGTATGCCACCATGAAGGCAGACTGAACCCCACCAGCTGGGCCACCGGTTCCAGTGTTCAGTTCACAGAAGCTGGGGAGAAATTGGCTGCCTCTCCCTGTTTTTGTTGCTGTGGCTACAGCCAAGTTCCCCAACACTCGGTTCTCCCAGGGTGGCCCGCCTCCAACTGCTGCTTCCCCTTCCTAGGCTTCTTCCCAAAACACTGATGGTCTGAGCCCCTTCCAATCTCCCTGCTGGAGTCAAGGGAAAGGGCTGTCGATGGCACAGCCCCGGGGGACTCCTGCCCCTGTCTTAGGGCCTTGGCATTGGATGCTCCCCAAGCCGAGGATGCTCTCCCTCAGACACCCATGGCTCCCACCCTCATCTCCTTCCTATATTTTTTCAACTGTCCCCTTCTCAGGAAAGCCTGACCCGATCCACTAACACTGTGACATTGATGATGATGATGATGATGATGATGATGATGATGATGGTGATGATGATGATGATGGTATAAACTCTTACTCTTGAACATCTGTCAAGGTCTAGATACAGTTCTAAGTAATTTATACTCATTCATGCTGCACAATATCACATTAGGTAGATACTATAGTACCTGATTTATAGTTGAATCAAAGCCTTTAGAAAAATAAAACTACTTGTTCAAGGTCATGTCTGCCATCCCTTCCCTTACTCCGCTCTGCTTTTTCTCCATTCTGCAGCACTAACAAACTAATCAAGTTAGTGGCTTTGTTTTGTTTTTTATTGAATATCGTCTGCCTTTTCTCCTCTCCTGCATATGCACACTGGAATACAGGCTCCATGCAGATGGGGATATTCTCCTGTTTTGTTCCCAAGCGCCAAGCACAGGGTCTGGCATGTGGCTGGCACTCAGTAAGGGTGGGTTTGAATGAATGATTGAATTATTAATTACTGAGCACCTACTCTTTGCCAGGCCTGTATTTTTATTTCATCTGCATTTGGCTCTGTGAACTAAAGAGCACTACCACCATCCCATTCTGCAGGTCCGAAAAGGAAACTGAGGCTCAGAGAGCAGAAGTATTGGTTAAGGTCACAAAGCTGGTCTGAAATGGGGCAAAAAAAGTATATCCTTCTTACTCCAAAGGACCATATGACATCATTCCTTCTACCCAAGGAGACTGGGGACAAGGGGGGCAGTAGTGGATTGTGGTCAGCACTGAGATTCTGAGAACCTCTAGGGGACCTTAGAGGGAGGTGTCATTCTTTGCAGTACCCACGTCATCAGGATTGTGATGTTGACTGACGGGGAGGTGTTTTTTGTTTTTTTTTAACTCTCCTCATTCTTGTCTTCCATAGACAATTTCTGGGTCTGCGTCGTAGAATGAATCATGCCCCATTACCAGGGAAGACACCCCCTGATAACCCAGAAGGCTGTTTTTGGACCTGTTCTTTGTGATTTCTGGAAGCCCTGAGACTTCTGTGTGTTCAGTTGACTTATCACATGCCAAAGCCTGACACAGGGACTTCTGGGCCAGAAAATTCTGAAAGTCCCACAGACCCCGTGCAGAGTGTCTATCTCTCACCAAAGCTTCTCCCTTCTGGGCAATCCCATCATTCTTTGCGGCCACAGTGAGGGGTCACAAAATGGGACCAGCTCACCTGCATCTGTGACTGACCCTAGTCCAGCGTCTTCTACCTACTGGGAGCAGGCATTGTGCTTTTAAGGCCTTGATTCAACTAACCTTTAAAACAATCCTTGGAAGTGGAAAGAGGTGTGGCTAGACCTTGCCCTCGGGACTTTCTGACCCTTCTGTAAATCCACTGCACTGCCTGCATCGCCCTCTCTTTTGGTTGCAGGTATTTAAACCTAAGAATTTAAGTTTGCACAAACTCACTGTTTGTGTATGTGTGTGTGTATGATCAATGTTACAAATATCAATTCTCACAATCAGAAGACATCTGCTTTCACTCTATTAACAGCCTCACTAACCATTTATTGATTTTTAAAAGGGAAATTAGGGAAAAAAAACTGATGTTGCAAATTATTGCTATTAAGTCCCATTGGAGGGCTGATAAACTTGCTCCCGTGGCAGCGAGAGGGAGAGAAAGTACGAGTCCGATGTGGAGAATAAGAGATCATGGCGTTTGCGGTTGGAGGGTCACAAGGGGCAGCCCAGCAAATTAAGGCTCACCCTTTAAGCCTGTAAGCAATCTCTTTCTTCTGTACCTGGATAAAGGAGCATGACGCAGGAGAAAGAGCAGAGGCTGAAATCCCTGGTCTTCTGCTAAGTATGTCGGTGACTTTGGGTAAATCTGTTAACCCCTGTGATCCTTGGTTTACTCGCTGTTCTACTTGAATAACAGTACCGGCCCCGTGGGGTTTTCTGGAAGATGGAATGCTCATACAAAGCACAGCACAGGGAGTGGGACACACAGGTGAGCAGTCAATACGGACTGGATTCTTCTCATTCTCTCTGACCCTTCTCTTCATTTGGCAGAAGCCTAAAACCTGCTTTCTCAATGACAGCACTGAAATCATAGGGTTCCTGTTTGTAGTTTCTGATGCCTGTCACATACCCTGGAAAACTCTCCTCAGAAAGCCCTGCTCCTATTATGTAAGGAGGGAGAGTGCAACATTTGTCATCATTCAGCTAGTCCCTGAGGCTCCCTTTGAAGGGGTGTGGGGTGGGGGACGACTGAGGGCGGATTGGCAGGTCTCGCTTTAGATATGGAAAGTAAGACCCCCAAGGCAAGATGTTAAGAGGAGACTGTGATATATAAAAAGAGTTCAGATGCTCTTGATGAGAAAGTAAGAGGATTTGGGGAATCTCCGGGCCGGGGGAAAGGAGAGGAGCGAATACCAGAGCAGAGCCGATGTCCAGGAGACACGCCAGGCGGGCGGGCACGCAGACGTGCCCCTTGAAAAATGTGACCAAGTTGTCTAACGCTCCCTGTTGTGGTTTTTCAGTGGGTTAAAATGTAAAATCCTTGGAACTGCTCCTGGCAATATATTATTACTGTTACTGTTATTATTATTAATATTGTCATTATTATCCAGCCTTGTGTTGGCCATATGGTATTTTGGGGGAGCAAAAGAATTGAGGGGGTGGCAGTCTCCAAAGTGGATTGCCGCTGTGTGAAAAGGCGGGTTAAACGTCGCGTAGGATGTAAGACTGGGTGGGGGAGGGGCGGGCAAAAGTAGGTTTACAGTTGTGAGTATGTGAAACAGTTTACTCTTGTGTTGTTATTCATTATTGTATTATTTTCCGTACAAACAACTGTAAACCGACTTTTCCCCCACCCTGTAGGCAAACTAAAAACTACTTTAGTGGAAGCAGAAATTGAGTGTCCAAACTGCTTGGAAAAGTCAAGACTCCCTTAAACCTGAACTCAAAGATGTCTAAGGGACTGGAAGGGACCCTGGTCCCCCATCCAATGCTGGTAGGAACCTTAAAAGGGAGGGTGATCAAAGCAAAAATGGGGTCACATCTAATTCATAGGCCATAAAAGCTTCTAGGACACTCTATGACTCTCAAGGTTAAAAGCCAAATGCTTAGTGTGACCTCATTTGCTCCCCATGACCTGGCTCCAATGTGCCTCTGTGGTCTTGTCCCCATGATGTCCCAGACACTCCCTCAACAGCTGCTGGCTCTGCCTGTTGTCCCAGGTTAGGGAGAGAAGGAAATGAGAAGTTGTTGTTTAACGGGGATCATGATTCAGTTTTGCAAGAGGAAAACATTCTGGAGGTTGTGCAACTGCGTTCACATTGTTACTGAACTGGACGCCTACAAGTAGCTAAGAGGCTGAATTTTACATTGTGTATCTTTTTTTTTTTTAACCACAATTTTATTTTTTAAAGTTAAGTTTGGGCTCTGGCTGGTTGGCTCAGTGGTAGAACGTCGGCCTGGCGTGCAGAAGTCCCGGGTTCGATTCCTGGCCAGGGCACACAGGAGGAGCGCCCATCTATTTCTCCCCCCCCCCTCCTTCCTCTCTGTCTCTCTCTTCCCCTTCCGCAGCGAGGCTCCATTGGAGCAAAGATGGCCCGGGCGCTGGGGATGGCTCCTTGGCCTCTGCCCCAGGCTCTAGAGTGGCTCTGGTCGCAACAGAGCGACGCCCTGGAGGAGCAGAGCATCGCCCCCTGGTGGGTGTGTGGGGTGGATCCCAGTTGGGCGCATGCGGGAGTCTGTCTGACTGTCTCTCCCCGTTTCCAGCTTCAGAAAAATACCAAATAATAATAATAATAATAATAATAATAAAGTTAAGTTTGATTGCTTTAAATATTTTATAGGAATAAAGTAGCTCGATTCAGCTCCTCTCCCCTCGACGACATGGACATGGGCATCATGGAGGGGCGCAGAGGAGGCGGAGGTACTCAGGACGGTCCCCTGCATTGGAGACTCCAGGCCAGAATGTCTTTTCCCATCAGCCTTTGCATGGGAAGACAGACTGTCCTGTCAGCCTGATACAATATGGTAATCGCTCCCCCTTACCTGGGGGGGGGGGGCTCCCATGAGCTCAGTCATGGTGTTATTTTGGGATCTGTCATGTCCTATAGCCTTGCGCTGGGGGCACACAAGTGTCCTCCTCTGCTTAAGGTATTTATATAGGTGGTTGAAAACACTTTGCTTGTACAAACTAGAAACTATTAGATTAGGCCAGCAGAGACAGCCAGAGGCAATCTCTTAACAAAGTGAGTGGGATTCAAAGTAGGCATGGAAAGCAAATATTATTTTACTGGGAGTCGATTAGAGGAAGCTCAGCGGATGAGCGGGGACTGCTTTGTTAACTTAGCCGGGGGGGAGGCCGCGGGACCAGGTAGGCAGCAGCTGGGTTCGCCCGGGAGCAGCCTAGGGTGACATGGTCATTTCAGGGGCAGGTGGATGCATCAGGCTCCCCTCCACACACACTCCCCCCCTTTCTTTATTTAAAGTACATGATGGAGCTTAGCAGCTGGGAAGCCTCAGTTTGCTCTAAAATTTCTCATTTTAATTCAGGCAAACACTCTATAAATCCAATGTATCGGAAAGCAAATATTGAGGCTGAGTAAGAAGGTCCATTAGATGGAGTGCTTAAGTTCCAGGGCCTGAGCCTGTGGGGGGGTTTGGGCAGGGAGGCTGGGAAGGGAGGCTGGGCTGCGGGGAGAGTGAGATGGGAGGTGGGCGCTGGGGGCAGGGAACTGAGGAAGGGGGGCCCTGGGAAGGAGCTGGGTCAGAAGTGGGGGTGGGTGGGAGGGATTTAGGGTTTGCAGGGGCTAGGTCAGATTAGAAAAGGCAGGATTAGAAGGGAATTCTACGAGTTTATGATGGAAAGAGACTTGGAAAGGAAGCTTCAGAGGAAAATTGATAATGGGAAGTGGAAAGGGAGGTCTCTGAGAGAAAGGACAGGGGCGAGATGGGGGCTCAGTCATTTGCAAACATGTGCTAGATAGTGACCATCTTGTCATGAAGAAACTCCGAGAGGGATGAAGACCAGGGGTAGGTTTGTGAGTCTGAAGGATGATTCACGTTGTCATTCTCATTGTTTTTGCAGTGGGGCTACTGGGGATTTTGTGAAAAGTTTCAAATTTGTCTTTGAATTTCCTCCAAGACCAGGAGCATCAGAGTGGCCAGAGCGCTGGTACTGAGGTCCGCTTTGTGGGCTTTTCCAGGGTTTCTCACAGAGAGGAGGAGAGTCCTTCACACAGGGAGGCAGTGTGCAGGGGGTTCAGAGGGTGGGTTCTGGAGTCAGGAAGCCATGGATTGAAATCCCATCCTGATCAGGCGCTAGCTGGGTGACCTTGGAACGTGCCCTCTTGGAGTCTGCTTACTGATCTGTAAAATGGGAATAATTATACTTCCTTGGAGATAATTATAATATGTCCTTCATGTGGAGACAAAACGTAGGTATGCTTAACACCATGACTAGACCAAAGGGGACGATCGATTGAATGTAGATTTTGTTTAAAAATTGGTGTTTTTATAAGAATAATTTCCCAAAACCAACCAACTTCTCCAAAACGCCTCCAAGGACTCCATATCTGTGAGCAAAAGTCTTACAGTAGCTTGAGGACCATCCACGTGGCGCTTGGGCTGAAAGTGACCTCCATGTTTTTTTCTTCTTTTCTACAGCAGCTCTGGAAATATTTGATTCTTTGGGGTCACTTGCTTTTCCACATTCTCTGTGCAGGTTTTACAGCAAGGGAAGCAGCCAGGTACAATGACTCACCACCGGAGTCTCCCGGGAATCCTAGTCACGTCAACACTTCTGCTTCTCTGTAGAAGTTAAAGATTAGTCAAGGCAATGCTCTGAGCCTTTCCTTTCCAACCCTAAGGTTTGAGATAGAGGTCTTGGAACTGTCCTGGGTCATTAGCACAAGAGACTGACACACATGGCTGATAATGATAAAAACCACCATTGACACAGGCCTTGTCGTGTGCGGGGCTCAGAACGAACTCTTTCACTGGACTTTCCTCCTGGAGTGATTGTCACCCTCCCTCACGATGGGAACTGTTTTTTTTTATCAACACACTACAGAAAAGGAAACTGAGCTCCGTAGAAGGCCACGTACACTTTGCTCAGGACTACACATCTGCTAAGTGTCAGGGCTGGGGCTTGGGCGAGTTCAACCAGATATAAAGCCACATTTGAAATTGAATGCTGCCATCCCCGAGCGGGCTCCACGACAGGAACCCAAATGGGGACAAATCACAAAAGTCTTTATTCCCAGGTGAGAGCCTTGGCTATTAAGAAAAGATGATAGTTAATCTCCTAAGATAAAAGAGGAGTCGATGTAATTTTTGTCCTAATTGTTACTGTTACACAGTGCTTTGGACTCTCAATCAATGATGTTAGCAGTTTCCAGTGTTAATTTAATTAGTACAAGAGACCCTGCTGGTAGAAATATTGGATAATTAGTGTTTTTATGTAATGGCTTATGAAGGATCCTGTAAAAAACTCCAATAATCACAGATTCTCAGCAGAACTTTTATCAAAGCACAATATTTAAATGGATAAATCCTTGCTTGGAGGCTGGTCAGATAAAACATTGGTTGAGGCATCAAAATTTTCAATTCCTACCGCATTTCCCAAAAGGTAAAGGATGAGAGCTGTATTTGGTTCTGCCAGAAAAAAACAACAACAACCCAACAACATTTCTAGGGGTGACATCGGACATACTGAGATTTCCTCAGCGGTGACATGTCAATGAGAGTGATGATCCACTGACTATGCATTTGGGTTCCTGCTCCCAAAGGAAGAGAAAGAGCCTCATTTTTTCTGAGCCTTGAGTAACTGAATGTGAAGAAATTTTGGAGGATGGAAGGATTTCAGGTCAAGTCTGATAAGCATTCAGATAATATAACAACAACAAAAAGGTTCTGGGTAACTTCCAGTGTGCTCATGAGTTGGGGGGTGTATTTCTTGATTCACTGAATATATTCTAGGTCTCCGAGAGAACAGCTCGAGTTGTTCTCTTGACAAGGGGCTGACCGTAGGCTTTGCAGGTATGTCAAAGCAAGCATTTAAGATGTTTCCTTGTCCGTGTTTTATTAACCACACACCATTCCCAAGCAGATGGGTCAAGACTCATCATGAAGCCTGATTATCACAGTTGCAGGTTGGATATTTCTACCTATCCTATTTACCACCTGATAAAGCATGCACCATGTTAGACCTCAGTGCAGGTAATGGAAGTGACCTTAAATTGTGCCAGCCAGGATAAATGAGATTCAATTCTCAGAGACAAGAAACTACAGGAGAAAAACTATTACATGTGTTGGTCAACAAAATATCTTCTTCCTTGCCCTATTGGTTCTGAAAGTTCAGAGAGACTAAGCCTTGTCTTTCGGCACCATAGAGTCTTTTGTGGGGAGTGTTCTGCCAATTATTTACAACTCCAATAATCTGGTACACTCATTCATATGCCATAGCTATACCCTTGGATGGGCTAGTGCCATGGCTCCGTGTATCAGAAAACTAAGGTCTTGGGGTCCAGAATTTCAAGGTTCGCAGTCTTAATGTCCACTAGCATCCACAATCCAAGATGTTCCAATCTGAAATCTATTCCTTTGCTTTAAAGTTACATTTCTGTCTAAATTTTCTCAGTTGCTGAATTAGTGGCTATACCATCTACCCAACACCAGAGCTAGAAATCAATAGATCGTTCTTCACTGCTTCTCCCCTTATTCACTGCTCACACCATCCTAACAGTAAAGCCTGCAGGGTCTTCTTGTCTATCAGTAACATCACCGATTCATTTCAAGTCATTATCAGCTCTTTCCTGGAATATAACATGGTTTCAGAGCCAGATGGGAAACCAGTCCTGTTTTCCCAGCCCCCATCTGGCCTCTTCACACTCACTGGAGTCAGCCATCTGAAACACAAATATGACCTTGCCATTACCATTTCACCTCTATAATGAGCCTTCATGACCCACAAGATAAAGTCCAAACACTTGGGCACGGCATTGAGGAGCCGGCCTGACCCATCCATGCGTAAACCTCCAACCTCCTCTCTAACAGCTCCCTACCTCAAACTAGGCTCCATTTTCATTGTATTAATCAACTATACATGTCTTTCTACTCTTTGTTTTTGAGCCTTTTCTCTCTTTTTTACTTTTCTTCCTCTGTTTATCCTCTTCCAGAAATACCTTTCGCACTCCTACTCACATGGCCATTGGGAAGCCAAATCTCATCAGCTTCTCTCTGCAAACCAAACCCAAATGGACGTCCCCATGGATGTCTTTATAGAAATTATAAATAAATATTCCTGTTCCTCCATGTACAAAATAATCTGTTACCTCTCTGACTAATGTGATTGAATTTCTTCATAGACTGAGCTCACTGGAGTCAGACACCATACTTTCTGGTTTTAATCATGAACACCTAGGACAGAACCAAGCAATTAGTGGGTATACGCCATATGTTTATTTCACACATACGTTAGTGAAGATTACTTAATAATTTATCCGAGGCCAAGAAAAGGACTTAAACCTAACCCTTGTCTTCTTATTTTTAAATTGCATTATTTTCATTGTAACTTATTCTCTTGTGTAAATACCAAGTTCTACCTTGATATTTTTTTGTGTTTAGAATACACATTCACAGAAAACTGAGGAAATTTACTACTGATAAACTGAATGAGGAAATTGATAAAGAATTTACTTTAGAGGAAAAATGTCTGGAAAACTGTCTTCGCAGGAAGGTGTGATTGTGATTAAATAAAATGATAAATATGTATGTAAATATAAACAATAATTATCTCAATGGATAAAAATAAAATAATATTTAATTCATGAGCTTAGAAGGCAAGGTTTAAGTAGTGGATAAGAGCAGTACTTAACTTGAGAGAGCAATGGCTAAACTATCAGAGTTCTAAGATCCTTTGATTAGTTACAAGAATTTAACATACTGGTTGCCTTTGATATTTATATAGTTAAATATATGCTGAAATTCCAAGAGTAACCATTAAAAACCTAGGAATGAAGTATACAAAGTCTAAACCAGTATAGAAACACATAGAACAAAGAAAAAAAACACATCAAAAGGCAAAAATTCTGGTCAAATTTGAAGTTTCACAAATTTTAGAACCCGAGAATTCTACTCTAAAGTAGGTACCTTAAAAATAACCTTGTATGTTGGAACCAATAAAAGTGTGAGTATTTTCAGAGCAGGTCTTTTAGGTTCTGGGACTCAATTCTAAGATGTGTGTTAAAGAATTCCCCCCACAAAGGAATTCTTGGGGTACCAGCTAGGTGTCCTAGAATTCAATTCAATTCTGACACTTTCTATCCGAGGTGGAATCAGATTCCACGGTTGAAGGGGTCACCCAACAAGTCTGCCCTATACCCCTCTCCACCATCTTCAGATGCCAGTCACAATCTCAGGTTATCACCAAGCTAAAGATTGAAGGTTTCCATGATCCCTTCCTTGGGTTTGATTGGTTTCATTGATTTGCCAGAGCTGTTCAAAGAATTCAGAGAGACATTTTACCAACCAGATCATCAATTTAGTTTAAAAGGCTACAATTCAGGAAGAGTTACATGGAAAGACACATTAGGCAAAGAAGGTGGGAAGGAAGGGGCATGGAGCTTCTATGACCTGACCAGCTGTGCCACTCTCCCTGAATCTCCAGATGTTCACCAGCCGAGGAGCTCTGTCCTTTTGGGTTTGTATTGGGACTTCATCACACAGATATGACTGGTTAAATCATTGACCACTGTCAGTTGATTCTGATTCAGGTTCTAGCCCCTCTCCCCAGCCTGGAGGTTTGGGGAGGCGAGAGGGGTTGTAGCATAGTGGTGATATCGGTTCTTATGTTGGTGGATTCTGCTTCATAATGTATACAAACTGTTAGCATTTTTGTGTTAAACAATACTATATTTACAGATACTGCATGTTATAGTAAAAGATATACAGAATAATCTGTTATCACTCTGAATAATGTGATTGGATTTCCTTATAGACTGAGAAAGAAAGGGAATGTCTATGAGCTGGGTGAGCAGCAGGGTGTGAGGTTTCAGGTCAGAGGCAAAAAGGATTCCGATTTCCTTTGGAGAGGAATTCTGGGTCTGAGGTTGGTTTCAGGGGAGGAAGGACAGAGCTCGATTATTGATGTCTGCATGGGCATGGAGATCAGAGTGACAAAACATCTGCAGTAGATTTATCATTCCTGTTCCAAATGATTTATTCCCATGGAATAGAGCTTTGAATTTACTGGGGGCAGGAGAAGGGATTGAACCAACGTAAAGACACAGAGCTATATTTTTTCCTTCCTTCATAACCAGGGACTGCAGTCACAAATTACTCACAGGCCAACATCTCCCTTGAGAAGTGAGAATCATAACCTTGATCTCATCTTCATTTGGGCCTTTCACTGTGAAAGCCTGGGACTCACGGACTTCTGCACCCTGGCCTCCGATCCCTTGGTTCGCAAATATCCTCCAACACCATCCGGGAACTGACGAGGAAAGGACTTCTTGGAAGAGGAGAGAGAGAGAGAAAAGCAAGGTGAGAACAAGGGCATCGGCCACTGGAAGAGAAAAACCGGTGGGGCTGGGCTCCGAATAAGAGACTGACCTGGGAGAACGGTAAAGGGAAGGGGACTGCGGAGGCGTTATCGATCAGATCCCTTGGGGCGACATATATCAGCCCTTGATTAGGTGTGAAAAGTTGACAGGCCTGAATTGCTTACAACTAATTAATGGCTGTGAGGGGCTTTGAAATCCTGGGATGAAAGCGGAAGGCGCTACCTGCAGAACCCAGATGGCGTCCATGAGTTACTTTCGCTCTTGACCGTCCCCACGGATTCCCAGCGCTGAGCTGCGCCCGCTGCCCTTCGCTTTCCTCTCCTGTACCCCCGGCCTCTGCCTCTCTGAGACTCCCCAGGGAGGGCCCAGCTTTGTCCACTTCACTGAAAAAGCCAGGAGCCCTTGGCAAGACAGGGGGATTGATGCTCCAACGTCAGATCCCAATTTGTAGGGGACTTGTCCATTTAGTCTGGTTTTAATTTATTCTTTTCTATGTCTAGATTCTCCCCTGTTCCAATGAGAAGAACGTCTCTTTCAGCTGCAAACAAGCCACTTAGGTCTTAGCAAAATTCTGACACTGCACCAATGGGGCGAGTACAGTGCTGCCAATCACTGCTAGATTGTTGGTCTGGGATCTCTTTTGCCAGAAACCTTTTCATGGCCAATGCCAACCACCCCCGACCCCACCCCACTTTAGCGGACGGGTGGGTAGTCAGCCGTGCTTTCGCCACCAGCCAGTGAACAGAGGTATCTCAGAACCAGCCAGGAGTCTGGTTTTGCACTAGCTGAGGGCTGGGACCAGCTCAGCTCGCTGTAGAATGATGGGGGTGGGGTGGGGTTTCTATTTCAGAGCTTCCCTTTCTGTCCCCCTTCAGGGTAGCCAAAGTGTCCTTCTAAAGAGAAAGTATTAGCACGTTCTTCTCATATATAAAATCCTACCCTGCTCTCACTTAGGTTAAATCCCAAAAATCTCATTATCATCACAAAGGATTTTACGGTCTCCCTCCCTCTGAGGTCTCACTCTGTAGTACTTTCCCCAGTACACCTACCCGCTCACACCCTGATGTTTTCCCTCCACCCTCTGTCTTCCATCAAGATCCTGGGTTTTCTGAAAGCACCAGCCTTGTTGCATCTGGGCTTCTGATATCCACAGTCCTTCTGCCGGAGACTCAACCCTTCCCGACCCGTCCATTCCTAACCCAGGTCACTCAGACACATCATCAAGTCTTGGTGAAGATGTCATTTCCCCCCAGTGATCCATCTCTGACCCCCTCATATATGATTGTGATGTGTTGCCTACGTGTTCCAGTGGGGCCTGTTATTTCTCTGATCACAATAATACAGCATTTATGTAACCAGATCATAACTGTCGGTGTATGCATCCAGTTCTCCCACTAGATGCTGAGCTTGCTCATGGCACTGGTCGTAAGGTGACCAACTTTTTTACAATGAAAAGGAGGACAAAAATAAATGGAAGAAAACAAAATCGTAAATAAAAGAAACATTTTATTCACTGCAACAATAATACACTATCACATGATAAATGCATAATAAAAACATCTGTGATATTATATTTTATATTGCCATTATGCTTACATGCCTATTAATTTTTAATAATAATTGTAAGAAAAAAAGTACTCATTTAGATACAAATATGGCACATCACACGCAATGGATCAACTCGGCATTGATCGGATACGGACATTTACAGACTAGTCTTTCAATATGAAAAAGGAGGACATGGAGGAGGACACTTTCCAAGGGAGGACGACTGGTCCCCTTACTGGTAGGGAGAACTGTGCTGTCCTCGCCCCCGTCTCCATCACGGTTGGCAAACAACAAGCTGCCTTGAATACTCTGATCCGTGGTCCGAACAGAGAAGAGAATGACCGCGTGGGACACATGACCCTCCCTCACAGAAATCATTGTACTCTCACAGCATCCTTTCAGAACTCAGGGTGACCGTTCCCATGTTATACTAAAGAGAGCTGAGCTTGCAAGTAGTTCATCCATGTTTCCGTTATCTTTCAAGAGATCGGGGAAGGCCTGGGGTTTGATCTCACTGCTGCCCTGATGTCAAAATCCTTAACCGCCCACCATGAACTCTTCAACAGTGACCCACAACTCACAGAAAAACAAAAAACAAAAAAACAAAAAGAAAAAAGAAAAAGCCCAAACCTACTGTTGTTTATCTGCTTTTTGTCCAAGAAGACACACACACAGACACGTTCAGTTCAGCCGTTCTGCGATGCTTGCCCGGTGCCCCAGGAGTGAGCTAGGAGATGTCAGGGGGCAGGAATCTGATCACATTAATAAATAAAAACTCAGGTTTTCTTCCCAACAGGTCATATCACTTCATGCCACACTCTACTAACAGGGTGCTTCTATTCTGGGAAGAGGAGATTTACAAAACTGAATATATAATTAGAAAATTGAATTTACAGTAACATCTAGCATTGGTTACCTTTCCAAAGCACTTTTGCATACAGATTCTCATTTAGAGGATCCACTGAGAGAATTCAGATAACTCAGTTTGCAAACACGGAGGTCAGGGGGTGATTCTCTAAGTATTCAAATACACTCACGTTTCTGACAAAAGAAAGAGTGGTATGCTCACGTCTCGACTTGGAATTTCATCACGGGAAGCCTCCTGCGTGGTGGCCCCACGGTTTCCAAGAGTTCTCCCACTTCATTTTGCAACAGCGTGGCAACACAAGTATTGTTATCTGACCTTCAGGTCACCACCACTGTGAGGTGTCAAACTTTAATTAGATCCTTATCAGAGCTTCTAAGAAAATGCATTTTACTGAAAAAGCAGCAACCCCATCACTCACCAGTAGCGTCTGCATGAGGCTTGCAGACACACAGAAGACAGAGTTATCAAGCAAGGGAGAAATGAGATAAAATAGATTTTTAAATGTAAGGACTTATCACATGTCCATTTTTACTGGGTGGATGGGTATCTTCATGGAACTTATAATTAAGAGAACAGAAAGGAATACCCTATGGGTTTCCTGTTCTGGAAGAGAAAATATGGCTCAGAAGAATTGGTGATTGTGCCAAAGTTCACATGGATAGAAAATAAAAAATATGAGACTAAGCCTTGAGCTTCCCATTGACTTCAGTTTGTAGTCTCTTATACAACAGCTGCCTCTTGCTAATGGAGTTTTCATACATCTGGATGCTAAATATAATTAAATTAAAATTTGAGCAAATCTATCTCAGTGGAGGACTCTTGCGTGATTATAGGAAGGGGATGACACAAGGTAGGAAGTCCTGTTCCCACCACATGTGACTCCAAGGGAAAAGAAATTATTGAGATGCAAGTGAGCATAATAAGAAACATCACAGATTGATCACAAGGGAAGAGGGCTTGAACCAGTCAAGAGAAAAACAGGGATTTACATTGTTTTCATTTTTAATCACTGGTATAATACAGTGTCACAAACTTGGCTACTTGACACATAAATGTCTTATTTTATAGCTTTGGAAGTCAGAGTTCTAATAGCAAGGTGTCATCAGGGCTGTATTCCTTCCAGAGGCTTCAGAAGAAAATTTGTCTCCTTGCCTATCCAGCTGCTCGGGGTTTGCCCGCATGCCTTGGCTTGTTGCCACGTTGTCTATTTTCAAAGCCAACAATGGCGCACCTCTCATTGACCGCAGCCAGGGAAGTTTCTCTGCTCTTAAGAATTTATGTAATTAGATTGGGTCCACTTAGATAATCCAGGATAATCTCCCATTTTAAGGTTCATAACCTTAATCACACCGGCAAAGCTCCTCGGTTGGACATTATCTTTGCAAACCCATTATTCTGCTTCCACACATACAAACAGGGCCAAGGAAAGAGAGCAAATGGGAAGCACTGCTACAATGGGATTCTAGAAGAGCAAGCAGGGGTAATGGGGTAGTTGGAGGGAGATATGAGGGAAGATGAGATAAATGGTCACACTTGTTAAGAACTAACATGGTCCAAAGCAGGATGGGATTCATGTTTTGTGGGACCTTGACCTTAGCTAATTTTTGAAGCCCCCTAGGAAATACAATACAAAATTATTAAAAAAAACTTACTAAGTGCCCTTCTAGGGCCTTGCCATGGGGCTGCTACACATGAGAGTCCCTGAAGCTTAAGTTTCATGAGCATTACCATTAAGCCTTCTCTAAGCCAGGGATTGTAGAAGGCGCTCCATAGAGATTATCTTAATTGACCCTCTGCCAAAGGCTAGGAAAGCTGAGGCTTGATCTGGAAAACCTGGCGAGTGATGGAGCAGGAATCCGGAGCCAGACTGGTGGACGGGGCAGCGCAGCCATCATGTCATGCTGCCTCGGCTGAGAATGCAGCTGAGATCGGCACCAGCCCTGCCTGAGCTTAGCTGTCCACGGAGGCGCGCCAAGGAGCGGGTGGTTCTGTTGTGGTGGTGGCTTCGTTTTGGCTTCTCTGAATTTTTCTATTTGTCCAGGACAAATACCTATGTGACATAAGTCACATTCCCTGTTGCAGAGGTGAGGATGAGGCAGAGGCCCAGAACTCAGCTGGGAAGTGGGAAGATGAAACTCCAACAGGGAATTCAAGGCCGTAGCCAGGAGGAGCTAACAGGAGGGCCAGAGGTCTGTGCCCCCTGAACAGTTCAGACCATTGCTCCCGGCCTTTTCTGACTGCCTTGGGGTCTCTCTTGAAGATCCCCATCCCCTTCTTTTCGTCTCCACCTCCTCCTATTAATCACACCACCCCTGAGCACGTGGCATTTGGATAGTCCCATTGTGAAGTTGTGAAGTAGGGGAATTTGATAAAACTTATATGTGATCAGCATTTAAACAAATCAAACTTGACTCTAAACTTTACCTTGTTGCCAAGTTTTACCCCATTCTGACCTTTGCTTCTAACCTTGAGCCTTGTCTATGGTTCTAAAATCAAAATGAGACTCCAGGCTCAGACAGAAGCATGGGATGAGGTTTACAGATGTAATGTTTTTTAAAAATAGTATATTTATTTGGCCCAATATATACAAAATGTTATCACTTCAGTGTAATCAATGCAATTATTGAGATATTTTACATTCCTTATTTGGACTCAATCTTAGAAATATGGTGAGTATTTTACACTTAAAACACATCTTGTTTAGGATTAACCATATTTTAAGTGCCCAATAGCCACTAGTGGCTGGTGACTCTTTTATTGAACAGCTCGGACTTAGAAACTTGTTCAGATACAGGCTTACTGTTTTGTTTGTTTTGTTCTGTCAGGAAGTAGTGAATTCCTGGTTGCCTCTTTTTGGTGACGCTGAAAGCCATTCACGATCGTTGCTGAGATCTATTCATTCATTAGGGCTTGCAAAGTGGTGACATCATCTGACCATCCCGTATTATCAGGAACACTTTTCTGAAGGGATACTTCCCAGCCTCAGCTGTTTGGCTACCTGAAGGAACAGTTTGTAGAGAAAAAGCAGGATGAAGACCGCTTGGTCCTTTTCCTTTATTTACCATTTTTCAAGACACAGATGCAATTTTTGCAACTCTCCTTCAGGTAGGAGGTGCCTGTTGGGGCTGAGACGGGGGTGAAGGTGAGAACCGGGTGAACATGAGGGCGGCAGCAGGCTCAGCAGCGACGGGATGGGTAGAGGGAAGGTGAAACACAGCGTCGGGTGCAGCGGTCAGTGTTCAAGGCAAGGAGGACACAGCGCGCGTTCACCATGCTGAGTAGGTCAGGGACTCTCTCCATCCCTCTCCCGGAGAGAGGCGTCTCATCACACTCCACTCCCAAATCCCGAGTGAACAGGAAGGGAGGAAATGGCCCTCCTGTGAATCAAGTTCCCTTGGGGAGATTGTTCTGGATTGTCACAGGGGAGAGGCTAGAAGCTGGAGCTTTGAGGTGAGGATGGAGGCGCTGTGGCTTTAGTTTAAATGGCTGGTATTGAATCAGGGAGAAGTCGTAAGGGAGGACTTTTCTGAAGAGCTAGAGACCCATGCCCTGAATGTACGTACACAGTGCCCTGGGGTGAGGATCTCAATGGGGTACGGCGATAGCTGGACATCAAGACCCACAGTCTTGAACCAAGACTCCGTGGCTGAGCCTGTGGTCCAGGGAGGACGTCACGAGGAACCAGAGCCCAAACGATGGCAGAGAATTCAGGAGCAGTAGCCACACCGCGAAGCAGGCAACTAAGGCTAACAAGGGAAGACACCTTGGATTAAGGATAGGATCCTTCTCCTTTGCCCTGGATAGCTTCTAAGTGCTAGGATTTCGGTTTTCCCTGGTTGTTAAGAGCACAGATTCTGGCCTGACCTGTGGTGGTGCAGTGGATAAAGCGTCGACCTGGAAATGCTGAGGTCGCCGGTTCAAA
Organism: Saccopteryx leptura; assembly: GCF_036850995.1. Taxonomy (NCBI): domain Eukaryota; kingdom Metazoa; phylum Chordata; class Mammalia; order Chiroptera; family Emballonuridae; genus Saccopteryx; species Saccopteryx leptura. The sequence goes on from NC_089507.1 coordinate 208,813,719, forward strand.
ACCCTGGGCTTGCCTGGTCAAGGCACATATGGGAGTTGATGCTTCCAGCTCCTCCCCTCTTCTCTCTCTCTGTCTCTCTCTCCTCTCTCTCTCTCCCTCTCTCTCTCCTCTCTAAAAATGAATAAATAAATAAAAAAAAAAATTTAAAAAAAAAAAAAAAAAAGAGCACAGATTCTAGAACAAGCTTCCTAGGTTCAAATGCCAGCATCTCTGTTTACTCTGTGGGCTGGGGCGGAAGATCTCATGTGCCCCAATGTCTATACAGGCATAAAGATAATAGTGCTGAACTCCTGTGATAAGTGAGTTTGTAAAGAGAAAACACTTAAGACAGTATCTGACACTTACAAGTGCTACCTGTTCGCCATATTAATTATAATGTCATAATAATAACAATGACCACTTCATGACCTTGGGGAGATGGAAGGGTCACTAAATTTAACAGAGATTGAGTTTTCTTCTAACCATCTTGAACCATTTAATTTAATGGAAAGAAAAAAATGTAATTATCTTCTGTGCTTGGCTACTGTGGATTGAATTCACCGCACTACAACACACTACCTACCTACCTCATACCATTTTATGTATTTAACTTCCACATCAAAACTGCTGAATTAAAACTGTTCCTTCCAAATGCCCTAATCTGTGCACCAAAATATTATATTTGCATGGGTCTTAAAGGGGCCACTCATTGCCGTTCCAGGACAAGGCACACATCCCTGATGGCCTAGAAACGTCTGTACAAAAAGAAAGATTACTGTGTGTGTGTGTGTGTGTGTGTGTGTGTGTGTGTGTGTGTGTGTGTAGGGGGTGAAGGTGAGAATGGTGGGTGAGTGTGTGTAAAAAGACGAAATAAGTATGCTTTAAGCTTCTAGAAGCTTGCAAACAAATAAAAAATAGCGGCATTCTAAGGGTGGTTTCAAGCCCAGGAAGTGTGCAGTGCAAGGGGCGGGGCGGGAGCCCCTGTAGGTTTCTACCATGTGGGTGAAATGAGAAGTGTCAGCTGCAGAAACTGTCCTGTAGAAAGCGGCTCGTGCCCTGTGGGGGCGGCGCTCTGGTACAGCCCAGCCTCGCAGCCGACTTTTGCAAGGTCTTTGGAGAATTCCATTTTGACACTGGTTTTTAATAATATCTGGATGAAAGGGCAAAGGACAAAGACGGTGCCACGAGGGGGCATTAACAGTGATATTTAAAAAGGACAGAAGGCAGTTCTTAACAAATGGTGGCAGTCGGCCCTGATTCACAGAGATGATTTCCGGCCTGGGGGCCCTGCAGAAGGACAGGACAGCGAGGGGACACGGGGACAGGCACGGTGTCCATCCGCCCAGTGTTCCCTGCTCTTGCACCTGCAGCTTCACCCTGCCTCCGCAGAAGCCGGATTTGCTCAGAGCTGAGTGTCTAACCCACAGTCTTAACGCACTCATCTTTGGCGCTTAGAATGAGTGAATGATAAGAGATCCAGTTTGGGGTGAATGTTAGGCATTCCTGCTACACAAGGGTCCTGCTGGCTGAGCTCCGTGGGCTGGGAATGTACTCCCGGGTCCCTGTGCGGCTCCAGTCTATCATAGCTAGAATTTTGCAGACACCCCAACTCCTTCCATGTCATGGTCCTTACTGTCCCACAGCAAGGGCCCCACTCCCCATCTTCAGTTCTGTGGCGAATACAATCAACATCTGGAGCCATGTGACTTGCTCAGTGGGCCTTGCTATCATTCATTCGTTTAAGGAACTGCCAAACCCTCCACGATGCTTTTTCAAGCCCGGACTTGGCTGAAATCACTGCAGGGAGCTCCCTCTTGCTGAGTGGTTCTGCCCCAGGACTGTGGCTTTGCCTGTCCTGTACCCGTTCACTCTCCCCATCAAATAAAACTCCTGTCTGTTATCTATTGCTCCGGACTGGAGAAACTGGCTCTTTGTCTGCTCTCTGATCTCTCAGAAGCTCGGGGTGCGAATGCAGTTTTTCCTTCCTCCCTGCTCCACAATTGAAGGGTCTTAAGACCATTTTCTCTTCCTTGCCCTTAGGAAAGGATGTGGCATCCAGCAAGTGTGTGAATGAATGAATGAATGAATGGATGAATGAATGAATTATAGGTAAAGGGAGTTGATGAAAAATTCATTTGATTAATAACCTCATTCCCCCCCAAAAGATATGAAAGATATACTGATAATTTAAAAAAACCTAAACAAATAAACAAAACTTTATGATTTTATTTCCAGACAGCGAATCAAGAACACACTGCAGCCTCCCTCTGTTGTATCAGACCTGTAGAAATCATGGAAAAGAATGTAGAACCATGCTTTGGAAACCTCTGTAGCCCCTTTCACTGAACAGGGAGCGCTCGAGCCAGAAGAACAGTCCCCGGTCTGTTGCGTCTCATGACCCAGTCCTCTCGACCTTTCCCCGGACTTATTGTATCTTTTCTGGGACCAGGTCTTCCTCCCTCTCAAACCTCTGTGGGCAGACAGGAGCTTTTCAGAAAACGCAGAGTGCTGCGAGAGGACTTTCAGAGCTCGCTGGCCTCAGGTAGGAAGAAAAGCCAGCTATGAGATGAGCAGGGTAGCCAGAGGGAGAAAATACCCTTGAGTATCTATCTAGGTAGATGAGGAAAGGAAGAGCAACGTCCTCGGGGCAGGAAGGACAGTGGCAGTGGGTCTGAGGAAGACAGTGTGGGAAGGGGGTGTGGGAGGAGGTGAGAGAAACACCCAGGTACCTGTTCTGGCAGAACCTGTTAACCTCCGTGCGTGGATGGATTTTAAGCAAGGAGGAGGCGAGGCAGGTGTTTTCCATGATTAATTTGGACGTGTGAAAGCTCACTGGCTGCTGTTTAGAAAATGGATCGGTCAGGGCGACGTGCAGTTAAAGAGAAGGGTGTGGTCATCCTGGCCGGAACGAGTGAGATGGGTAACCGAAGGCGCAGGGAAATGAGTGGATCATGGAGGTGTTTAGGAAGTGGCACGGACCGGGTGGTCGCGGGTCGGGAAAGAAGCTCCCGAGCCTGTGACGATAGGAGTTTTCAGAGAAGACTAAGAGGTGAAACCAGAGGGGAAGTCAAGCTAAGAGCTCAGAGTACCTCGCATGTCAGGCTTAGAAGGGTGAACTTTATCCTGTAGGCAACAGGGACCCATTGAAGGGTTTTAAGCCTGGGAGTGATTTGCATATTGGAAAGGTCACACTGACAAGGGGCAGCAGAGAGAGAGGCAGAGAGTGGAGCCGGGGAGACCTGTGGTCGTTGTCTAAGTGTGGACTGACAAGGGTCTGAATTTAGGCAATAACACAGGAGATACAGAGAAGGGAAAGATGGCAGGAACGTTAAGATGGAATTGCACTGACGATGACGGGGGAAGAAGACTGAACATGAAGGTGACACCATGACGTTCAGTGGGGATCCCTGAGAAGGGGGTCTGAAGAGGAAAACGTTTATCCATTCTTAAAGTTATGGCCATCACATGGTGCTGGGCCCTAGGAATACATCCTGTGAGAAAACAATGCCCTCTGGGACCCAGTCTAGCAAAAAAGACAGAATATGCAAACAAATTCATTAATCACAAATTGGAAGAAATTCTTTTCCTTTTTTTTTATTCAGTGAGAGGAGAGAAGGCAGAGAAAGACTCCCACATGTACCCTGATCAGGATCCACCTGATAAGCCCACTAGGGGGTGATGCTCTCCCCATCTGGGCCATTGCTCTGTTGCTCAACAACTGAGCTCTTCTTAGTGCCTGAGGCGGAGGCCATGAAGCCATCTCCAGCACCCAGGGCCAACTTGCTACAATCGACCCATGGCTGCAGGAGGAGAGGAGAGAGAGAGAGAGAGAGAGAGAGAGAGAAGCGAGAGAGAAAGGGGGTGGAGAAGCAGATGGGTGCTTCTTCTGTGTGCCCTGACCAGAAATTGAACCTGGGACTTCCACATGCTGGGCAGATGCTCTACCACTGAGCCAACCAGCCAGGCCCAACAAATTCTATAAAATAAAGTAACAGGTATTTTACTAAAGGATAATAGGGTGTGGAGGCAAGTGGCCTATTTTAGGTACTATGGTTGGAGAAAGGTCTCCGAGGAGGTGACAATGAATTCAATACCTGAAGAATAAGAACTATCCAGGGACAGGCCCTGCCAGGTAGAGGGAACAACAAACACAAAGGCGCAGAAGCTGGAAAGTGCTTGGCTGGTTTGAGATGCAAGGTCATGTGGCCACAGAGGACTAAGTGAAGGGGGCGGGGAGCGACCGGAGAGGTCAGGCAAGGTTAGCTCACTCAAGACGACGTAGACCACGGCCCAGAATTTGGATTTCGCTTGAAGTGCGGCCAGATGGTATTCAACGGAATGAAACAAAAAAGCTCCATAAATTGATTTAGGTTTTAAGTTAATCACTGTGCCTCTTCATTCAGTGCGGGATGGATTTGAGGAGGACGAGAGAGGAAGCAAAGGTTTCAGAATTGATTTCACTGCAGTCGTGAGAGATACTGTGGCCTCGCCTAGGGTGGTGATTGGAGCCGGAGAAAGAACACGGGTTTAAGAGAGATTTAACTGTTGTAATTGAAAGAGCTGGGGATAGAGAAGTGGATGGATAGACGTGGATAATAAAGGAGCCGGAGCAATCAAGGATAAGTACCCAGAGTCTGGCTTGAGCAACTAAGTGAATGTGAGCCTTCTTACTGAAAACAGAGGAGGCGTGGGGAGGAACGTTTGAAAGCTGAAGACCTGTTGCCTCTGATGTAAAATACTCCTGGGAGGAGATGGCATGGGAGTCATATTGCAGGGAACTCTCTTAAGAGAATTCAACTGGAGAACGTACGTTGGCTGTGAATAAATAATTGTTAAATAATGAAATGAATAAATCAATGGATCAGTTGATGCTGGAAGGTTTGAAAACAAGAAATGTAGCAACCATCAGCTATTTTCCAGCTGGGCAAAAACAGTGAGTTATAAAGAACAACCCAGGACTCAACACACAATGTGTTTATTGCTTAAGTATTACCATATTGCTCAGAAGAAAGGGGAGCTGAGTTTGGGTTATCATCAAATATGCAGCAAAGAGTAAAACTCTGAACCAGTTTTCATCGATTGTTATCTCTTGGACTTCTCCGTTTTGATCTAGGCAAACACAAGCCATTGTCTGGAAACTTTCCCCGACAGATTTGGTATCTTTCTGTCACAAGACCGGAGAGTAAGTCTTGTGCTAGGTATTTCAAGAGTAGGTAGACATTCAGGTCATATTCAAAAGAGCACCGGCCATTAGGAAACCAGTTCATCTAGAAGGTAAAGGAAAGATGTGAAGATCCACTCAGTTAAGGATTCAGACTGTCTCTTAGTATCTACCCACTTGGTAAACATCAAAGCAACAGGAAAGGCAATGATAGTCCATTGGGATGTGTTTAGTTTCACGCATACAGGATTTTGTCAGACAACACAAACAGGAAGTCATTATGCTTGACTGCAGAACAAACAGCTTTGTAGCTATTGTCTTGTACACGATCAGCTTCAATTACTAGTCTTACTGAACAATTCTCAACAGGCATTGGAGTTTGTGACCCCTGGTACAAGAAAATGAGCATTATAAATACCGCCCTGGAGTAAATATTGGGGAATCATTTCCGAGAAACCCTGAGTTTAGAAGCTGGGGGTTCAGTAGAGCAAAGTCACTGGAAACCTGGGTGAAAACAGACATTTGCCCTCTGGGATAGAAGCCTGTGCCCTGGGACCTGGGACACTGGAGGTTGAGCAGCACCAGCTGCAGCTGGATGTGATAATAATTCACCTAAGTACTGTCGTTATTTTCCGAGCCAGGCTGAGTCATAGACGCTAGGCTGGATCTGGATAGACAGAGAGATAAAGGGTTGCGTAGGTCTCAGCAGCTGGGTCATCCAGAGCCAACTTCAAGATAGAGGTTGGGATGCAAGATGTTTATTAGACAGTAACACCTGTGACAGTCAAGAAGGAAAGCAGGATTGGGCAGAGGGAGAAGTGGAACTGTCATGTAGACTTGACGAAGTCTTGGACAACTCAGAAGAGAGCGCTGGAGGATTTTTGTCCATGAACATGTAAGGCGCTAAGCCCAAATGGTCAAGTCTGTATTCTGCGTCCTTGCCCAGCTGCTGGATGTCAGCTACTCTGGGAAGGGGAGACCTTAGACAAGGGCTTGCTGCCGCAGAGGCAGACCCTGCAGAAACCAACAGCTGGAAGCTCTCTGCCAATTATTCTCTGCAGCTAGACAGCAAGTCTTTCCTTGAAGGGGGATCTGGGTGGAACACCTTCCTGTCTATAGTGTACATTAAAGTAGACGATGAAAGGCTTTACGTAAGCCTCAGTGAGCTCTCTGAAGCAATTTCTTCATTCATAAAACAGGGAATTGTGAAAACTGTATTTATAAACATGTGTGAGAAATCTCTGGGTGGTACTTGGTCCTGTTAGAGAAATAATAGGTTCGGATTATTAAAATCACTTTGCAGTCAGCGTCATAAAGTATAGAAGTGGGCTTCAATGCAAAGTCCAAATTCCTGCTCAGATATGACAAGGCACATGTCCACTTGCAGGAAGAAAGCGCAGCTAAAACAAGGACAAGGGTTTTGAGTTCCTCGGTGCTTTTGAAGCTCTTGGCCACGTGACCGAGAGAAACAAGAGAGAGAAGAAAGCATGTGAGCTTTTCTTTTGTAGGTGGGCAGAATGCTTACCAAGAAAATGATTTAGTCGTCAGAGAAGACAGTTTTCACAGCTCTGCATGCTGTAGTAGGTGACAGGGTCCCCAGATTAACACATGCTGTGAGCTTATTTTTTTAGATAGCTAGAAGCTATCTAAAAAAGCTCTGGGCAGAGACTTATGATTAGAATTCATAAAACCCATCTGCCCTTAGCTTTTATTTTTTAACTCTTCGTTAATTTCTTCACATGGACCTTAAAATTTGCATAGGCAAAGTCTACACGGGGAGAAGTTATTGGGAAGAACTTGCCAATTCCATGCGGTCATTGCGAGTCAGCCCTCATTTCGCCTGGATGCAGTTCAGATCTGGCTGGCATTGGAATGGTTTTGCCACTATTTCAATCCCTGTTGATTCAGTCTGATCCTCCTGCCAGGGTGGGCGTCTGGCATGAAAATGGAGTTGGTAAAATGAGCTCTGAGTGGGATCATGTGGGCATGCTCATGGTGATGATGGGAGGGGATGATTACTAGGGATGTGGGTGTTGTGTAATTGGGAACATTGTTGAGGGAATAGTCATTGGCATTTCTCGAGGCATGGATGGGCAGAAATGGTCTTTGGACATGCCGGACATTCTCAGACTCTTCTTTAAACAAGCTATGTTATTTTCCCTTACTCCTTACTTTCTTCAAGCACAAGGCACACAATTGTAATTATTTCTACTCTACTTGCAACTTTCTGTTGCACAGAAATGATTGATATAAGTGACATCCGAACAATGATTCTTTTTATTAATTTTTTTTTCCTCCGGTAAACATATCCAGAGCACTCATGAGCAAACTTTTAAAGATGAAAAAGAAAAACCTATTTTTAAAACAAGTTTATACTGGAGGGTTAAAGAGAACACAAACTTAAAAGCGAGGGGACAACAGTAGCAAAGTGAGCTAAGTAGTTTATTTGGATGTTGTTGTTCCTTTTGTTTGTTTTGTGTAAATTCAATAGCCATCCAATATTTTAAAAGACAAAAGTGAAAAAAATACGTAAAAAAAAATAAAAAGTAAAAATAAAATATTTTTTCTACAAATCAGGGCAGTGTTAAAAAAAGATGGCTAAACAATAACTCCTTAGACAATGTCTGAATACAAAGTTATTAAATTCGACCGTCTCAGCTGTGCTTACCGTAGTTGGAGGATGACAAGAAAAACAGGGCAGGGGTTACAAGGCTCCTTCAGTTATGGTCTTGACTCCTCCTCTGAGACCCAGCAAGGAGACTCAAGTGGGGATGAAGAAAGGGAACTCGGTTTTTTGCTCAGTTTAGGGCCTTGCTCAGTATGCAACGCACACTATTTGCTTGGCCTCCCGTCTATAAAGTGGGAAGGTTGGGCTGTAGGAATCTACCTTTGCCTTTAGAGCTGTCGTTGGTGATTCCAGGAGTCGGGGTGAGTCTTTGTAGTTGTTTTTGGAGAGAGGCCAGCACAGAGGAAGGAGAGAGCATCTTAGAGCAGGGAAAGCAGAACTCGGTTAGAACCTTACCTGTTTCTCACTAAGAGAGTCACTAGCCTTCCGCTCTCAGGTAGCCAATTCCCTCATCTTTACAATGGAGAAAACCAAAACGACATGACGAAGTTGTGCATGGAATGCTACATGCACGATGCTTGGCGCGTAACAGCCATCCCCAGAAGGACAGCGGCTGCTCTATTTGTTCATTATTGCTACAACCCCTCCATATAACTCAAATACCACAGCTGTTTCTCTCCTATTTTTCATCCTGGAATCCATGCTTTCAAACTTTCTCCTTTTCTATTGTAAAAATCTAGCTGTCCATTTCTTCTCCTGTGATAGATGATTTCTCATGTGAAAACCCTATGTTGGCTAAAGGGGGAATCATCCTCTCAGATCTTATCACGAGTCTATCTATATCTATATCACTAAATATAGATTTAATAGGCAGAGAGGGAGGCAAAATAATAGGTAGATGAGATGGATACAAAGAGCTCTGTAAATGAACACTAACTCAAAGAGGATGAAATTCCAGACACTCGCATATCAGTGGCTGGGATTTGAAGGCGACAGAAGTCCCCCTTTCCTCCTTTAAGGCACATAGCAAAGGATAGCAAAGGACCTATCCTGTTTTTGCATCGTATGGTCTTCCACCAATACACTTGAGGTCGGCTAAAAACCAAAGAGCGGGGAGGAATGCAATTCCAGAAAGCACAGAGAGTGAAGAGGTGGAGTCTGGGATCATTCAGAAGAGTTCAACAACATGTTTCTTACTTGGAGCAGCTGAACTCCCTGCTGTAATCTCCAATCAACAGGGTGCTTATCTCTGCAAGGGCACATAGAGGCTTAGCGTGAGTCATTCTGCTGCTGGCGTGGAAGCCAACACGTGGGCTTATCTGAACCTTTTTCTACAACATTCCTATTTTTTTTTTCTTTTTCATTTGGCCAAGCCCTGCAGTTGGGCTTCCAAACATGTTCTCTGGTCAGCATTCCATTTCCCTTCGGAGCTTCCTGAGGCCAAGCCCACGCCACCAAACCCTGATCCTCCGCCTGGTTCCTCACCACCTTCTTCCTAGAGAATCTGCACGGGTCTGAAGCCAAAGAATGAGATGCCAGTGCCACGGTTCTCCCTCGGGGTCTGCAGAGACGTTTCCCAGCTAATTTCAGTTATGAGCCTCTACCTATCCCCTGCTCCATCCTCTCTTGGTTCATACCAGTCTGAACCAAACCTGAGTTTGCTGTGCTCTTTTTACCTTAAAACGGGAAAGCATCAGCTATGTCCATCTGCAAAAGAAGGTTCTTCAATGCTGCAGAAGGGCAGTATGCTGTGATGGAGGTGGCAGGTGACCAGAAAGCCTGGGTTTCAATCCTAACGGCGATATTTATTGCAGACTATGATTTATACTCCTTCACATAAAACATATGCATAGAAGCTTCACCACATTCTTATCTGCACTGTGCATTAATGATTTTATTTTTGCCAGTTTAAATTTCCTTCATTGAGAGCTATCATGGCTGAGTGTTTTTAATATTTCTTTTTAAATAACATTACCGATTGAGAGACTGTTCTGTTCAACATTTTCTGTTGCTTCTTGGGTCCAAAATTGTGGCTTCTCATGATACACTGATCGTACCAGGTGTTTAAAATGTGGGTCATTCTGTACGTAAAGACTATTTTTAAGTTCTGAAACTTTATCATCAGAAAGCACTCTTCGCTGAAGTGAAATGAACCCTATGGAAGTGCTTCCCTCCCCACGATCCTTGAGCTTATGTTGGGGAGGGGAGAGGAGGGGAGGAGGGGGGAGTACAATATCTAGGGAAGTGGGTTTTTTTTTTCTTCTCTTAAATAGAAAAATTTGTCACCAACCTGAAAAGCATGACCTCCTGCCCCTTACTCACACAGGTTAAACAATTTCGGGACTTTCCATAACAAGTTTGGCTCATGTATCACCTAATGTCAAGGTCCCAAGGTCCACTGATCACTTTCTTTCACATCATCATCAATCATTTTATGTTTTAATGCATTCTATGATGAAATAAGTGATTACTTGGCTCAATATTTCTTTTGACTTATATAAACACTTCATTACCAGCTCTTAGTTTGTGGGTTTAGCAATTTAGTTTGTGTGTTTGTGTGCGGGATGGTTCTTGGCGTAGATGGATGAAGGGATAATTCAATACTTTGTATTAAGAATATATGATAGAGGACGCCGTGTTTGGAGTTCAAACCCCGTATTGGTGCTTTCCCAGTTGTGTAACTGGGAGCAGGTAGAGAACTCTTCTGGTCCATTTTTTTTTTTTTGCATCTGTAATTTGTGGATACGGATATATCTGCCTCACAGATTTTTTTGTTAGGATTGAATGAGCTAATGCATACAAAATGTATAGCGCTGTGTATATAGCACATGTTCAATTTATGTGATCTTTTCTTTCTTTTAAGTCAGAGCCTTTTGTGTGTGTTTTTGTTCATGTCTTATTCAAATTGTGTTGCTCCAGAATCCATTTCAGAGGAGGCTACTGCTCAATCGGGTAGAAGATTCATCAGACCAAGGCTTATCTCAGCCCTGCTTGCTCAGGTGTAAGGATATTTATAAGAAGACCACTGTATTGGCTAATCTGATGTTTTCTGGATAGTTAACCAAGTGTAATGTACACATTGTTTTTTGTTTTGTTTTGTTTTTTCACACCATTGACTTAAACCCAAGCACAGGCTGTTCTCCACGGGAGAATATGAAAATACACTTCGTTCTAAAAACAGATTTTCTTGTTTTTAAACTACACTATTCTAATTTTAAAGACTTAATTATTATTTATTGTAAATACCCTTTTAGACTTACTTAGCTGTAGATCTTTGCCACATAGCACGCCTGTGCACATAGGAAAAGGGGGTTAACTACACGATAGATTGGTTAAGGGGTTCTTGAAGTGTTTTACGCTGAGTCTAAGTCTTGTGAATCGTTTTCTGCCTTAGAATCTCTGTTGCCCTTGGTTCTCTATTAAATATTTTTTCTGAAAAACATTGTCTTTTGGGCTTTCAAGCATGTTGGTGCAAAATAACGTTTCTGAAAAGAGAGCTCAACTCTTGTCCTTGGGATTTTCCTCTAAACCACTGATACTCATATGAAAATATTTATGGTAAAAAAAAAATGTTGGCGGTTATGTCCAGGCAATCATAAGTATGTCCATCGATTGTCTGACTTTTCTGAACACCTGGATTCAGTGGTGTTTAAATGTGAAACAAACCCTGAAACAACTATTGTGTCTCAGGGTCAGTAAACCGCAGTAATGATCCACAAAGGTATGTTAAATTGATGAAACATAGATGATGCTTCTATTTTGAAGTCCACACAACAGACTTGCTCCTCAGGCACCGGAATAAGGGCACTGACAATGCATTCATAGCACCCCTAAGTGCCATGAACCTTAATGATGGGAAGGCTTAGCAAGAGCCTGGGATTGTGCTTCTTGAATGGACCCCAGCCTCTTCTGAAGTGGTCCCAGCAACAGGAAACTGTGCTAGTAACAGACTGGGCTCTGACTCCTGGCTGCCAGCAGTCTTTAGTGAAAAGCTTGGTCTCTGGAGAGGGTGAGTGAGAACAAAATATTTAATTTGATTAAATAGCTGGTCTAGAGTGAAAGGCCCTGGAGTGTAGGAAAAATATGTACCAGCCAATCTGGACCTTCCATTGAGGACTTTTCTATCATCGGAAAAATCCCCTGCAAGAGACATCAAAGGAGAGGTGCTACTCTTCCCTGGCTTTGGAGGATGGGGGAACCCGATGGACCTGAAACTCTGATGGACTCTGGACACTGATGTCCAGAGTAACAGGCATCTCAGATGTCAGCAAACACAGAAAACTACTTTAGATCTTTTTTAACATATGCCGTGGTGGCAAAGGTGGGTACTTTATGAAAACCATTTTGTCTCAGCATATTTCTCTTATTTCTAATAATTTTGCAATGTCATTGTAGGAAAGGGAGGAAGAAAGGAAAGAAGAAAAAAAAGGAAGGAAGGAAGGGAGGGAGGAAGAGAGGAAGGAAGGAAGGAAGGAAGGAAGGAAGGAAGGAAGGAAGGAAGGAAGGAAGGAAGGAAGAGTAGAGTGTCCTGGTATCCTAAAATGTCCCTCAGGGTTAGAGGCCAAGTAGTAGGTGACCACCATCTCTTAGGTGGCTGATTTAAAAGTCAAAGCAGGAGAGGGATGTTCAAGATAAACTTAAACTTTAATGAAGTACAAATGGTAACCCAAGGTCTCAATAGCTTTTGAATTTGATTAGTCCCAGACTTAGAGGCAAAAATGAACCACATGCCTAGAATTGGGTATTAGAGTGCCTCCCTGCCAGGATTAGAAGACATTGACTAACAAACATGGGGACTGCCTCTCTGGATTTACAAAGGCAAAAATGTCTCAGTCAATCATTGTCCAGATACATTCTGTTTATGATTAAGAGTCAGCGTGTATGCGCATGTATCTAGTGAGTCTACTAAAGTTTCTCATGTTCATTAATACATGTGGGTACTTATAAGTCAAAAAGCCATAGATTAAGGGCAACTGTATCTTTTATGACAGGAAATTGGCATTCCTAGAAGCAAGAAGTAGATCTGAGAGAAAGCCAGAAGCAGACAGCCAAAATGACAGTGGAAAGTTGGTCCTATTGAGAGATGAATGGTAGAAAATGGGTTCATCTGTGAGCCACCAGGCAGGTGTTATGGTCTTGGGTTCTGAGATCCAGAGAACGAAAGTAAGTCAACAGATAAACTGTTGACGGCAAATAGGTGAATTTAAAGTTGAGTGTGAGTACAGACTTGTTTCAGGGCCAAATTAGAGAAGATAGACCATGGTTCCCTTCCCAGAACATCTGACGAAAGCCAGGACCTATCAGGCATTTACCTCAAGAATAAAAACCGCCAGACTTGTGGTGGCGCAGTGGATAAAGCATCAACCTGGAATGCTGAGGTTGCCGGTTCAAAGCCCTGGGCTTGCCTGGTCAAGGCACATATGGGAGTTGATGCTTCCTGCTCCTCCCTCCTTCTCTCTCTCTCTCCTCTCTCTAAAATGAATAAATATTTAAAAAAAAAAAAGAATAAAAACCACCCTAGCCCTATAAAGTGATGGCCACCCCCCATCCTCCCCTTAACACAACTACAAGCAGGGCTAAGTTACAGATGTGCCAGCTGATCCTTTGTTCCTATGTGCATCTCCTGATCATTGAGCGAGAACGTCTACTGATACACCAGCACAGATACGGACAAAATGTAAGGGGTTGATGTTACTACCAGCTGCCTTCTTGAGCCAGGACAATGTGTGCTTGGGAAATTCTAGTTGATCATGATCTCAGCCCTTTGGCTAATTGGGAAACTGTCCAGTTCACGTTAAATTTCACCTCCTTCCTAGGGCATTTTTATTTTTGACTTAACAGTGAGCTTTACTATCAAAAAATCCCCAGGTCTTAACCACAGCTCTACTTCCACACACACAGAGGGCTGCACCTGCGATTTGAATAAAACTGCATTGGAACTGAAGACAGAGAGATGGTGACAAGAGAGAAAGTGATGGCGAGGTTAACACATGAGTGAACTTGAGCTTGCTCACACTGTAAAACCTATTTCCAAAGCCGGGGCACTTATTTTAGAAACTGCGAAAGATTTTCTAGAGATTTATTGCAAGAAATCGGTCCTCAGGCAGAGAGGGTTCTGAAATGCTTTCTATCATGCCTGTGTAACTCAGGGAAAAAAAATATTATTCCCTTGAATTGGGGGTGAGACAAGAGATGGATTTGTACGGTGACTAACTGCCTAAATGCTTCAAGCATTGCCGCCTTTCCCCTCTCTTTGAAGAAAAGGAAATTATAAATCAGAAGATTAGGGATTTACTTCTATTTCGAGGTGCCAATAGACACGCCGCGTTAGCTGGCTCCATGCCCAAGTCCTTCGTGTGGGAGGTAGACCCAGAGAGAGGAAGGCGTCAGCACCGCACGCAGTTTTGGGGGCCCACGAAATCTGGGGATAAGAGATACAGGGGACGTTTCTTATTGAAGTCACTTACTTTGTGAAGGGCAGGGGACTGGTGAGAAAAGCAGAAAGTTAGAGCCTCGCATCTCTAGATCTGCTAGGTGATTCTCCCCCCACCCCCGAAATCGAAATAGTGTGTTTTCTAGATTACCTGGGTGTCTGGGGAGTCAACTCCCGCATCAATCTGGATGTGACGGTAACAGGCAGTAATGTGAAGGCGCTTGGGAAGGGCTCCCCAGGGGCGGGGGGCTCCTGGTACGGAATTCCAACAGCTTTTGCATTCCATTAGCTTGTAAGTGAAATTCCATATTTCCCCGATTGGAAACCCTTCTCCGACCCTCACTCTCCCGCTGAACCCCGTGCTGGGTCAGTCCTCGGATTCTGCGCACTAGCGTTCGCCACTCTGAAGACAAGCCCGATTGATTGGGCACCTATGAATGATGAAGGCTGGGAAACAGAAGGAAAAGCAGGTAAAGAGCCTTAATTGTTGAAATGCCAACCAAGCTTCCAGAGGTTCAGCAGAAAGGAATCCTTCTGTGTCCACCAGCGGGGGTCCGTCCTGTACCCAAGGAGCTGTCCACTTATCTTGTCCCATTCCAAGAGTCAAATAATTGTGGGGGCAAGGGTGTGGGTAGAATTTTGTAAGTGAATAAGAAAATCACCCTTTCTCTGCAAGACCTGGTTTTATAGATTGCCAACCTGGAGTAATTCTGAGCCACAGCTCTGTGGTCCAAGATGCCCACCAACTCTATCCTTGGGATGTTCATGGGTCTGCCTGCTCACCTGCATCTCATCTTTCTTGGGATTCAGAAGAACCCTTTCCTAACTCAGGGATGCATCCAGTCCTGTATCCCCTTCGCACACTCAGCTGCTGTTCATACTCAGCTCCCAACAACAGCCTTTCAATCACAGAATTTTACAATCAGTCTCCCCAAGCCCAGCTGGATTTTTTCTCCAGTAGATGGGACTTAACCTGCTGCTACTTTTCTCCTGACTTTGCACGTCTGCTCCATCTTAACCCCCTTGTAGATGTGGGTGAGAAAGGCTTCCCCTGAGGGCTCCCTCCCAGGACCTGGATCAGCAAGACTAGACCCTTGCTCTTTCCACTTGGAGAGGAGTGGTGGAAGGTGCAAGCTGGAAGATCCAATCTCTCAGGCCATACACCCCACTTACTGCCCTATGAGCTTTGGAAAGTCTCCTAACCAACGCTCGGAGCCAGCGCCGCACCAGCCTGGAGCTTGAGTCAGGCAAATGGAAAACTCAGCCATATTAATCCTGTCTTCATTTAAAAAATTTGATGTTTTAACAGATATATGAAAAGATGCTCATCTGCATTAGCTATTAGAGAAATGCAAATCAAAACTACAATGAGATACCACCTCACACCTGTTAGATGAGCTATTATCAACAAGACAGTTAATAATAACTGTTGGAGAGGCTGTGGAGAAAAAGGAACCCTCATCCACTGTTGGTGGGAATGCAAAGTAGTACAAGCACTATGGAAGAAAGTATGGTGGTTCCTCAAAAAATTGAAAATAGAACTACCATATGACCCAGCAATCCCTCTACTGGGAATATACTCACATAACTCAAAAACACCCGGTACATAAAGACACATGCAGCCCCATGTTCATTGCAGCATTGTTCACAGTAGCCAGGACATGGAAACAACCAAAAAGCCCTTCACTAGATGACTGGATAAAGAAGATGTGGCACATATACACTATGGAATACTACTCAGCCATAAGAAATGATGACACCAGATCATTTACAACAAAATGGATGGATCTTGATAACATTATATGGAGTGAAATAAGCAAATCAGAAAAAACTAAGAACTGCATGATTCTGTACTTAGGTGGGACATAAAAACGAGACTAAGAGACATGGACAAGAATGTGGTGGTTACGGGAGTGGGGGGAGAGGGTGGAAGAGGGAGGAGGGGAGGGGCACAAAGAAAACCAGATAGAAGGTGACGGAGGACAGTTTGACTTTGGGTGATGGGTATGCAACATAATTGAATGACAAGATAACCTGGGGGAACAAAAAAGAAATTACATTTTGAACAAGCACTGTGCCATATTTGTAGATTATTATATAACAGAATTAAAAAGAATTTGATGTTTAGTGTAAATTTTTTTATGTCTTATTTTTTTTAAATCTTAATTACTAGTTTTATTTTTTATTTTGTTTTTTTTTTGGAAGGCTTCCTCTTTATTTTATTTTATATAGAAGTTAATTGGGGTGACATTGGTTCACAAAACCATATGTATTTCAAGTATTCAACTCCACAAAGCATCATCTGATCACTGCATAGTGTGCCCGCTGTCTCTTTCGGTCCCTGCTTCCTCCCTCCTGACCCACCCCCACCTACCCTGACTCCTTCTCCCTCTGGCTAACAGCACACTGCTATCTATGTCTATGTGATATATATATATAAGGTCTACCAGAAAGTTCTGTCCGTTTTTGGAATAAAACAAAATACAAATTTTTCTTACCGTCAATAAACTTTATTAAATAATATAATTGCCATTATTATTAATGATTTCTTGCCAGCGTGAGGGCAATTTGTATATCCCATTTTTGAAAAATGTTTTATCTTTTGATGCAAAAAATTGAACCAGTGCTTGTTTGATCTCTTCTTCATTTTTGAATTTTTTGCCCTTCAAAAAATTTTGTAAGGACAAAAACAAGTGATAGTCGGAGGGTGCTAAGTCTGGGGAATATGGTGGATGCGACAGACATGCTTCTGTAGCATTTCTTCCTTGTTGAAATTCGTAAAAATTACAGTGGCGTAAATGAACTTTATCAGTAGCCATGGGTATACTATCACTTCACACATAAAACTAACGTGAATCAACTTTGTTTTAGTTAATTTGTTACGTCAGTATGTATACATTAAGTGATAAAAATAGAGAGGCACACATGCGCCAAATAAACATGTGTTTACATGTGGAAACTTGTTGTGATAGACACGGACAGAACTTTCCGGTAGACCTTATATATATATTTTTTCTTAATCCCTGAAAGAAGTGTTCCTGTAACTTCACACCCGAGGCAAGTGCCTTTTGCTTCTCTAGTGCCAACACTGCCTTGAACCCAAGTTTCTACATCTATAAACTGGGAATTATCATAGTGCCTACCAATTTTAAAAATAATTTTTAAAAATGTGACTAATAGAAAGTGTGTGCATAACCTATTAACAAATACTCGACACAACTAATAAGTGCTCAAAAGAAAAAAAAGAAAGAAAGCAATTATCATCATCATATATTGCCTTATTTTATTATTATTACATCCTTAGAATTCTACTCAAGTACTGTCAAGTCCTTGAGGAAAGTGTTTGGGATGGTACCTTTGTATTTTATTTTATTTTATTTTTTGCAGCAATGCCGTGTTTTACACATGTTTCTCCATCAATGCTATTGCCTATTAATTAGCCTATGGATTAGGGAATTGGAACAGATTATACCAAAGATCCATTCCTGCCACGGGTCCCTGGAAATGTGTCTCAGATTTCCTTAACATCGCCCAGCTGGTAACAACTTGTATGTAATAGGTGTTATATCACTGCTACCTGTTTTACCACTTTTCTTTACATCAAACCTGCTCTCAGCAGTCACCACGTCTCCTCCCTGCCTCTTGGGTTCATCGTCGCCGCGCGTACAGGAATGACCTCTACATCTGCGGAAGAGTTCCAGCTCGGAGACGCTTCAGCCCACTGTGCTGGCAGCCGGCCACGGGCTCGTCTTGGGAAACGATAATTGATTACTCCGGAGGGAAAACTCCATGTCAACACCAGCTGGCAGCCAGACTCTGCCCAAGAGCCCCCGAATTAGTCCCCAGAAAAGTCTTCAGCAGAGACAACGTCAGTGTGAATGGCGCTGATATTATCTTAAGTCCCCAAATGTCGCATGCTCCACCTTAATTGTATTTGAGTTTGGCACTGATCAAATCCCAGAGTAGTCCGTTTTCCAATGACTGTCCCAGTGTGTGACCCAGCAATATTTTAATTCTTTTAATTTACCACTTGAACAAGTAAACCAGGTAAGCAAGGAACAATCCAGAAATGGAGCAACCTTAAATGGATAGCTAAATGAAAAATAGAGAGACTGGCTTTGAGAAGCTGTGAGGTGGAGGTAAACACTAGCATCCTGGGATGATATACAAACCCTCTTGTTCTCTGAACTGAGTTGACTATTACCCATCGAGTCCATGAGGGCCGCCATCTCAATTTCCAGGATTTGAAAAAAGAAAACAACAATGTTGATTATTTATCCAAACGTTTCAAATGAAATGAAAACGAGTCAGAATTTTTTAAACATGAATGTGATTTCCAGTCCAAGGCAGTGTATTCTGGATGTCAAAAACATATGTTGGTGCTTTTGTTGAATAACATTCTAGAGAGGTTTTCTGCCATCTCTCTAAGCAGCCTGCTCAGTCGCGTGAACACATGCCTGGGCGCTATAGCATTCGGGAAGTCACGAGATGCTAAGACCTCACCCGGCATGTGACATCAAGACCAAGCAATAAAGGACAAAGCAGAGAACAAAATAGATGGCTTCCAAACAAAACTCTGATAGATGAACATCTCAAATTTTTAAAAATTCAAAGTAACAGACTTGATCCATGATATATCTACTATTTTAGTATTTATGATATGTTTGTGACTGTACCAATTTTTAAGTAAAATTCCACGGTCAGTAAGGCTGATATTCCCATCTTCGTGGACCTCATCTTCAGAGCAGTAGCACAAAAGAAGAACTCACCTTCAGGCGCCTTATAAATAGACGTGCCTTCTCTCTCCTTGGTCATGATTACTGTCAAGGTTGCGTGTGGTTTCTATTTTGGGCCCAAATGGCAGAAAAGCTGCTTCTGCAGCCAAGAAACAGCATTGTAGGATGCCAATAAATTCTGGGGAATATTACATTTTAAAAAGGAAAACTTTGACATGCATCTGGCAATAGAACGGTCCTGAGCATATGGCATCCTGGTAGGTAGGAAGCTGTTGGAACACGGTGAGTCGGGCTTAGCGCTGCCCCCTCCGGTTCTGGGGTGCATTTGAGAAAGGTCCTGTGGCGAGGACCACAGCTCTTCCTGCCTGGTGTGGCACGTGCACTGGGGAGAGGGGCTGGTTGTCAACCTGTGTCTGTGTGAGTGACCTTCTGTCGGCAACCTCGGACCAACATTACTCAGAGCTCTTCTTAGGGGTACAGTGGACAAGGACTACACAGCGCTGTGGAACCGAGGGCATGTCCTCACGACTCAGACAGTGCAGAAGACACAGGGAGGCGAGAGACGGGCAGGGTCTCAGAAGCACGGATCCTGTCTCTGGGAGGTGACAGATGCCCGAAATCTCAGTCCTGCGGGTGGATGAGGCCTGTACCTCCTCAGTCCAGGAAGCATGGCATCTCTTAAGGAAGTCCATGACTTGATGGCTTACTCTTGTTGTAAGGGACAAGGAAATGCCAAGCGTTCATCAGAGGAAAGGGACCAGAGGCAGCCACCTTCATTGTGAATTCCTGACTTTATGCCCAAGACCCCCAGAGCAGTTTATTGGGCCCACCGCCTGGATGTCACCCCTCAAGCCGGACCGCTCTGCACTCTTCCGGGTCTCACGCCTCTGGTCATCAGGGCTGCGTTGCACATGACAACACCGGATTGCAACACTCGGAAGGACTGGCGCTGCTACCCCATTCTTTGAGGAGGAACATCAAGGCTCCACAATCGTGATTCTTAAGCAAAGTCCCACAGGACTAAGCATTACAGTCTGAACACGAGTCCAGAGCCCTATGCCTCTGAAAAGGCTGATGCTACAACACACTGACAGGATGAAAACATTTGCTGATTTCCTATCCCATGGACCACAGACTACATTGCGAAGGTGGATGCTTCCTACATCAGATCCTTAAGCTTGCTCTGGAGGGAGGATGAGCTCTTCTTAGTTTCTGAAATGCAGGGTCTGGTCCTTTGTTCTCTTCTGATCAGGTCGCTGAGCACAGTGTATAAGTATGCTTTCTCCTAGGCACCGAGCCCTCCACCACGTGCATTCATACATGATCATGCACAGATTCTCACAGTAGGTCCTCGTGGCCTTACAATGTATGCATACATTTATCTCCAGCACCACCACATGTGTGCATTCACTCTGCTCCTGAGAATCAGGTTCTCACATGCCTCTTTCAGAGCAGCGGCTGTTAAACTTTCTGTCCAACACCAAGACCTAAGGATTTGTGGAAAAAGTATATTTGACAAAATTTCGAGTGGGTTTCAAAAAATCTGCATTTTTAACACAAGCTTTCAGATGATTCTGATCTTGGTAAACACAATCTTGGCTACGTGATCCTTAAAGGCAAAGGGTGTCATGTCTATTTCTACGTACAAGTCACAAGGTTAGGTTTGGGGCAGACAGTGTCTAATGAGAGTGGGCTGAGTGAATGACTCGTTCACTCAGAGGTCATTGTCTCTGGAAAGGCACGAGGTCAAGTTTTCAGGAGCTACTGAAGTCCCACTTGACCCTCTGGGGTCCAGTTGTCTAGATTACTCTTTGTGAAGAACTTTTTTTTTTTTCAAATTTTTTTTTTTTTTTTAGATTTTATTTATTCATTTTAGAGAGAAGAGAGAGAGAGAAGGAGGGAGGAGCAGGAAGCATCAACTCCTGTATGTGCTTTGACCAGGTAGCCCAGGGTTTCAAACCAGCAACCTCAGCGTTCCAGGTCGATGCGCTAATCCACTGCGCCACCACAGGTCTGTGAAGAACTTTAAAAGTTGATAATAACCCTCTTTTTATTTGCTCCCTTTCTTTGAATGGAGTCTCTTCCTTAAGAGCATGTAAGATGCTTCCTCCAGAGTAGCTGAAGGAGTTCCTTTCTTCTCTATGAAGTTCACTCAAACTCACGACTCTGAGAGATGGAAGAGCTTTCAGGAAATCGCCCCTGCCACTGCACCTGCCAGGCAGACAAAGGCACTCTCCTCTTCCAGCCTTTTTCTTGAATTCCCACCACCGCTTGTGTCTTTCCATCACTGACCATGGCCCTGGCTTATTTTTGCTCATTTCTATCGGCTCCAAAGCACGTGCCTTTTAATATGCAGCCCAACGTCTCAGACTACTTAGGACTTGTGCATTCTTCCTGAGGGTGTGTCATCCACAAGGTCCCATAAGTATCACAACAGATCTTTAAGGTGCAGCCCTGATGACCTATGGCCAGTCACACATTCTAAGAACCAGCTGAACTAAATGAAATACCATTGTACCCTCACCAAGGATTGTGTAAAGCCCCCTGCCGAGCTCCTGGTCCCCTATGTGTATGACATTTTCCTGGTCTGCCAGTCTGATAACTGCACCAACGGCAGCAATGTGGTTAGTGGGGGACTGCAGGGTGGCATTGTGCTGGCGGCTCCATGTTGGTCCTTCTATGACTAAGTGCTCACAAGGCTGCTGTCAAGGTCTTCCAATGAGCTCTATCGGGCCTTCTGGTCGACAGCCAAGGAACCTGCATTTTCTCTTTTTCTTATCAGTCTGAATACTATGTGCTTGCTCGTCTTCAGTCTTTTGGAAGTCCTCATGTCCCCCACTGGAGATGTTTACCTTGCTGACTCCAAGAATGAGCAGCGGCTTGCAGGAGAGAGCTGATTTTGTGAGCAAATCAATGCTTTGCTACTTGACCTAACAGCTTTTCAAATCTCATTGTGAGTGGCCCGAGGTGAGCTGGGAGACCCCCAGGAGACAGGGCGAGTGGGTATTTCTTAAAGCGAGCACACTGCCACCTCTTATTTTGGTAGGGTTATCAACTACTCTGGAAGCTGTCCCCAGGGCAAGAGGAAAGAAGCGGTGTGAGAAGCAATATAGATGTGACAGAGCCCAGGGAAACATCAGACAGACGGACAGAGTGGTGGAGAGCTTTGCCTAGCCGCTCACTGCAGTTTAGAAAACAGCTCTATCAACAGGCATTCATCCTTACTTGGATGACAACAGGGCATCCATCAGTCTAATTTCTAAGTAATGCAGAGAACAACATTACAGAGCGGAAGGGAGGAAGGGAGAGGGTGTATTAGAAAGCATAAACGTGTTAGATGTGGATATTTGGAATTGTAAGTGAACTTTGGCCCAGGATATAACTGAACTCAAAGAGCTTGTTGCCTAGAGTAAATATTGTATGAGTCCATTAGTGTAAACAAAATGTGTTCCTAGCAAACACATTCAGCAAGTTCCATGCATATGCTTAAGACAGGGGTAGTCAACATTTTATACCTACCGCCCACTTTTCTATCTCTGTTAGTAGTAAAATTTTCTAACCACCCACCGGTTCCACAGGAATGGTGATTTCTAAAGTAGGGAAGTAACTTTACTTTATAAAATTTATAAAGCAGTGTTACAGCAAGTTAAAGCATATAATAATAATTACTTACCAAATACTTTATGTCGGATTTTAGCTAAGTTTGGCAGAATAAATCTTTATAAAACAACTTACTATAGTTAAATCTATCCTTTTATTTATACTTTGGTTGCTCCGCTACCGCCCACCATGAAAGCTGGAACACTCACTAGTGGGCGGTAGGGACCAGGTTGACTACCACTGGCTTAAGACATTTCTAGAAGGACACAGAAGAAAATAATAATCATGGTTATCTTTGGTGAGAGGGGCTGAGTGTGGAAGAGTGCTTTTAAATTTTACCTTATACAAATTAGTACTTTTTAAAGTTTTTATCATAAAAAAAACAAAAGTAGTCATCTACCCCCACAGGTTTACTTTTATTGCATAAATTGAGAAACAAACGATGATTGCTGCACTTAGGATTTTCCCCTGAGCAGCGGCAGACTGGGGTGCTTGCTTTTCCTCGGGAAGGTTTGGGAAGCCCGGAGGTGCTTGTGTGTCTCCCAAACCCACTGTTCTGGAAGGAGGCCTGGGACACAGTAAGGTCAGCCTTTCCACGAGGAGTGCCAACTCCACAAGGTTCAACTGAGTTCATTTTCTGCACAGAATGAGCTGCTCTGGGTTCAACCACAGAGTCTGGACGGGGACAGCGCTTGGTTTCCCCAATTATCGGTTACTACTCACCCTCCTGGTCTTGGAGGAAATTGAGAAGCATGTATTCAACCGCTGGGTTCTGAGCCTCAAGCAAAGCTGCTGATGGATTGGACTAAATGTTAAATCAGTGGTTGGTCTTCCTCCTTTCTGGTCGTCTTCCAGTCTGGAATCTTGATCAGAGGAGGAGATGGGGGTCTCTGAGGGCAGTAGACCCTATGACCCTACACTTTATGTGCAGAGCAACCACCAGTGGAAGAAGTATATGAAATGCTCATTCCAAGGACCTGCCTCCAGAAGCCACGATTCAGCAAGTCTGGGGAAGGGCCCAGGAATCTGCATTAGTAACTGATGGTTCAGATTTGTCCCAGGTGGTTTAGACCCAAGGGAATCATGAAAACACACAGAGAGAAACCGTGTCACAGGACTACAGATGATTATAAAGCGAGGGGGCTGATGTTGGATGTATTTTGCAGAACTGAGAGCAATGATGAGAAACACTGGGGGGTGAGAGCAGCAATAAAGACAAATGTCACTCACTGCATAGGACATGCTGCTCTTGGGACTGACACGTGTTCAAGCATTGAACTCCCAGGGCCCCATTCTCTCTCTATTCCCTTTATACACAGCAGGGAACAAAGGGAGTTTATTTATTTTTATTTTTAAAATTTATTTTATTGATTTTAGAGAGAGAGTAAGGGAGAGAGGGAAATAAAGACAGAGAGAGAGCAAAACATTGACTATTTCTGTACGTGCCTGGGGATCGAACCTTCAACCTTTGCATACCTGGGCGACATTCAAACCAATGAAGCTATCCAACCAGGGTTGATAGGAAATACAGTATGCATAATTTCCCCAAGGTCACCCGGCTGCCATGTGACAAATGTAGACACAAACCTGGGTGGTCCGGCTCTAGAAGGCATGCTCTCAACCTCTATACCCTGGGATAGGGTTGTCACACTGCTGCCACAGACCAAATCTGCCTGCTGCTTGTTTGTGTTGGCTGGGTAGTGAGTGGCTCTTTGGTGGCCCAATTATTGGAAGAGTTGACATTGCATCTGGATCCACAAAACCTAAATCTACTGCTAACAAAAATTAGGGGATATTTCAAAATGAATATGAAGTGATAAAAGATCCCCTAATTTTTGTGAGCTATATATATATATATAACTATCTGGCCCTTTACAGCAAGAGTTTGCAGACCTTGCTGGAGTAGAGAATAAATATTTTCTCTAAGAAGTATCTAGGTATGAAGTGTCAGTGGCTTCACTGGGGGGGAGGGGAGCTGTGCTGGAACTCTGGGACCCGAAAGCCAGTTCTGTGTCACCACCCTCTGGCACTCCCACGTCATCACTGAAGCTGCTGTGTGTGATGCAGGGGCCTTGGATGACTTCATAACTGTCATTTAGGACCACTGTAACTAACAATGTATTACGACCATTTAAATTAAATTCCCTGAAACCACCACTAACATGCAACTGTGGTACGATGAAGAATTTCTCACATAAGGAAAATAAGAAAATAGGCAGAACTATGTTTTTGACCCTCACTGCAGTCATATTTATCCTTTGAAGTTATTATAACAATGCCGTTAGTGGTCTAGTATTGATAAGAGTAAGAGTATTGCTCAAGTAACTGAGGCTAGGAAAGATCCGGTAATTTCCCCCGAGGTCACAGAGCTAGTGAAGCATGGTCCTGGGTGAGCTTCAGGCAGCCAGAGTTCAGAGCCTGCGTGCTGCTCAAACCACAACACGGTATAGCCTTCCCCAAAGGTCCCTGAGAGCTTGTTAGCATCCCTCACTTCATTTACAAATAAAGAAACTTGACCATCAGAGAACACTTAGAGCAGTTGAACAAGACCCTGCTCCTCTTTGACCTATCTGAGTGCAGACCGGACAGAGTCAAAATTCCAGGCACTTGCCAGTGTTTCACTGGATGGCGAAATGACCCTCTAGTGGCCAAGTCATTGCTCCAATGTCTGAGATGTGCTGCCTTCCCTGGAGGGGGCCCAGAGAGCATCATAATAGGGTCCTTCAGGCCTATTATTCTAACAGAGGAGCTTTGGACAGCTTCTCCCTACAGCAGACACAAGCATTAAAGGATGCTGTAATTCCACTGTTTGCCGGCCCTGTAACCTCATGAGGGACACTTAATGTTTCTGCCTCTCAATTTCCTCATCTGTGGAATGGACGTTATAGTAACACCAACTTCCGGACTGATAGCAAGTCTTTCATGAGATAACTCACATCAAGTATTTGGCAGTTCGGAGCATATAGTATATGCTCAAAAATAATTAGCAATTATTAACTGGAATTAGACAGAAGGACCTGAGGCTATTATTAGATTTGTTAGTACAAGGAAATAAAAAAATACAACTTAATGAATTTATATAAAGTGACAGGCACTGCATTAAACTTTTAGGTCATTTTAAAAATAAATTTTTATAGTGATCTCTTCTTATCCCCATTCCACAGATGAAGAAACAAAGGCACGCCCTGGGAAGTCAAGTTACTTGCTCTAGGTCACATAGAGGTATTTGAATCCAACCCATTCTGTTTAATTCCAGATTTTACATTCTGACCCGCAATGCTATGCCAACTTCTCGACATTTCTACCACTTCCTAGAAGCCCAGAGGCTTCCAAAGTAAGTTCTGCTATCTGAAGATGTTGGAACATTTATGCTAAATTTTATTAGACTTTTACATTAAAAAGCTGTGTTCAGTGAAAGCCTATTTATTAAAAAATGAGCTTGAATAATAATATGATAAATGAAATAAAAGATCGTGTCTCCTACTGTCGAGCCCAAGATGGATTGTGATGTGTTGGACAGATACAAATGATCCTGGAATCTCGATCCAGGAAAAGGTTTGGAGGCAATTTTGCCTCTTAAGAAAGTATTGTACGACACTCACTTACAGAGGATTTATGAGAAATGAAATGGAAACTCTTTCAAGATTTTATTAAGAGATATAGTCTTCCTGCATAACTTCTTTCCCTCCTGGACAGTTATGAATGTTTGGCTGGAAGGGTGGTCTGGGAGCTGGGTTTTGATGTATGTGGTTCCTCCGAGGAGGTGCCAAGGGAGACATTTTTCCGTCAAAAGCCATATGCATGCAGGGTCCTGGAAAGTCTTCCAGCAACAGTGGACACTGGCAATAAAAATGATCGAGAGAAAACACATGCCAGCCGGTACCAGGCACAGTGGATGCCAGGAGCATTGGGGGCCAAATGCGTAAATACCTTCAGAACTTTCTATGGAAAACAATCAGGGTTTTATTTCATCTCTCTACCAGACGCACTTTTTCAGGACATGGCCATGGCTAACGAATAGGCCGCAGAGCGCTTTGCTAATTCAACGTCTGAGCACACTCTTGACATTCACAAGAGAATGGAAATGAAAAAGAGGGTATGATCTCATGGCCATGGACACCACCATGTGGGGGGCACTCCTATGCTCCACAAATAGGCTCAGTGTCCCACAATGCCATGGACAGAATGGCCTCAGGGCATGGCTGTGGCAATCTCGTGGTCCTCATTGTCTCTTCATGGTATATGTGGCTGGACAGTAAGCTTGACAACATTTCCCAAGGCAGGAACAGAAGTTTGCAATGGAATATATTCAGCACACACACAGACACACACACACACATGCCCCCTATGACCAACAACAGTAGAGAAAAGCAGGTTTTTTTGTATTTTTGTCCCTTACTATTTCCTCCAAATTGATCTATTTTTTTTCTATTTTATACTTATTCCCCATCTAACACTAAAAAGGTTTTAAGGCTGCTTAGCATCTGGCATGTCATAAGTGCTTTGTAAATATTAATTTCCTTTTCTCTCCCTAGAGTTAAGGGGGCCTCCCTTGTTCCAGCTGACTGTGTGAGGGGAGGCTTATTAATCCATTCTTCATCTCAGCCCACAGTGAGGTATGATATTAAGGCAGTGGGCCCCAGACAGGTAAGTTTTGAAGTCAGAGCTTAGGACCTGAATACAGGTACTTATGATGAATGATGCAGAAAGCATGCACTCATCAGTACCTGTAGCTCATTACCTTCTCTAACGTTTCTCTCCAGTTGGTCCACTCTGGCTGTTGGCATTCTGGACCAATAAGTACACATGGGTCAGGGACCAACTCCTACTTTGAAAGTATGTATGGACAAACAACAGCTGATGCCAACCCAAGAAGACCTAGAAATAATACAACTGAAAATTGAAGGCATATAGCACCAACCCTCAACTTAGCCAGCTCTACAAACAACACACCCAAATGAGGAGGGTACACACAGACAAAATGGGAAGACAGAGAGTGATGTCCAAATGAACCAACAAGAGAAACCTCCAGAAAATGAACTGAGTGAGATGGAAATAAGCAAACTACCAGATGTAGAGTTTTAAATAATAATTATTACAATGCTGAAATATCTTAGAACAACAATGAATGGACACAATGAACACATAAATAAAGAGATAACAAGCATCAAAAAGGACATTAAATAATAAAGAAGAACCAGTCAGAAATGACAAATACAATATCAGAAATAAACACTACACTAGAAGCAATTAAAAGCAGACTGGATGAAGCAGAGAATCGAATCTGCGATTTAGAAGACAAGATAAACAAAAACACGGAAGAAAGCAGCAAAAAAAAGGAGGCTGAAAAAAATCTGAGGAAACTAAGAGAGCTCTGTGACAACCTAAAGCCAAATAACATCCACATCATAGGGGTTCCCGAAGAAGAATAGAAAGAACAAGGGATAGAGACCTTGTTTAATGAAATCATAGCTGAAAAGTTCCCTAAATCGATGCAGGGAAAAGTCACACAAGTTCAAGAAGCACAGAGAACTCCATTAAAGTGAAACCCCAAAAGACCTACACCAAGACACATCATAATTAAAATACCAAAGCTTAGTGATAAAGAGAAAATATTAAAAACTGCTAGAGAAAAGAAGGCTATCACCTACAAAGGAGCCCCATAAGGATGACATCCGACTTCTCAACAGAAACATTTGAGGCCAGAAGGGAATGGCAAAAAATTTTCAAAGTAATGCAGAACAAGCGCCTACAACCAAGACCTCTTTATCCAGCAAGGCTATCATTTGAAATTGAAGGAGAAATAAAAAGCTTCCCAGAAGAACAACAAAAAAAAACAATTCAAGGAATTTATTACAACCAAACCAATGCTGCAAGAAATGTTAAGGGGACTGTTGTAAACAGAACAGAAAAGGAAAAGATTATAGTAAAAGAAGAGTATAGCTTTAAAGATTAAAATGGCAATAAACAACTACATATCAATAATAACCTCAAATGGAAATGGATTAAATGATCCAATCAAAAGATATAGGGTAGCTGCAAAGATAAGAAAACAGGACCTATACATATGCTGTCTACAAGAGACACATCTCAAAAGATACACATAGACTGAAGGTAAAAGATGGAAAAAAATATTTCATGTAAATGGAAATGAAAAAACAGCTGGGGTAGCAATACTTATATCAGACAAAATGGACTTTAAAACAAAGGCTATAGTAAGGAATAAAGAAAGTCACTACATAATGATAAAGAGAGCAATCTAACAGAAAAATATAACCATTATAAATATCTATGCACCTAATATAGGAGCACCTAAATATATAAAGCAGACTTTGTTGGATATTAAGGGTGAGATTAACAGCAATACTATAACAGTAAGGGATTTCAATACCCCACTAACATCACTAGATAGATCCTCAAAACAGAAAATAAACAAAGAAACAACAGACTTAAAGGACACACTAGATCAACTCGATTTAATAGATATCTTCAAAACCTTTCACCCTAAAGCAGAAGAATGTATATTCTTTTCAAGTGCTGATGGTACATTCTCTAGGATAGACCACATATTAAGGCACAAAAGCAGTCTTAACAAATTTAAGAAGATTGAAATCATATCAAGCACTTCTCTGATCACAATGGCATGAAACTAGAAATCAACCACAACAGAAAAACTTAAAAATACTCAAACACATGGAAATTAAATAGCATGTTATTAAATAACAAATGGGTTAACAATGAGATCAAAGAAGAAATAAAAAAATTCCTAGAAACAAATGATAATAAGCATACAACAAATCAAAATGTATGAGACACAGCAAAAGAAGTACTGAGAGGGAAGTTTATAGCACTACAGGCATACCTTAAAAAGCTAGAAAAAGCTCAAATAAACAACTAAACCCTGCAACTAAAAGAACTAGAAAAAGAACAGCAAGTAAAGCCCAGAGGTAGTAGAAGGAAGGAAATAGTAAAGATCACAGTGGAAATAAATGACATTGAGGCTAAAGAAACAATATAAAGGATCAATGAAATCGAGAGCTGGTTCTTTGAAAGGGTAAATAAGATCAATGAATCTTTTACCAGACTCACCAACAAAAAAAGAGAGAGGACTCAAATAAATAAAATTAGAAATGAGAGTAAGAAAATATTATGAAGAACTATATGCCAAAAAATTAAACAGCCTAGGTGAAATGGACAAATTCCTTGAAACACATAATTTTTCAAAAATCAATCTAGAAAAATCAGAAAATCTAAACAGACCAATTACAACAAATTAAATCGAAACAGTTATCAAAAACTCCTAACAAACAAAAGCTCTGGACCAGATGGCTTCACAGGTAAATTCTACCAAAATTTAATGAAGAACTAACTCCTATACTCCTCAAGCTATTTCAAAAAATTCAAGAGTAAGGAAGACTTCTAAGTTCCTTTTATGAGGCGAACATAATTCTGATACCAAAACCAGGTAAAGACAACACAAAGAAAGAAAATTATAGGCCAATATCTCTGATGAATTTAGATGCTAAAATCCTCAACAAAATATTAGCAAACCAGATCCAGCAATATATGAAAAAAATCATACATCATGATCAAGTGGGATTTATTCTGGGGAGGCAAGGATGGTACAATATTTGCAAATCAAACAATATGATAAATCACATAAACAAAAAGAAGGAGAAAAACCACGTGATAATTTCAATAGATGCAGAAAAAGCATTTGAAAAAATCCAGCACCCATTTATGATCAAAACTCTCAGCAAAGTGGGAATACAGGGAACATACCTCAACATGATAAAGGCCATCTATGACAAACCCACAGCCAACATCATACTCAAGGGCAAAAATGAAAAGCAATCCCCTTAAGATCAGGAACAAGGCAGGGGTGCCCCCTTTCACCACTCTTATTCAACATAGTACTGGAACTCCTAGCCACAGTAATCAGACAAGAAGAAAAAATAAAAGGCATCCAAATTGGAAAAGAAGAAGTAAAACTATCATTATTTGCAGATGATATGATACTGTATGTAGAAAACCCTAAAGTCTCAGTCAAAAACCTACTGGACCTGATAAATAAATTCAGCAAGGTGTCAGGATATAAAATTAATACACAGAAATCAGAGGCATTTTTATACATCAACAATGAATTGTCAGAAAGAGAAATTAAGGAAACAATCCCCTTCTCTATTGCAACAACAAAAAAAAATAAAGTGCCTAGGAGTAAATTTAACCAGGGAGATTAAAGACTTGTACCCGGAAAATTATAAAACATTGATAAAAGAAATCAAGGAAGATACAAACAAGTGGAAGCATATACCATGCTAATTGTTAGGAAGAATAAACATCATTAAAATGGCTATATTTTCCAAAGCAATTTATAAATTTAATGCAATACAATACCAATTAAAATACCAATGACATACATCAAAGATATAAAACACATATTCCAAAAATTTATATGGAACCAAAAAAAGAACTCAAACAGCCTCAGCAATCTTGAAAAAAAGAATAAAGTGGGAGGTATGATACTTCCTGATATCAAGTTATACTACATTGTACTCAAAACACCCTGGTACTGGCATAAGAACAGGCATATGGATCAATGGTACAGAACAGAGAACCCAGAAATAAACCCACACATTTATGGATAATTGATATTTAACAAAGGAGGTAAGAGCACACAATGGAGTAAAGACAGCCTCTTTAACAAATGATGTTGGGAAAATTGAACAGCTACCTGCAAAAAAATGAAACTAGACCATCAACTTACACCATTCACAAAAATAAACTAAAAATGGATAAAAGACTTAAATGTAAGTCATGAATCCATAAGCATCTTAGAAGAAAACATAGGCAGTAAGCTCTCTGACATCTCTCGCAACAATATATTTGCCGATTTATCTCCACGGGCAAGTGAAATAAAAGACAGGATAAACAAATGGGACTATATCAAACTAAAAAGCTTATGTACAACTAAAGACAATATGAACAGAATAAAAAGACAAACTACACAATGGGAGAACATATTTGACAATACGTCTGATAAGGGGTTAATAACCAAAATTTATAAAGAACTTGTAAAACTCAACACCAGGAAGACAAACAATCCAATCAAAAAATGGGCAAAAGAAATGAATAGACATTTCTCCAAAGAGGACCTACAGATGGACAATAGACAGATGAGAAAATTTTCAACATCTCTAATCATTAGAGAAATGCAAATAAAAACCACAATGAGATACCACCTCACACCAGTCTGAATGGTGCTGATCAACAAAACAACACAGAGTAAGTGCTGGTGAGGATGTGGAGAAAGGGGAACTCTCCTGCACTGCTGGTGGGAATGCAGACTGGTGCAGCCACTGTGGAAAACGGTATGGAGATTGCTCAAAAAATTAAAAATGGAACTGCCTTTGGCCCAGCCATCCCACTTTTAGGAATATACCCCAAGAACACGCTGACTCAAAAAAAGAAATGGAGCCCTGGCCGGTTGGCTCAGTGGTAGAGCGTCGGCCTGGCGTGCAAGGGGTCCTGGGTTCGATTCCCAGCCAGGGCACACAGGAGAAGTGCCCATCTGCTTCTCCACCCCTCCCCATCTCCTTCCTCTCTGTCTCTCTCTTCCCCTCCCACAGTGAGGCTCCATTGGAGCAAAGATGGCCTGGCCGCTGGGGATGGCTCTGTGGCCTCTGCCCCAGGCGCTAGAGTGGCTCTGGTTGCGGCAGAGCGACGCCCCCTGGTGGGCAGAGCGTCGCCCCCTGGTGGGCGTGGCGGGTGGATCCTGGTCGGGCGCATGCAGGAGTCTGTCTGACTGTCTCTCCCCGTTTCCAGCTTCGGAAAAATACAAAAAAAAAAGAAAAAAG
The DNA here is from genome assembly GCF_036850995.1 of Saccopteryx leptura. NCBI lineage: Eukaryota > Metazoa > Chordata > Mammalia > Chiroptera > Emballonuridae > Saccopteryx > Saccopteryx leptura. The sequence goes on from NC_089507.1 coordinate 208,846,051, forward strand.
AAAAAGAAATGCACCCCCATGTTTATGGCAGCATTGTTCACAATAGCGAAGATCTAGAAAAGCCCAAGTGTTCGTCAGTGGATGAGTAGATTTAAAAAACAGTGGTACATGTATACAATGGAATACAATGGGGCCATGAAGAAAAAAAAAAAAAAGGAAATATTACCTTTTGCAACAACATGGATGGACCTGGAAACTATTATGTTAAGTGAAATAAGCCAGGCAGAGAAAGAAATATATAATATGACCTCATTCATTTGAGGAATCCAAGAAACAATGTGAACCGAGGAATGGAATTGAGACAGAGGAGGGATCGAGGGGACCAGAGGAAAAGAGGACAGAGGGAATGGGGAGGATAGGATGGGAGAAACCTGAAGGGAAGGGGGAAGGGTGCTATTTGGAAAGGGGAAAGGGAGATGCTGAGGGGAATATGGGGGATGAGGAGATGCATTCGGGGTGACACTAGAATCTTTGTAAACACAAAAAAATAAATTTAAAAAGAATGTTAAAATAGTAACAAAAAATATTTTTTTCCATTTTTTAAATAAATTTTTATTAATTTTAATGGGGTGACATCAATAAATCAGGGTACATATGTTCAAAGAAAACATGTCCAGGTTATCTTGTCATTCAGTTATGTTGCATACCCATCACCCAAAGTCGGATTGTCCTCCGTCACCTTCTATCTAGTTTTCTTTGTGCTCCTCCCCCTCCCCCTTCCTCTCTCCTTCTCCCTCCCTCTCCCCCCCCCACCCCCGTAACCACCACACTCTTGTCCATGTCTCTTAGTCTCAAGTAACAAAAAATATTTTAAAAAAAGAATGTATGTACAGAGGCCCTTTCTATATCCAAAGGAGACAAAGCTATGATTCTAACAAGATTATCTGCTCACCAAACCCGTTGGGTGACTGATCCTCACCTCTATATTTCAGATGCATCTAGAGTTTATTAAGGGACCCAGTTGGCCCCTGCATAAATCTAGTTCAGTACCAGCAATAAAGACAATTTTTAAATATATCACTCAACTTCTTGTGTCTGTTTCTTAATTGGATACTAACTTGGGGAGAGGTGAAATGTTTAATTAATTTTCACCACTGAAATCCCAACAGCAGCTTAAAATTAACTTAAAATTTTTTTTAGTGCTGTCACATGTAAAAATATCTTCATTAGATCCGTACATATAATCATATATAGTTTGACTGGAAATACAAATCTATTTAAGGAGGAAATTCACTTATAATTGTCAGGTTATTAGGCCTAGAGTTAAAGAATTTGCCAGACTTGTAGAATTTTTGTTGAAAGTCCCACCTCTCATCATATGAAACAATACAAAGAACCATCATATATTATATTTCCTATAACTTATTGTTTATATGACATTATTATATTAGTAATCTAATTTTCTATTATTATAATTTTGAGTTGCTCTGTCTATATATATAGACACAATACATATATTTCTATGAACTATATTCTACACACAGTATATTATACTATCAAATATTACATCACGTGTAATAACATATATTTATACATTATATGTATAGATATATATCTATAATAAAGTTTCCTTATACAAAACATTATCATAGAACTTAAAACACTCATAGGCCCTAAACCTTATGTCTTAATGTCAAAGGGATCAAATAGCACTAAGCCTTCAATATTGCTGATGGGGAGTTTGAGATCAGTTTAATTCTTATTACTTTGTGGGTGCCTATTCCCCACCTTGGGAAGTTTCTGGATCACCTTACTCTTAATGCTTGAAATTGTACAGTAATGTACCTAGGTTGGGACATTCTTTTCTGTTCCACTGGACTCAATATATCCGTTCAATATTAATGCTTGTGACCTTTACTTCTCTGGGAAATTCTGATATATTAAAACTTTGATACTTTTACTCCTAGTTTCTTTTGGTTCTGGAACTTTAGATATGGGGCAGATTTATATTAATAAGTAGAGGACAGTCCATTAAATAGGTAGGCCACGGCCCTAACCTTATAAACTTAGATTGTAATAAGTGTCATCTTTGCATATTTGTCTTTCGGATACTTCCTCAGGAATAATATTTATGAGGTCAAAGACTGAAAAACTTTAGTATAGACTTGCTTGAGACCTCTGATATCAGGAATCCTCTTTGAAGTGTCTTCTGAATTAAAGAAGCAGTTCCTTCGATGAAGAAGACAGTTTCTGGCTGGAATTCAGGCCACAGAGACACAGCCTCAGTGGCTCTTCAGGGTGGGCAGACTGTGCATGCTCAGGGCTCAGGCCATGCTTCAAGGCAGACACCTATGAGGCTCTCCTTTTTTCTCTACTCTACCTGCCTGGCAGGTAATGTGTCTGATTCAATGGGTGACCCAGGCCGTGGAGACCTTATGTAAAAGGCTTTGGGTGTTGCACTGTCTACTGGCTTGAATGGGAAGAAGGTACTTGCAAGAACAATGACTCTTCTCTAAATTCTTTGGTCTACTAGGAATCTGGACAGCTGTCTGTTTGGAGCTGAGAAAACCTCACAAGTTCTATCCTAGCTCATTCTACTGCCTGGACTTGCAGAGCCACAGGGTTGGCCTGTAGCCAATGTACCCTTGGCTGTGGGATTGAACAGGGCTGCAATTTTTTTTTGTTTTGTTTACTAAAACAGAGCTTATTCTGTAAGTGATAAAAGATTAATTAGTGAAAAAATAACATTTCCCATATAAAAAGTCAGAATGAGATAGGGAGCTACAAAATTTATGTCAAATGTTGTTCTGTCCTTGATTGCTCCAGCTGCCATGCTGCTTGGGCCAGGTAAGCAAGCCTGGCATGTGAATAAAGACACAAACACACTTTTCACTTGACCAAAGTGATGCTCACCTACTAAATGTAATAGTTCAACACCATCAGAACAAAGGCATATGACCCTATTGATTTCCACTCAGCTGTGTCCCAACATTGACATCATCAGAGATATCTCTGTTGGAAGACCTCCAGGTATTTAATCACTGTTCAGCTGTCACTTATTGTGCCCATATTATGGAGCAGCACATTACAGTGGACAGAGGATTAAATCTGAAATCTCTTTGACTTCATTGTACCAGTTATCAGCTGTATGATTTTTAGCTATTCATCTAGTGTCCTTTAACTCAATTTCTGCATCTATGAAATTCTTACAATATTTGACTTAATAGACATGCAAGAGAACCAGACTCAAAGATCATTCTGATGTTTGAACAATTTGAAATATAAAATGAATATTGTTAATACAGTAAAGTATCTAGTACAAAAATGGACAATATACTTGAATAGGTGAGGAATTTCAGCAAGAGCAATGAACACTTTTATACCAGAAATCAAAAACAGGGAAAAGTGAAGAACACCTTTAAGGAGTTCATTAATACACTTGACACCGATTCAATGAACTTAAAGAGAGGTCAGAAGACATTACAAACATGAAATTGACATAAATAAATATGGACATAATAAATGGCTATTGAACAGTTTATTTAAATGAAAGTACAAAGAGAAACAAGAACTCCCTGCCAAAAGAATAAATTATCCAAAAACTGTGGAACAATATCTGAATGTCTACCATATATGTAATTAAAATCACAGAAGGATAAGGCCCTAATTCAGAAATTTAAGATGCTCAGAAAAAAACAAGAAGGATAAGTAGAGAAACAAATAGAGTATCCACGTTTATGTGTGCGCACGCGCACACACACACACATACCCTTAAACCATCATCGTCTTAAAAAATTTGAAATTCAAAGATAAAATCTTTAAAGACACCAGAAAAAGTATCTGTTATAAACAGAGAACAGACATAAGAGTTAAAGCCAACTTAAGGTCAGAAACTAAACAACAAACAAACAAACAAAAAGTCAAATAGCACCCATAAAGTGCTGAAACAAAAGAAAACAAAAACAAGCAAAAACACTGTCAATCCAGACTGCTACACCCAGCCCATCCCTCCCAATTCAAGAATGAAGGAGAAATAAAGACTTGTTTAGACAAACAAAACTCAAGAAAATCTTCATATTATCAGAAAAATTGCACTGAAAGAAATGCTAAAAATAGTTCTTTGGGGAGAAGAAACATATTAATAAGAAACTTGGATTTACTTTACACACACAAAAAAGATGATTGACTAAAGAAAAAGCAAGGTAGTCTGACATATTGTATGTTGGACCATTTATAGAAGATGGATGGTGATAATTACATAAATAAGGGAAAGGAGACATGTGGAATATGATTAAGATCAAAAAGAAAAGTAAAATAAATTCTTTGCAACCTTCTGGTATGCAGTGATTTCTTAAATAGGACACAGATATCACAAAATATAAAAATTTTAAACATTTATAGGGTAGAGTTCATCAACATTAAAAGCTTTTCTAGTTTGGTTAACAAAATGAGATTATAAACCACAGTCTGGGAGAAAACATTGGAAAATACATATTTAATAAAGGATATTTAGACTACTCAAAGGACTCACAAAACTCAGTAACGAGAAAACTACCCAACTTAAAAATAGGCGAAGCATTCTAACAAACATTGCACCAGACAGATAAAAGAGCAGCCAAAAATATGACACAGAAAGATCATTAATAATTACTTAAATTAAGACCACCATCAGAAACAACCACTTACTTATTGGAAAGACTTTTAAAAAACTAATAATAGCCTGTGAAGCAAAGGAAACTCATATGCGCTGTGGGAAGGTGAACTAGCTCAGCTTCACTGGTCAAATGGGCCTCTTCTTTTGTTTTGTTTTATTTTACAGAGACAGAGAGAGTCAGAGAGAGGGACGGATAGGGACAGAGAGACAGGAAGGGAGAGAGATGAGAAGAATCAATTCTTCGTTTTGGCTCCTTAGTTGCTCGTTGATTGCTTTCTCATATGTGCCTTGATGAGGGGAAGAGGGGTTACAGCAGAGCGAGAGCAAATGACCACTTGCTCAAGCCAGCAACCTTGGGCTCAAGCCAGTGTTCATGAGGTCATGTCTATGATCCCACACTCAAGACAGTGATCCAGAGCTTAAGTTGGTGAGCCCATGTTCAAGCCAGCAACCTTGGGGTTTTGAACCTGGGTCCTACACATCCCAGTCCGATGCTCCATCTACTGTGTCACTGCCTGGTCAGGCATGGACCTCTTCTTCTTAAGTTAAACATATACTTACCATAATTCCAGCAATTCTGTATATAAATGTTTGTATCAAGTTTATTCATAATTACCAAATACTGAAAATAAATAGTGGAAATGCCCTTCAATTAGTGAATGGATAAGCAAACTGTGGCCCCTCCATGCACTAACATACTATTTAGCTGTTGAAAGGAACATTCTACTGACATGCCAAACACCATGAATAAATCTCAAATGCATTATGCCAAACTTGATGAAGCCAGAATTGAAATGCAAAGTTATTGGAACAGAAATTGGGTCAGTGGTTACCAAGGGACAGAGTTGTGGGACAGAGGCGGGGCTTTGAGTGATAAAACCATTCCACATTTTGCTTATGGTAATGTCTCTTGCTTGTATGCATTTGTCAAAAGTCTCAAAATGTACACTGAAATGGGCAAAATTTATTATGTATACATTATACCTAAATTTTTTTAAATGCCTCCTTTGAAAGCATTTTGGATATTTTTATTTCTTCTTTAATTGACTTCTAGCTTAATTTCTCTAGTCAAAGAACATCCTTGATGTGACTTCAATACTTTGAAATTTATTGAGACTTCTTTTTTTATGGCTTAGCATCTGGTTCATTTGTGTAAATGTTCCATTGGCACTTCAAATAAATGTGTATTCTGCATGTATGGGATGCAGAACGACAACCAAATAAGTCAAAGATCGATGTAGTTCCTAGTAGTTACTTTAACTAGTAAACACACCTCGACCCGTGGAATCCCTGCCTTCACTTTCATGATTGGATGCTCTTCATCTTTCTGATTCCTTGACAATAGACATTGGCTTTCACAGGACCTGCTCAGACCAGATTAGAAATCCAGCTATGATTCTAGGGTTCCTTACTTCTCTTTACCTTTTATCCCATCCCTATCTCCTTACCCATCCCGGAACAAGAACCTCTGCTGTGAAAGTTCTTCTGAACCCACTACGTCATGGAAGATGACAATGTGATAAATTAATGACCCGTGACTTGTTTCTTGTAGCAAAGACTTTCACCTTGAAATAAGAGTACATCAAAATGACAGTGCTCAACTCAAGAAAATACCTCATTCAAAGAAAAGAACACGGTGGGGTTTTGACCTATAATCACAACCCGGAAGAGTAATTACACTGTGACCTCTAAATGATTTGCTCAATCTTCCTACAACTCAGTTCTCCCCTTTAAAGTGGAAGTGGTACTCCAGCCTGAGCTGTAGGATCATTGTGAGGATCTCATGAGATAATGTATATAAATTATCTCCATGTGGCAGAAATACTCACGATGGGCTCTGCTTCAAGTCGGGATGGCTGGCATCAGGTTGCAAGTGGATTTTGTTTGGCTGGGATATTGTCTGAGCTTGCAGACCGATGTGTCTACTAAGAGAAGCTTAGAACCATCTCATGGGGCACTTCTGAAAACCAGAGCAAAGAGGCATCCCTCCTCACCCCCCCCCCCAAATATAAAGAAAAGAGGTCATGCCATTTCCGCTTTGCTTGTGGTGTAAGTGCTGGACCAATTTGCAAAATTTTCATGGTGATGTTTGGAAATGGGGTCATAGCGGAAGGATTCCCCGCCCTCCATAGAAAGTATTTCCCCAGCCCCTAGGAGATAATCCCTGAACCAACACCTTCTTGGAGTTGGTCATGTAAATTCTATTTCATCTGGACAAATACTCATAAGCCTGTGACAGGCCTCATCACGTGCTTCTGTCTTTTAGTGTCTGAAACATACATCAAAAAGACTCTATGAGATCTGATGATGTTGCATTTTCTTTGGTTCACTGAAGCTTTGTTAAACTCCATGCTTGATTTCCAAGGGGAAGACTGACAGCCTTATCTGCTAACACAGGTGATAGGAAGGGGGGAGGGTCCATGGATAGCATAGCTTTATCCTGAGTTCAAAAATAGGGGTAGATATTAAGTGTCCAAGGTTGCATATTTTCTGCGTGGGTTTCCATGTATTTAATAAAAAAAAAATTCCATGGATGCAGGAGCATTTATTAAATTCCTTCTGAAGAACAGTATGGTAAGTAGACAAGGCAGAAGAGAAGAGTACAGACTCCAAAACCAGATGGTCTAGGGTTAACTCCCCTCTCAGTTACTAAATAGCTGCTTAACCTAACTTCCCTGTTTTACTTTCCTCCTTTATAATTCGGTAGCTAATTTATAAATACATTGTGAAGATCACACATTACTACATGTAAAACACACACCAACAATGCCTGGTGCATAGTAAGCAGGAAGAGTGTGGTTGTCAAAATCTCATTCAAACTTGTCAGTGACTTTATCTTTATGTCTGTCTATTTGACAAATGAAGAAACTGAGGCTCAGAGTGCTGAAATTACTTGCCCAAAACCAAACCATCGATACATAGAAGAGATGATTCTAAATTAAGTACTGTTTCACTCCACTTATTTACCACATTAGGACATCCCTTGGCACTAGTAGGCGGGACTCACCACCAGTCTAAGATGGACCCATCAGTGAGAGTGAGTTGTCACAGAATAAGGGTTCAATCTTCTGGTTCTGATAGTAACTACTCAAGAAAACCTGGCTTTTTGTTTGTCTTCTTTAACTCATTTATTTAACAAGATTAAATGGTATGCATTAGATCAGGAGTCCCCAAACTACGGCCTGCGGGCCGCATGCGGCCCCCTGAGGCCATTTATCCAGCCCCCACCGCACTTCTGGAAGAAGCACCTCTTTCATTGGTGGTCATTGAGAGGAGCACATTGACCATCTCATTAGCCAAAAGCAAACCCATAGTTCCCATTGAAATACTGGTCAGTTTGTTGATTTAAATTTACTTGTTCTTTATTTTAAATATTGTATTTGTTCCCGTTTTGTTTTTTTACTTTAAAATAAGATATGTGTAGTGTGCATAGGGATTTGTTCATAGTTTTTTTTATAGTCCGGCCCTCCAACGGTCTGAGGGACAGTGAACTGGCCCCCTGTATAAAAAGTTTGGGGGCCCCTGCATTAGATACTCCAATCCCTTTTCTTCTTTCCTAGTGGAGGTTGGTTAGGAAATCATTTCAGCTTTCTACCCTTCCTTAAAGCCCTTAGGTCAGAAGGCATGAAGGCATGACAGGAGTAGAAATTTGACAGTATCCTGAAAACCAAACATCTCTGGGGTTGTGATATTACAGTTTATAACTAAGAAATATAGGATATTTGGTCTACAATGCATTCCTGGCAGAGATCTTAAAACACTTGAAACTTTCTGTGATAAGAGCAACAGAGGTTTCTTTTGTTAATATAATGAGGTGATGTTTGGAAAGCCCTTCCAGGGTTGAAGGTTGAGTCTATCACCAATGGTTAATGATTTCATTAGCCATGACTCTCTATGAAGCATCCATAAAACCAAAGGACAGGGCGCGGATAGCTTCTAGATTGGTGAGTAACTGAAGATTTGAGGAAAATGCACCCCTACAGAGGGCAGGGAAACTCAGCTTCTCCCCCCACCCCTTCCTCACCCCTTGTTCTACACATCAGTTTTATCTGGCTTTTCCTGACTTGTATCCATTGATAATAAACTGAGGGTCCAGTAAGTAACATGTTTCCCTGAGTTCTGCAAGCTGCTCCAACAAATACATCAAACCTGAGGAGGGAGTCTTGGGAACCTCTGACTTAGAGTCAACTGGCCGGCCACACAGGCTATGACCTGGGCTTGTGACTAGCATCTGCGGGCGGGGAGGCATCTTGTAGGACTGAAGCCTTCACCTGTAGAATCGGATGCTGTCTCCCAGTATATAGTACTAGTCAGCACTGGGTTGATGTGTAGGACAACCAGCTAGTGTCTAGACTCTAGAGAATTGATTGGAACCTCCAACCTCTTATGTTGGAATTGGTCTCAGAACACAAAAGAGGGTAATAGCTGGTACACTGGCCTGATTAGGGAGCAGTGGCATCTCTGAAGAGAGTGCCAAGTAGCAGCGTTGCAGGTTAATTTAAGAGTCTCCAACCTGTCCACATGGCTTCCTTACCACCGTGTTCTAACTTGGCCTCCACATGCCCTCCCCCAGATCCAAGGAATTGCCCTCCTGACTCAATCCAGCTCTAACTAATGAGTTTGAATTTATTGGCTAATTTTCTTAAGGGAGATGAATGAATTATTCATCTCTGGCAACTCCTATGTAGACAGCTGCTGAGATAAAACAGGCGGGGGGGGGGGGTATGTGTGCGTGTGGGAACACTTGAGCACATGTAGGATTCGAATTACACTGTGCCAAAAGTTATATCCTACAACCAAGGTCTGGTTTTTCCCTTTGCCTTCAACAAAAGCATTCGGTTACCTTCCTTTGTCAACCAGCAATCACATTTCCTGGTGAAAGATAAAAATCAGGTTCGATTACCCCAGGGAAATTGTTAGCCTGTGCTAACATGTGTGTGTTTGCAATTCCAGCAGAACTAATGGCTCTCCGGTGCTAATGACATAACCTGGAGGAAGCCCTTCGCCTACCCACCTGGAGACAGGAAGATATAAGCCTGTGCCGTGAAAGGGTGGGACCTTCAAGCCTATACGATGTGGTTTAGGGGACGAGGGTAGTGCTGTATCACGAGAGGGGTCTATAGCTCAGGGAAAAACACCACCATAATAAAATTGGGTGATGTAAATTTTCAACTTGAAATTGAGTAGCTGTGCCACATTGGGCAAGCTCTTTATATCTAGGGCGACCTTATCATTTATCTTCCAAACCAGAGTAGTTTTGAGAATAAAATTTGGTGCTATTTTTAACTGCATCAGGAAAAATGGACACAAAACCGTGACTGTTGCTGACATCCTTGTACATGTTTACCTTCCATTTAACCTCCAAACACCCCATCTTACACCCTAGGCTCTTATACCCCGTAACCTCTTACACCCCAAGGCTTACATTGTAAAGCCAGGGAAGCTAAACCAACACAGATTTAGTAAAGCTGTCTGAGCACTGGGTATTCTGGGCAGGGGTAGCAGACCAGTTTGAATGCCAGGACATTTATAGCCTGCATTTGTCCATGACCTTTCAAAGCAAAGTTAGACACCCAGCATGGTCACATTTCCTCTGAAGCATTTGGAATGTTGGCAACCAGACCCAGGAGGTTTACATGGGTCATTTGCTTGGTCTTTGGTGTGGAGAGGGAAGAGGAGGTGGTACCAAGCAGAAGAATATGGGAGAATAGCAGAAATCCCCTGGTCTGTGCTGAAAATGGAAGAGCCCACTTGAGTTCCTGCAGCTCCAAGCCACATTTTAGGCTTGCTGTGCATGGTGGGTCCCCAGGGACTGGGAGTCTTGTGTTACCAGAGTTCAGCAGCCAGGCCAGGGAAATCAATACCCTACTCTTAAAGGTTAAGAGTTTATACAACCGAAAATAAAAATAAAAAAATAAATACAATACTGTTATGGCTTTTCTTGCAGGTTTCCAAGGTAACTGAGGACAGGCTCCAACCTTTGAGCTTCAGCTTTTAGGGTCTTGGCTGTGGGCCTGTATGGGAGCCAGAAACACAAAACCACCGGAAATGAGACTTCTGGAAGCATCGGAGTGCCAGACTCATCATGGTTGAGCGATCATGTGACATAATTTACCCTAACTCCTATAATTTGCAGATGAGAAAGCTGAGGTCCTGGGTGGAGAATCTAGGAGCCCCAGGCTATTAGTGTCCAGTACCAGAATGTTCTAGATTTTCCAGGTATTATGGATGTCAGGGACATCCTCCCATAACATATGTAAGGCAACAACACCTCCCCACCCTCTCCATCTAACTTTTTCATATTCTTTGTAGACTGGCCATACATTTCATTAGCTATTAATGAGAATAATTCCTGGAACTTCTGTTGGACTGATAACAAAAGAGAATTCTTCTGCCTTGGGGTAGCTAAGAGAATAGATGTGAATGGGGAGATGATGACAAGCATCTTGCAGTGAATTCTATGCCAACAGAGAGGAAAGCTGAGGCAAAAGAGGGGAGGGAGAGAGACTAGCCTATAGCAATGTTATCGGAGTTCATACCTATAGCCATGTATGATTCGCTAATCTTAGAATGCTTGGTTTAGTGAGCCAACTCATTCCCTTTCCAGTTTGAACCATTTTGAGCTGGGTTGTCTATAATGTAAACCAAAGACACCTGGTGTTCAATGAAAACCAAAGAACAGTGGTGATTTATCCAAGGTCACATCACAAATAAAATTTTCAGTACTCAAATTTGTGTTTTTTTTTTTTTAGGTAGAATTGTTTTCCTTATATAAGTCAATCTATCCTCAGGAATGCACAGACAAGTGGACAATCTATGGGCTTGCCCAAAGTTCACTGCCTGCACTGGTACCTGAACCAGAGAGAGCACACTCGGGGAGACAGCACTTCGCCAACATGATGGTCCTTTCCTTCTTAAACTCTTTCTTAGGATGCAAGAGACTGAAGAAAAGGGCGAGGATAACTTTGCTCTCTTCCAAATCCGAATTAAAGTATTCTACTCAATTCCAACAGAGGACACTGTATTCTACAAGGATCTTACAGAGGAATTCAATCTGCTTTGTTGGAAGAAGGAAAAGCCAGCCAGGAATCATGTGCATTGATTGAATATTTCCCAAGCTCTGAAAATGGGAGGAGGAATAGCCATGCCCTAGCTATTTCCAGATGTAGATTTAAGGCTCAGGGTGGAAAACATGGTATTTAACAACTAAGGTTGTTCAATAACTTATGAGAATACTGCATGATCGGTTTTGTTTGAGTACATAATTAGATAGTAGATATCAATACTCTTTCAAATCTTTTCCCACTCTTGCAACTTCTTATTTTAGTATTCTAAGAGTTAGGTGGTAGACAGTTCAGGCCAGGCTGACAGGTACTTGGAAATGGGGTGGGGTGGATGGATATCACTTCTAGGCAAGCTAATTGGAAAATGACTAAGGTAGGACTGAACCCTGCCTTTCACCCTGTATTCTGAAATTCTCTTTTCTCCTCTAGGTGTATTGGAATAGGTACTTTTCTCCTGAAGGTGCCCCCAATGAACACTGCAGTCATTCTACCCTGCTCAGTGTCCTTGAGTTTGATGACTATTAGCAGAGTGGCTGAAAAAGGTAAGAAGCAAACAGAGTGACTATGAGTGGGTGAAGACACTATTGGCCTAATGTGGAAAAACATTGCCTAATGTTCAGACAGACATAAGTTCAAATCCTGGTTCGCATATAAACTGATACAAGTTGACCCACTAGAGAAATATTTTATTTTTTTTACATTAGCATAAATAAAACTAATACTTTTTATGTGTTTTTCTACACTAATTTTGATCCTTAGAGGTAAATTCTTAATGTACTTGAATGATTTTCTTCAAATTTTTTCTGTGTATATACATAGACTTGATTTTTACAAAATTGGGATTGTGTGTATTTTATTTCTATTTAGCTACCCCACTTGAAGCATGTCAGAAAGTATATTTCAGGTCATTATATACTCAACAGGATGATTTAATGGGAATGTAAGGTCCTAACATATGTATTCATTTTAGATGTTTTCTGATTTTTACTATTATAAATTATGTTATGATGGACTTATATGTTCATCTATGATTATTCTGGGTTATAATAACAGAAATAGAAGTATAATTGCCAAGCTATAATTCGATCTCCTTATAGTTAATGCCAAATTGCTTTTTAAAAAACACCTTTAAAACATTTTTTTCAATGTACAGACAAACTAGGGGAAGTAAAGCTTTTCTACCATTAAGCTTTTTCAGGTATCAACTCATTTTCTCTCTTCAATTATCTTAGTCTTCTCTAGTGTCTTTTAAAAAAGTTTATAAGTATTTTCAATAAAGTTCAAGTACATCTTTCATTAGATTTTCCCATAGGCTTCTTACCTTTGTGGTTGTATTGTGGTGTTTTTCAGTTATATTTCCTCTTTATGAATGGTAGTGCATACCAGATATAAAATGTATTTGTTACCTGGCCAGATATAAGACTCTACTATATGGGCCATGGTATCATCTTACAGTCATTTTTATTCCTTTTTACTTGTAATGTTAATTAGTTACATAATTGATTAATTTGTTTTAAAGTTGATTTCTTTATTCTCTAATGGTTATAAGAGTATTCAGGCTTTAAAAATAGAATTGAGTTAGCTTAGCAATTTGAAGTTAATAAGTTCCTTTAAAAACAGGCTTAAATGTTCACAATTATTTCTAAAAGTCCAAAACTTTTTTTACTAGTAATTTCTCATCTTTACTCTCTTCTGAAATTCTAGTTTTATCTCCTTTTTCCAGTATCTCATTTATCTCACCACCACCTCCCACTACCCCCACCACTGCCCAACAGTTCTTGCCAGAGTTTAGTCTATTTTTTAGGTATATACATATGCATATATATACATTATATACATACATATAATGTATTTTCATTTACTCGTTTGCTTTTAAAATTTTTATTTCCACTTCTCCACTTTGACATATTTCTTTCATATCTTTAAAGATTGTTTTGTTTTATTTTTAATACTAATTTCTTGATTTAAACATGTAGGTCTTTTTTTTCATTCTTTATTGTTCAGTAGAACTACACACAGATGTGTTTCTGCCTCACAGAACAACTTTGGCTGTAACTTTGAATCAATAGCGCCCTCACTTTCATCATTTTTTAATGTTTGCCTTCTTTTTCTTTAAATAGGTAGTTAAAGTATTTTAATGCCAAGTTGCTTAAATTCTTATTAATGTCTATTTATGCCACATAAAAGGGCATTTATTCAGAAAATATTTTATATGACTTTTGGACAAATTATTTAAAAAGTTATTGAACATGTCATCACTTTTAGGTACTTTAGAGATAGTCCCAAATAATCTTAATCCAGTGAAATAATCTTGTTCTTCCAGTGCAAGCCTCTTAAATTCTCTGCTTTTGTGTCTTATGCTGGGAGAATTTCTCCAAGAATGCAGTACCTCTCCCTTCCCACTAAAAACTGCCCATCATTTGGGTCAATAATAAATGAAGTTTCCTTCTTCCGTTCTTTCCTGATCACACCAGTTGAATAAGATCTTTCTCACATCTGAGCAATTTAGCTATTGCTAAATCTGATGATGGTACCTACCTTGTCTTGTTTTATATATTTTGACTTGATAAATCTTAATCTTCTTGTTGGCATGATCAAATATAAAGAGTGGAAGGTGTTACATAACAGGTCCCCAGCTATGTGTTGAGTCAGATTCAATAGAGTTCAGATTCCAAAATAGAAAATCTTTTTTCCTAAATGGGAATAACTTCCCCACAGTGTAATGCCTGGGATTTAGACCCTGGATTCGGTGGATTTTTCAAGTCAGAATGGACTAATATAAAACTGTTCTCTACACGAAGTGGAACTGTTGCTGTTAATAATGAATAAGATTACTGGGCATAGAGAAATTGAAGCCACCTGTTCCAAGTTACCCTTTCACCTCCTCCTTTGCCTTTCTCTGGGTGTCCCTGCTCTGTCTAGCAGTAAACCTTCCCCTGGAAGAGTCAATCCTGAAGGCAATTTCAGGACTATTTGTAGAATTGGCTGGGGCTTCAGTGGCCACATGAAAGGGCATTTATTCTGAGTTTTATTATAAATGTTCAATCAGGCATAAATGTTCAACCTAATAGTTTAGCAAAAGGAAAAGTGTGCTTGTGTGTGTGCATGTGCACACCCTGAGTTGGGTGTTGTTTTCAACGGTTTCTGCAGATATTTGACACTTCCATACATGAGCTGGAAGCTTAGTGTGATGTCCCTAGTCCCACATCTGCAGAAGCAGCTATTTGTGTTCTCACGCTACACCACGTGCCAACATCATAACATACTTACATTCCAAAACCCTGCAGTGCTACACAATATTGAAGTATACTGTGAAAAAACTTAGGAGGTTTATTCTGTAGATGATATCTCAAGTTTAGCATCAATAGAGTTGAAGTTTTTTTTGTCCACTTTTGACAGGTTTGGGCTACTCGTTTGGAGACAGAGAAGAAGCAGGATTAGCTTACCTCAGGAAGGGTCTAATCATCCAAACTAAGAGTTTGGAAATTAAGCTTATGATGCAGTAGAACTGATTTCATAGGATGGCCATATTATATGCTGCCCACACGGGACAGTTTTGAGAGGGCAAGAAAGTGCCATCGTTTGAGGATCACAGTTGTTAACCCACCCGCAAAACACAAAACATGGTACGTTTTGACCTTTTGTTCTGAGTAATCAGGGAAATAACTATCTTTTAGGATATATCTGGTTCTGGTCATATCATTGCTGCATTCATGGAAGCTTGTATTCTAGGCATAAAATGACGAGGATTTGGCACTCACAATAACACTTCCCTCTCCTGTATTCATAACATATGTCTTTTATCAATCATATTTGTATTTTTTTTTTTACGTTGATCAAATTTGTTATGACATATGATGGCTACTTATTTATTTCTTTCCTTTTTTTCTTTCTTTTTTTTTTTTTTGCAAAGGGTGAGACCGACGGAGTCTCCTTCTTCAATAATTAGATCTGGGTGAACCAGAAAGTGAAGTGGTTCAGAAACCTCAGCCACAACTCACCCTTCTGGTAACAGTCCCTTCAGTCAATGAGGGGTCCAGCAAGCAGCCCAGCAGCTGGGACGACACTCAGGCAAGGATCAACAGCAAAACCGGAACAAAATTACAGTCTATTTAAAGCTAGGCAAATGCTTGGAACTTCCCCTTTACAAAAGAGTTGAAAAGAGTTTCTTGGTGAAAAGATGAATTTACATACTTTCTTTAGGTTAAGAAGGTATAATTGGGTTCTCCTGCTTCCCCCTTGTAAACCGTAAATGGCCAAGCATCCATGTCATTGTCACCCGCACCCAACAGCGGGCAAAGCGGAGAGCTGAGCGTGGGGAGGTAGGGGGGCATAGAAGGCACAGAGGTGACATTTTTCCTGCCTTCAGATCTTTAAGGTGCTGTATTACCCTCGCTTGGAAAACATGGCTCCAAGAATATCGTAGGGTTTGACCATTCAGTTCAAAGGGTCTTCTTACTGGGGTAGAGGTATGATAATAAAAAATAGAGAAAGAGGCAGAATTAAGGCGAGTGTCCTTCACCTCTCAGCCCCAAGGGTAGAGTTATGAAGATGAAGAGAGAAATGCAAGTGTCTTTCTTCAGACACTGACTTTAAGCCAGGCATATGTTCGGACGGTGATTACTGCTGACTGCCCTGGTTGACCAATACTGGCTCAAGAGCTGAAGAATACAGAGCCTACTGGTGTTGGGGCATTAGTGACCCCAGCAATAAAGAGTTAGGAGCAGAAGATCTTGGAGAAACCTTGTATCTCTGCTTGCCATTATGACCAAGAGTAGCAGGGAGAGGCATCCCTGCCCGTGTGGTCTTCCCACGCTCACTAGGAAGAAGTGAGATTCCTCCGCACATATTCACCGTGGCCTCTGATGCTGTTGCTATACCAAGATTTTTCAGAGTTGGATCAACACATTACACAGCCTCTTCTAACCTTGGTCTGCTGAGTGAGTATTTCTAAAGAACTGGATGCAGCCAACACCAAAACCTTGAGTGCCATTGAGCCATCGCCACAATAATGATTTCCTTCCTGATGAGCCCTTGGTGTGGTCCAGCTAACTTTCTCTCTCTCTCTCCCTCTTTCTCTCTCTCATGTCCCCAAGGCTTTGTCTCCCCACATAAACTTCTTCTCTGCGTCAACTCCTGGTGCCTTCTCCTCTAAGTGCTTGCTTTAGCACAAGGCTATCACACAGGATAGAATGAGGGTTTCATTTAATTGCGCTCTATTGGCACGTGCTGTATAAAATGAGAGTTAGAAGAACCCTGTGGCTATGTCTGACCTAGATGCACAAGGGCACACTCATATATTAGGAAAGTCTGCTAACACCCTGCTTGGGAACAGGTGCAGTGTCACAAGGGTCAGGTAGTCACTATCCTTAGGCTGGGCCCATCATATGACTCTATTTCACCATCCTTACAAGCTGTGGCATATATAAGTTGCATTAAAGCATCAAATTATGCTGAAACCTGAACAACATGGGCAGTTGAGAATTCTGAGCTACTGGTTACCAGGTATCATTCCAACATAGGCAGCTGGCAAGTACTATACAGACAAGTTAAAGAGTAAGAGGGTGGCTTATACCATTTCATTACCTAAGGAAGACTGTGAGAGCAAGGACTTCAGTGTGCTGAGAAATGCTTCCAGAAACACGCTGATATCAGAGAAACTCTAAGTCAGCCAGATATTGCTGTTGCTATCTGGACAAGTTTCCTATTGAGGCAGATGTTGGGGGTTTATGGATAACCTTGGTCACAGAGACTGAGCTGCAAGGCAAAGACAAAAGAATTCATATGCAGGGCAGGGTTCACACCTATCGGTGAACAGGAGAATTGGGTTGGAAACCAGTCTGAGATCCATTCTACAAGCTGGACTGACAGGGTGACTAGACAAGGTTCTGGGATTCAGAGCTGTTCCAACAGATTCGAGGAAGACGTAGGTCCAACCTGAGTATTCAGTGACAGTCTGATAGCCTTATCCGGTTCAAGACACAATCAGGCAGATGAAGTATCTTCACTCTATGGTTAAAGATATTTGCTCAGAAGTACACTTGCTTCAAAGAGTGAGACTGACAACCCAGGCTCCAGATGCATTCATAAAACCTGCACCCCAGCCTTCCTCTCTCTGCAGAACCCCGAGGAACACGTGCACACAGCCTTGAGATCCACAGTCAAGAGATACAGATATAAAATTACCTTGTTCAGTTGGTCATTGTAGACCCTACCAGTTCGGCTGTGTATTAAAATAAAACCTTTGGATAAACTGCTGACATCTTTATTCTCCTGATTGCTTTGTATCCTCCAGAAGATTAAAGAGTGGGCATTGGAGAGAAGCAGGATGAATGATTTTCCTCTGCACACTCCTCCATTGGCCCTGATGCTCTAGTGTATAGTTTCACCTTGTACAACGGTCATAAAGTCAAATAGTCCCACGACACGCTAATAAAGATCGCTCTTTCCTTATCAAACCAAGATCCTATTGACACTCAGATCCTCAGTTTCATTCCTGAATTACTACCTTTGAACTGAAGACTTCTTAGACAACCTGGGGGCTTCCTGGGGTTTTTCATCCCTTTTTTTAAAAAAAAAATATCGATTTTGGAATTTTTAACGAGGTCTGTGCCTCTGATCTTTTTTTTTTGAGCATCTGTAAAATCCTTTATTTCCCACAAGTTTGACAGAAGCTGACTGTTGGAAATATAAAAGGATCAGGACAGAACGCCTTAAGAAAAGTTAGCCGTGAGTTCATCTCAGGAGAGGTTTGGGGGCAAAGATCGAAAGTGTGAGGATGCATGAGAACCGGGCGGAATCTGGCTGGCTGTGTCCGGGAGCAGGTGCTGGAGGAACTAACTGCAGGAAGGGCTCGTTCCTAGTGCTCTCCTTTGTCCAGTAGTTGGCATGACTGTGGTACTAACTGGCTCTTTAGAGAAGTCACATGACGAAATAGAGGCGGCAGAACACACCACTGTGGCAAAGCTAAGATGTGCCTGAAATACGTTCTTGCACTGATGTCTAAAACAGGACGCCACAGTCCCAACTTTGAACCATCGCTCTCCTACCTGTTCTCCAGAGCAAGCTAAATAATGCCAGTTACTAAATGATGCAAAAGATGAACGTAAGAAGGACTACCTTGAGAATACCATTTTCTCCGGTCTTGTCTTGCTCTCTGTAACAGCCACTGTGGGTATTTGCCCAGATTCCTTAGGCATTTGTTATTCCTACCAAAGCTTTCCTCCTACAAATGTCTACGAATCAACAGAGAACTTGCCAAAAGGCTTGCCCCCACACAGAGCAGACTGCAAGTGTTTGGGAGTCAACACCCCTTGTAACAGCCCTTAAGGAATAAGAGATGAGAGTTGGTGGGAATAGGGCCCAGATTCCTTGGCCTTCTGGTAGGACCTCTCTCAGGTCTATTGTAACCATCTCCCAGTGGTCCCCCCGTGAGTCTGGGCCCTAACATGGTGAAGGGACTTACATGGGAACTACTTACACTCACATTTGTCACTCAGTGTCTAGGCTGAGCAACCCAGCCTGAGACTCTGCCTGTCTCAGTCTGCTGCAGGCCTCAAAGGGGAGCCAGGGCTCATTGATAGCCTTGGAGGTAAAATACCTTGCTGAGACCAAAGTAGGACGTGGTAGCCCTCCTTCAGACTAGAAAGAAGCAGGAAGGTAATATTGTCAGCATATACATGTGTGTGCAGAGCCGCATGGTCATCTATCAGTAACTAAAAGTCCAACACAATATATTTAGATGGATGGACCAAGGCGCATGACACATTAGTTGTTTACTTATAATCTTCATTCTTTCCTTAGTGAATTTGTGTCAGTGTTAGTTATTAAAAAGGAATACTTACAAGCACAATAAAACTCAATGAGTGGAGACGACTAGAATCTGTAGGTTAGGAATTAGAAGGCTAGGTATGAGTTGCCCTTGAGTTCGTATTATCATGAAAGCTTGTCAGTCACAGTAAGTGGGCTGTAAATTAGGTTCTAGGATTCTCAAAGGACTAAAACAAAGAGGAAAAAAGGTTCTCATAAAGCTTAGAAAATTACGGGCATGCCTGTATATGCTTTTATAATTATTTACATATAATTTATATGTATGATTGTATATGATTTGGAATGTTTCAGTTACTTAGTGTTCTGACTCAATTTTGGTCTTCTTCAAAACATTTTTTACTGTTGCATTTGTAACTTCCTTATTTAGGGTGAGTTCCTTCTCCCTTCTCTGCTGGGAAGACAAAGATTTCCCCAATTTAGGACTTATTTTGTTTGTTTCCATAGTTACTGGAGATGTGCACATGCCCACACACACACATACATACTAATTTTTGACAATATTGAGATAGATGACCATCTTGTGTATAATTCTTTTATCTACTACATTAAAAAATACATTTTTTTTGGAGAAGCAGTATTTTTACAGAAATTATAATTACTAAAAATGTTTTACTCCTCCCTTTAACAACAATGCCAGGTTTCTGACTTAATTATTTTTAAGGCAGGTTTTAGGGAAGTGTATCAATCATCAAAGTCAATAAATTATAAAGTGGGTCTGTTCTAAAAATTGATAATTGGCATCCTTTAAATTAATAAATTATTTTTAGTTCAAACACCTTTATACCCAAAGGACAAAACAAATAAGAGTTATAACAATCAGTGCAATAAGAATCAGACATCTTTTGCAATTTCTTCTTGGAATGAACATTTTTGTCAAATTTATATGTTTGTCTCTTGTTATTAATATCCGAAGCCTAAGATATAAGTTCTCAAAATAAACTGGGAGAGGAGTTTTCCAACTTTTGTTGGACATACAAATGGGTTATCTTAGCCTTAGGGTAACCCCCCCTAGACATTTCATAGGAGGGAGGCTATTGGTCTTTAATGCACAGTGAACTCAACCAAGAATTGAAGTTACAATTTGTGGCAGGGCTGGAAGTCCCAGCTAGATATCAATCAAGCTTTCTAGTCTCAGAACAAATGTCTCTAAGTCCATCAGACTTCTGCTCCTTAATTCATTCACAATTTCTATTACTACCACTCATTGCAGATGGGATGGGTGCAGAAAGTTAACAATCTAATCTCACAACTTTCTAGGCAAATAAGCCTTGGATTGATGATGGATAAAATTAAAGCTTTTCAATTGATCAAGTTTGAGAAGCATGGGTTATAATAGTTATAGATGTAAAAATCATTCACTTGTGCCTTAATGATATGTATCCTTGGTAATATTTTTCCATACTTTTAGGCATGATTCTTGCTTACCTTGGGGAATACATTCCTTGAAATAAGATCAAAGCCTGCTTGCAATTTGGAGGGGGACAAAACAAATATAAAAACTCCAGATGCAAAAACAATGCCAACAGACATAGTTAAAATGAAACCAAATTCTAGCAGAAAGAGTGGCTTCCATTGGTGGTTGGTTCAATAAGATGAATTTTAATCTTCTTTTCAAGTTTGTAAGTCTCTTGACTATTCAGGCAACATGTTTCTTTGGGCAAGGCTAAGGAAGTGGTGTGGATTGCAGTTTACTTACAAATACATTTCTACAAGAGGGATAATTTGGGGAAGCCAGTGTCTCAGACTCAACAATGACACAAACTATGTTTACATCAGCTACATGAAAAAATTTTCTCAAATGGTCACATCTGTATAGGAAAAAAATGCTACTTTTTTCTTTTAGGAAAAGTATAGTGTTTAAATGAAGGTGTGAGTCATAATTAGAACAAATAAATTATTTGAATAGAATTATAATATTTTAATTGACCAAATTTGACCTCTCAGAGATATTATACATTTTTTTTACAAAAAGTGATTCAGAAAAGAGATGAGATTTATCATTTGGAAAAAATCAAGATGAAACTTTGCCTTTGTTAAGACTGATTTGATCTTTAAAAATCTATTAGTTACTTCAATAACATGTACCCTCTTTGTGACAGTGTGGGCTTTGGAAATGCTATTATGAGGAGAGACTAAGGTCATTTAAGGATATAGCAGCTGATTGGAAATGACATAGGGAAGACAGTGTCTTCATTGATGGAAGAGGACCCTTAGTAGCACAGATTTACTGATCATGCAGGGAAAAATATTCATAATATTCATGCAATGACTTAGGAAGAAGCCCTGGCTTGTAGAGTATCCTAGCTACTACTTTTATATTGGTTAGTAATTCTTTTGTAGACTTGGAATAATCATCCCCTTACAGCTACTGATGTTCCATTGATAACAGTAGTTATAGCTGAACTAGTATGGCAGAAAGCTATTAGCCTTCTGTATATTATGTTCTGCATAATAGAAGCTCATTTATTAAGGTCTGATAGCCAAATTGCAAAGACAAGATAGGTCTACGCTAGACTCAGCATTGGATAAGATACTCATGATACCCAAACTCTGAAGTTTGATGTTCCCCCAGAGAAGAAAACAACGGAAATATGAAAACGTATTTGCCTTATATTGACCCTTGCTTGACCACAGTTACAGAATTCTAGGTACTCAGGGGAGACACAGAAGAGCTACTTGAGGTTTCTGAGGTCTCTGGAACCTTTCTGAAATATTCACTGTAATGATTTCTCCTGCCTATCCACATTCGGGGCTTTAGGTTTCAAGACTGCTGTTTTGTTCTCAGATATGGAGAAGAATCTAGGGCTGACCAATTCTTTATCTTAGGCGCTATAAAGACAGACAGTTTTACAACAGGCATGCTCACTTTAAAACAAAATGAAAACCTTTTTACCAATGCCGGCATATTCTATGCACCCAACTTCCATGTACTAGATCAACTAAATTCTTCAGAAACCACATGAGAAGTGGTCAATAAAACCTGACAATAAACTAGACAATCAAAACAGAAAGAGGCATTAAGCTATAGCTGAAACAATAAATATGTTTTCATTGTTACAGGCCTGAGTATACTGTGGAACCACTTGCAAACTTTTGAGAAAATACTCATGCTCAGGCCCACCCTTGACTTGTTAGTTTTGACTCAATCTGGGTTTGTGTCTAGATTACAGCATTTTGAAAAGCAGTCTAGAACCTTCTAATGACAGCAGAGTACAAAGTAGACCTCAACTGAAATCCAATAGACTTATATGTCCATCCAAATATAGGGGAAGGCTAAAAAGATCCACTGGCCCTCTCTTTCAACTCCCCGACCTAAGTGTTGCACTATTACTTTATAATATGGATGGATTCTGCTGATGTGTGGCCCACATAAGAAAATGAAGAGTTAAGGAAAAGTAATTGTGGAAGAAATTGTCACCTATGTAGTGGCCTATATCTAGATTTCCCCAATAAACATGAGCTCATGTCCCAGAGAGCTAGATGCCAACAATATTTAGGGTGTAACCAACCTAAGTGCCTAGAACATTCCCCATTATCTCCTTCTTAGAAATTCAAGAACTATCTATTATATGAATGACGGAATTTATGAATGAATCCATAGATGTATGGATAGGAGGAACTGACATGTATTTTATCTGTTTCTATGTGTATGCCCAAGACTGCGCTGGAGCCTGAGGCAAGGCATTAAAAGGAAGATACATTTTGCCATTGGGGAACTCACAGGCTAAGCGAATAGACATGAATCAATTGATGAGGAGCTTTGAAAGACTTGAGAGATTAAAACATCACTAACTTGGAAGAGCCTGGTAATCATCATAAGGAAAAAGAAAAGCAAGCAAATGCCGTAATTAGAGAAATATTTAGGAATTAATAAAAGTAAGATTATTACATATCAAATATAGCGGGATGCAGTTCAACTGACATTTAAAGGGACATATTGATCTTTAATGAAATTCTTTAGAAACAAGAACTTTCAAAATTTATATGCTAAAAATTCAACTAAAACACTAAAATTGATTTTACAAAGTAAGTAGAAAATAAAGCTGAAGGAAGGAAATAATAGATAGAAAAGCAGAAATAAATCAAAATTAAAATACACATGTGAAAAAAATACACATGTGTATTACATATGATCAATAAGACTAGTTTCATTGAAAAGACAAATGAAAAATAAACAATAGATCAGGAAAAGTAAATGAAAATTATAAATTAACTATTAAAAGGAATGGAAAGGGATAAAAAACAGTGGGTCAAGAAAAATTAAAACAAAAATAACAGAATAGCTTTATAGCAATAAATATAAAAACTTAGATAAAATTAAAAATACAGAAAAATAACTTTCTATAATTGGGAAGAAAAAATCATTGAAAGATCGACATTAAAGACATTAAATAAATAATAAAATTTTAAATCTGCTTCATCAAATTTTGAAGCTCTGAGACCCAAGAATATTCTACAACTGAAGAAAAATATAGATCCTCTCTTTTACAAATGGGTTTCAGAAGATGGAAAAACAGGAAAAGGTTCTCAACTTTTTTGGAGAGACTAGTAAAGAATTCCTCAGACCCAGACAAAGGCAATTTTAAGAAGGCAAAAATCTTAGTCAATGAGATTTATGAACATTCATGCCAAACTGTTGATGTAAGTCTTAGTAGGTAAAAATTTACCATTTTATTTAAAATTTTAAATATCACTTAAAAACATAAAGAAGTAAAACTTATCTAGGCTATTTTAGGTAAGTAATGAGGGATCAACATTAAAGAATATTCCAATATTTTAGTTGGTTAAAAGAGAAGACAGAAACGTGTTTATTTGAATAGATGTAATAAAGGGAGAAAAAAAAGTCAACTTCCATCTATGATTTTGGGTGGTTTAACAAAATAGAAATAAAAATTTTCTTAACTTGATAAGTTATATTGACTTAGTAACTTCAGATTTCAGCGCATGCAACAGCACACATTCTGAGCATGTCCATTAAACCAATAAAAAAACATAATGACTACTGTAACCAGTTTTGCTCAACATATTAATATAAAACCCATGTTAAAGACAAACGAAAGAAAGATCAGAAATAAATACTTTTTTTTGTATTTTTAAAATAGATTTTAGAGAAAGATGAAGGGAGAGAAACATCAATTTGTTCTTCCACTTATTTATGCATTCACTGGTTGATTCTTTTATGTGTCCCAACCGGAAACTGAACCTGCAACCTTTTTTTTCATATATATAATAACTTATACAGTTAATAAAAATATTTTTCTACAGTAATTAAAACGTGAAAAACAAAAAATGATTCAATCTACTAGATGAAAAGGGCTTTATGATATCAAAATAGGAGCCTGACCTGTGGTGGCGCAGTGGATAAAGCGTTAACCTGGAAACACTGAGGTTGCCGGTTCAAAACCCTGGCTTGCCTGGTCAAGGCACATATGGGAGTTGATGCTTCCTGCTCCTCCTCCTTCTCTCTCTCTCTCTCTCTCTCTCTTTCTCTCTCTCTCCCCCCCTAAAATGAATAATTAAATAAATAAAATAAAAATTAAAAATTAAATTCTCAAAAAAAATAGAAAAGGACCTCTTAAAGATGAAGGAGAAAGCATAAACTACAAAGGAAAAGGTGTAGACATTTGACGATATCAACATGAAAACTTATGAAGAATAAAACTGTAAGTAAAGCTAAAGGAACCCTCATCATGTGGGAAAAAATTCCTGGTACATATAAGAAAAACAATTATTACCCAGGCTATCCCAAGAACTTTGAAAACACATTAAAACTCTTAAGAAAATGGAAAGAGGTGATAGCCTACAGTTCTCCCGGTGGTAGGGTGTTGAGTCAAAAACCTTGGCACCACATGTTTATTAGAAAATATACAAATTTACTAAAAATGAGTAAGATGACAAATAGTACAAGACTGAGTACATTTTACTCCCACCTGAATGGGGGGGGGGATATTCAGAAAGTGTGACGTATCTAGATTTAACAAAGCTGCAAGGAGAGGGACCTTTCATACCCTGCTGTGTGAGTTGGTACAACCATTTTGCAAAAACAATTTGGCAGTACAGAAAACCAAAAATAGACACACCTTAGAGCTGTGTGGTTTTGTTACTAAGTACACATATCTTAGAAAATCCTGGGACATGTGCACAAGCAGATATGCGTAAGGACAACTTTAAATAGAAAAGAATCAAAGTAAGATGCTGCAATTTATGTGATATAAGGCAAAGCACAAACTATTAAAATGCATACCATCTACATTTAATTCTATAGCAATAGTCAGAATTATGTGCCAATATGACTGGATCTCAGAAATGTGATTTAAAAAATACCAAAAGTTAATCATTGATATTATTATAATATGTATATATATTACCATTAATGTGAATTAAAAACAACAATGAAACACTATGTATTATTAGAGCTACATTTGAATAGATAACATGGATTAAAAGGATATACACTAAATTTTTAATAGAGATTACTTGTCAGAATGGAGAGGGAGAAGAAGAGAGAGCTGGGAAAGAGAGAGAGAACGCATATGCTGTTACTCCAGAGCTATGTGAGAAACAATTATATTTAGCATTTCTGGGTGGTTTTCTATTCTTGACTTCATTCATAGTTCTCTGTAGTTTTAAAATCTCTCTCAGAGACTAAAAGTAAAAACACTACAGTAATATTTTTGTATCACTAAGTATTATTTAGACCACAATTTTTAAAGACTGCGTACTGTCCTATATTACTGATTTATCATAATTATTTTAGGACTCTTCTTTTGTGCTTTTTTTTCTACCTGACATTTCACATTAATTAATGGATATCAAAAAACAGAATTTTTAGTTTTAAGAACTCTGAAGTAATAATTTCCTTGGTCTAGTCAAAGAAAATTTAGTTTGGTTATCTCCCAAAAGAATTAGAGTCATACCTTCACTATAAAAATTTATATTTTTAATTTTTAAAATATTTCATTGAAATGCTTAGAATCTCAAAATAACTGCTATATAACAATTTACTTAGTTTAATAGCAATAGGTGATACATTTCAAATTATATGAGTGCTATTGACTTTCAAATGGTGTTTGCTCAAGTTAAGGGTTTTTACATATTTTTATTTTATTAAAATTTGTTTTGCTTGATATTTTTTGTTTTATTTTTCCAGAAGTAGGTGCTAAACTTTATCCAGTAACATTTTGTGAAAGATGTCAGAATGTCTGTATGATTTGTCATTTCTGAGTGCATACAAGTGACAGTCTACTTTCTAAAAGTGAAAATCTCTGTAATCTTACACACTATTATTTGTTTAATTAGTATTGTAAACATATTGCCAATTACAGAAAATAAACATCATGTACCTAATGCTACAACCTGAATTTAACAAATAAATCAAGTCTGTGAATATCATTATTTTGCATCTTTCCTTAGAGATCCAAATCTCACTTACATTTTATTATCACCACTGAAATGATCTCCAATATTACAATGATGATGGAGGTCATTGTTTTCTTGCCCCAAATTAAGAAGACAAGTTCTAATATTGTGAAATTAAGTACATTTCTTGCAAGGTTTTGGGGCTATATTAGGGTATAACTTACATGAAACAAAACACACCCATCTTAAGTTTCCAGTTAAATAAATTTTATTAAATGTGTACCCCCCAATAACCATGACAACAGTTATGATACAGAATATTTGCTGTAAATCCAAAAGTTTTCTTATACCTTTCTGGCTCAAACTCCTTTTCCTACCTCAGATCCAAGTAGCAATTAATGTCCTTTTTTTCATTTTAAAATAGTTTTGCTTTTTGTAGACTTACGTACCTGGGACACAACATCCTACCTTTCAGTGCTGTTATTATAGTTAGGCTTCTTGTTATCTTTTTTGTCTAAGATGATTGCTAGGTGTCCTGAAATCACATTTTCTAAAGACCAACAGATAGGGGAAGGAAGGAAGAAAACACTGCAACACTTACAGGGGTGTTAGCTTAGCTTACGTTATACCAGCCTCCCCAGGTATTCCAAAATACAAAACCAAAAACTACTGCTTACCTCTCATTGGCTGGAAATTAGTCATGTGGTAATGCCTAACTACAACGAAGGATGGGAAATGTAGTTCTTTTACTCAAGGCGCCTGTCTTTCCAGTTCAAGGTCAAGATGATGTTTACCAGAGAGCAATGAGATATCCATGTAAGCCACCACTGCAAATCACAAAGCTTATGTGTCATTGTGATCACAAAAGGCAGATCAGTGGTGGTTGAGGAGTAACCTAGAGGTCATGGAAAAATGATTATAAATCATCATATATCCAGTAAAACCAGGATATATAAGAAATTAGTACTTTGTAAAATGGGCTTCAAAGTGTTCGCTAAGTGAAGAAAGGAGTGTTGGCACTGTGTCCATGTCTACGCTAAAATGTCTTCCTGGTAAGCTCCATGATGAACGTGGTGGCAATACCAGTTTTCTTTCTCTTTTTAACATTTTTCAAAGGGTGGGATTACAGTGGTCTGTGGTTTGGTGTAGGCCATTGAGTTCTCTTACCAGGGATGTCATTAACAAGCATTTCACTCAGCAAGGTCGCAGTAGAAGGATTTAAGAAATCCTCACCCTGCTAACACATGGCAGTGTTTGTTAGCAGCACAGGGCAGAGCCTCTGAGCATGTAATCCATCTTTAAGAGAAGTTTCTCCACCAGGATACAATCCCCAAACCCCAACTTTGGATAAATGAGTCAGTAAGAAGTTAACTGAAATGATCTGGACCAACATGTCAACGCAAAAACAGATTTAATGTAACAAAAATCTGGTTCCTTATCAATATATCATTTATCTCTTGGTCAAGGAGTTTTCTTATTGAGGCAGCCCTCTTTGGACATTCTCTATTCTTTAGCAAAATGAATAACCTGTTCCTCACTGACTTCTCTTAGAAAGACCAAAGATGCTTGGTCTACTGCATGTTGCAATCAAAGAGTTCTGGTTGCTGAGACATGTACTTTTGTAAAAGAAGAACCTACCAGAACCACTTCCTGCCTTTGAAAAGAACGGGGTTTTCAGATTCTGTCTTTCGAAACAGTTTGTCAAAGATTTAGACTCTGAACTGTTCCTTTGGAAAGAGTTCTGATTTTAAACACATTCAGTTCAGAAGTAAATGCAAAAGTAATTGGGATGTATTTATGCTCAGACCTAAGCCAATGCTTTCAATACACTTACTGTAAGATCAAAATATATAGTAAACTCTAAGAGCCAGGATCCGGCCTCAAATAGGTATAGGTTTCATTCCAACCCTGACATGTACAATTCTAACTTTCAGTCTCCTCATATATCAAATTGTGCGTCATATTATCACCAAGCCCTTCGTGCTGTTGGGAGAGTAAATTAAAATTTCCTCGGGATGATAAAGTTAGCTATAGGGCTGGCGTAAAGCAAATGTTAACAAATATCAGCCGTAAAATAGGACTGCTATGAAAAAAATGATAAAAATATCTAAAAACTCAATCTCTTTTAGTTATAGCCTGCTATAACAAACCTGGTTTCATGTTTCATGATTTCAAATATAACTAAATCATCCCATTTAGTGGCAGAGAAATTATCCAACTAGTTAAACTATATATACACACATATATATTATAAGCATATTACATATATAACACGTACGCGTCTTCTTTTTCCTGAGTTTTGTTGATGCGAGAAATGTCCAAACCTGTAAGAGTTTTTATGAATTCATTTGAACCAAACAGGGAACAGATGTGGAAGAAGTCAGCACAACATAAGAAGCATCCTAATAGAAGTATGTTCTGGTTGTATATACTGCTTACAAAAAGTAGGGGATATTTCATAGCTTCATATTCATTTTGAAATATCCCCTACTCTTTGTGAGCAGTATATTAGCACAAGATACAGAGATTCATCCTTACTTGAGAAGGGAAGGCTGTCTGGGGGATACGAAAAATCAAAGAACATGGGGGTGAAAAGTGAGAGTTAGGTGGGCACAGAATGGGAGAAACGGCATCTGGGGTGCGTTTCCCAGTGTGAATTTTGTAGGGTTCTTGACACAGTGAGAGTTTAGCAGTTGAAGGAGACAAGACAGGAGACAGGGGTAATAGCCTACGTCTTCCTTAGGAATCTGGGACTCGCTGGGTGGGCAGGGAAAACCAGGGAAGAGTTCTCCCTGAGAAGGAAGAACTAAACAAGAGAGCTGCTTGGTCAAATTCACAGGCAGAAAGCTCACCCTGATCATATTATGAAAGAATTATTTATAGGGGCAACAGAAAGACCAATGTTGCAACAGTGAAGTATTGATAAACAGTGAAGTATTCAGTGAAGTAGGATTATTTATATTTTTTTGCCTCGATGACTGGAAAAATTATTTTTTTCTGCTAATATTTCAACACTTTAAAATGGAGTTATGACTCCATTTTCACCTGTAGGCACTGATTTCTCTTAGTGAAAGGAGAGACTCCCTTCCCTCCCTTCCTCCTCCTCCTCCTCCTCTTCCTCCTCCTCCTCTTCCTCCTCCTCCTCTTCTTCCTCCTCCTCCTCTGTCTCTCAGGTAATCACCATAGGAGGTGAAGACTTACCTACCTGTCAGGGCCTAAAATGGTCCCCATGCTTAGTCAGTCTAGCTCACTGGGATTCTCAGTCTTCCTCCTCAGCCCCCACTCCCCAGGTAGGGTCTCAAGCCCATGTGTACTCCTAGAACTGGACAAAGGCATGTTTAGCAGTTCAGGCCATCAATTCCTTTAAACCTGATTTGCAGTGGTTGCCAATCTTTCTATTACTGTAATTGCTGGCTAAATGAACTACAATTGTATTAAGAAGTAACTCTGAAATATGTATGGGCTCTCTGCTAATTCTCAGAATATGCAAAGGGAATCAATTGATTCGTTGTGCTTGGAAGAACCATTCAGAAATGTTCCCTCTGGAGTCTGTCATTCGGAGGCCTACTTTGTATTCTGGGGAAAGTCGGGGCCAGTTGCTCAAGAGTCTGGGAGACAGGCCTGCAAGAGTCTCAGGAGGTTCCTCGCAGTCAAGATGAGTGCAATGGCGACTCCTCAATGCCAGAAGAGCCAACAGTCAAGTCGGAGTCCTCTGTCATCTAGGGCACAGAGAAGATATTCAGATTAAAACTCATATTCTGATTGTATAATGTGCTCAAAGCTATGCAGGAGCTTTGAAAATATCCCTTTTCTTCAATAACATCTCTGCAGTATGATTCTGCATATTTGAAACATGAATGAACTAAAGGCTGGGGACTGTAAATGGCTTGTTAGTGCTTGCTTGCTGGTGATCAAGAAAACAGGGCCACAAGTCTTGTTCTACTGAGTCCATTGCTGCTGGAGGGTCATGGGAAATATCTTCAAAAATACCTTCAGACCTCACTCAGGACAGAGAACAGCAGTGTAGGGTTGTGTGTGAAGGAGTATAGGGTAGAAAATGAAGAAGAAATTCTATTCTAGAAGAGTTGTGTGCAGTGCATGTGTCTACTATTTTGAAGAATTAAATATGTCAAATAACCCACAATTTCCATCTCCCAGGCCACCTGCTGCTTTGATGAAGCCCAACATTGAGGTTTGGGAATTTCTAACTTTTCATTATGATGAGCTGTTGGACATCTTCACCCTTCTCTTTAATCGGAGTAATGATATTGATTTCCTTACTTAAAAAACCAAAAGGGATCAAGTAGGCTAGACTGTGCTGGGGAAAAAATAAACCTCAATGTATGAGTCACAGTGAATAATAACACAGTAAACCTAACCTCGTTCCCATCTTCAAGGAACTAGAAATCTCGTGGGTGGGTCCCAGGACTGATAAATACAAAGGGGAAATGAAAACTCTGACTTAAATATACTTTTTATATGGCAGGGCTAGGACCGCCGGCTGCCTCCCAATCTCAATTCACCCTTCCTTCCTTAATAACAAAACCATATTTTTATGTGGAACAATAATGTTCCCAGCTAAAATATTACATTTCCCAGCCTCCCTTTTACCAAGCTTTAGCCATATGACTAAGTTTGGGTGAATGAGATGTTATGTGATACTTATAAGAAGGATGGTTAAATGAAGTGGACTCTTATAACAGTGGCTCCTTTTCGTGTGTTTTCTCTTGCCCACAAAATAGATGTGATAGCTATGTTCCAGCAACCATCTTAGATGATGAGGTGACCTTGAAGAGGAAAGTCACATACAAGTATCTAGTTCTTGTTGGTACTTGGAGAAGTGGTTTATTTATACTCCTGTTCCAAATCCCTTCTCCTACTTCTAAGTGTGTCCAAAGCTTCAGTGGGTGGTTTCTTGTATAATTCAAGTGCTTTTCTCACTGAGAGAGACCATAGGAGTTGACTCTTTCCAAACAAGGCAGTCCTTAGCAGAGAGGATTTAATGTCCCTGGGAGCAACACCCAACTGAGTAGGGGCTGGAGTCACTAAATAAATACCTCCCTCCCTGCAGCAACTCTAGGTACATTCTACACATCCCTCCAGAAGTAACGCTTGCTCACTGATGTACCTTTTATTGACCTTCCTCCCATCCCGTTTCGCTGTCCCTACTCCCTCCTTTGTGCTTTCTGTGATCACCTCCCAAACAAACTACCACTACTCACTTCCTGCTGTTGAGGTTGGCTCTTTTGGAGGAACTTAAACTCTGACAATATAGAATAAGTACTGGCTTTGGTTGACCAAAGGATTTCCCATTTGCCAAATCCAACCACTTTGTGTTGACCATCCCCTTTGTCATTCTTTTTGTAGTGGTTGGCAGCCTGGATCTTTTCTGCTCTATTCCAATTCTGGTTTCTCTTGCCTTCCACTGTCTCTTGTGTGCTAATGACTCCTTGGTTCAGATTAGATCATAACCATATCTCTCTGCCCAGTGTTCCACCTTGAACGTCTCCTTCTTCTAATCCAACACACCCACACCCACACACCTCCTGGCTTTCGCTGAACCACTAAATCCCATAATTCTCTTTCCATAGCTCCAACATATAGACCATTCAAGATGATCTCTCCACACACTTCTCTCCCTTGAATAGTACCTACTTTTTTCCTTCCTATGAACATATGGCTCTGCTATTTCTTGTCACTGACAGCTTCTTTTTTAACATCTATTTATACATACCTAAGCCCTACCTGTTCGGAATGGCTTGAATTGTCTATTCCTTTCTCCATGACACCTTTATATTTCTCAATCAAAAGTGGTATGTGTTCCTTGGCAACATGCTCGCTACTCTGTATGTTTATTATTTTTCAATTAAAAAAAATCTGTTTTGGCCCTAAATGAGCCCTTGGTAAATATGTGTTGAAAATGATCAGAATTAAATGTATTTGTAGTAGGATTTACTTTTTTTATTTTGTCAATTTCTCAAGGAGATAGTCTTGCCCATTGAAGTTTTATTAGCTAAATTTCAAAATCACATGAGCAAATCGTATTTTGTTATATTAAAAAGTAGTTTGCAAAGATCAGCACATTAAATATTTTTCTCAATTTTTGGGGGGGATGAGACTTCCTTTCACTTAGACATATGTGGCAAATACCTTTTATTTCCACTTATAACAGACCACCTGCTAACGATCACTCCGCTGCTTTCATGAACTAAAGTGTGGCGTGAAGCTAACAGATGACAGGAAACAAATTTCATATCCAAACAGCAGCAAAACATGTGAGCTAAAAAAGCTTCCTTAAATGTTCCAAATCTTTAGATTCCAGGATGGTGAGAAGCAACGAGCCTTTTGCTCGTTTTTTTTTTTTTTTTTTTTTTTTTTTTAATTTTTCTGAAGCTGGAAACAGGGAGAGACAGTCAGACAGACTCCCGCATGCGCCCGACCGGGATCCACCCGGCACGCCCACCATGGGGCGACGCTCTGCCCACCAGGGGGCGATGCTCTGCCCATCCTGGGCGTCGCCATGTTGCGACCAGAGCCACTCTAGCGCTTGGGGCAGAGGCCACAGAGCCATCCCCAGCGCCCGGGCCATCTTTGCTCGAATGGAGCCTTGGCTGCGGGAGGGGAAGAGAGAGACAGAGAGGAAAGTGCGGCGGAGGGGTGGAGAAGCAAATGGGCGCTTCTCCTGTGTGCCCTGGCCGGGAATCGAACCCGGGTCCTCCGCACGCTAGGCCGACGCTCTACCGCTGAGCCAACCGGCCAGGGCCTTTTGCTCGGTTTTTAAATCACTGCACTTACGTCACTTCCTTTCATTTCATGTATTTCTGGGTTCTTTAAGAATTACAAGTATTGTGTTTGGGAATATCTGGGAAAATGTATTATCCACCACAGAAATCAATTTTATTTCTGTCTGACCTTCCTTCTAGTTAACTTCTAGTTAAAACCTATATTATTTCCTTGTTTCTGGAGTTAGCCCTTGCTGTGAAATATTGTGAATGATTTTCCGAGGCTCCTGGTTAAATTAGATACTATCTCTATGGGTCACTGGTTCTCTGGGGAATGCAGAATCTTTTCCTTTTTCGTTTATACTTCTGTCCTTCCTTTTTCTGTAGGAGCAGCCAGGCTGGCTTGTTATGATCAATGAGAACAGCTTTTATTGTTTGAAAGGGATATGAGGGAAAGGAAAATAAAGTGTTCAGTCAGGAGGCTAAGAACTCTGCCGTGTTAGATGAGCACATGTCTGGGAGGAAGCCATTGTGTCACATGTCTGTCTTTGGGAAGTAGTTACTTATTTATTAATTACATCCACATGGGTCACAAGCTGAACTTTTAGAAGTACCTTTGTTGTAGACTGCAAGTGGCAAAAGGCCTTTGTAAATTTGAGGCTTAGCAAAAGGCTAAGTTCTCCCCCCACCACCTCCATACTGGCTGTGATGCTGAGCATTTACACCCACTTCACTTGCTTGCTTAAGTTGCTGGAAGCAATTGACATGCCCTTCCTCTCACTCTTTGTTTGATTCAGATGTTGGTTGATTTTGCTTTTGCATGATGGAGGATTCCTGTTTATGCCTTGGGAGAGTTCCTGTTTTTGCCTCAGATGTGTAACTTTGTATCAAGGACTTCCTTGATTTGCATATGGCTATATAATAAAGCAAACTGGGGGCTCTGGGGCACTTGGATATTGCCATCAGCATTGAAGGGGCCTCCCGATCCCATCTTTTTTTCTTAATGAGTCTGTGTTCTTAATTCCACACCGTTCTCACTCAAGACCCAGAATTACGAGTTGCACTGGTCCACGGCATACCTCAGTTTCCTCTTGTGTAAATGAAGTACTTAGTTCATTGTGTTGAGATTTTAATTAAATAGGTAATACTTGTACAGACCTTAGGACAGTGCCCGGCACAGAGTTAAGGTCACGTGTGTCAATGAGACATAAATAAATATAAATAAATAACTTGCCCAGGGTTAGTAAGTTAATTGGTTCAAGTTATTAAGGATTTATTAAACGTCTTATTGAATAATATGAGATATGAGCATGCATATTTATCAATATTTTATAATACCTTAAGTATAAATAATTAATAGAAATTAGGCAACACACAGAGATGTCAGGGTATTTTTACACTTAGATCTATCAAAAAGAGTAAAAGTTAAAAGCTCTGGTTTTAGGTTTATGCAGGGAAAAATTTTATTCCTCATTTCTGCTATTCATTCTGTGATCTTAGGCAAGAGGTTTGATTTCTCTAAGACTCAATTTCCTCAAATGGAAAATAGAGGTAATAATAGCAAAGGAAAACAATAATAATAACAGGTACCTCATAGGGTTTTTTAAAGATTAAATATGAATGTACTCTTAGTATAGGGAACAAATTCAATAAATGGTAGCTGTTGTTCCTATTAGCATTATCTGTAGTGCTTTTCTTTTATATATATATAAATTTTAATGGGGTGACATTAATCAATCAGGGTCTCCAGGTTATTTTGACATTTGATTATGTTGCATACCCATCACCCAAAGTCATATAGTCTTCCGTCACCTTTTATCTGGATTTCTTTGTGCCCCTCCTCTCCCCCCACCCCTTCCCCTCCCCTCCTCCACCCCGGTAACCACCCTCTTGTCCATGTCCCTGAGTCTCATTTTTATATCCCACTTATGTATGGAATCATATAGTTCTTAGTTTTATCTGATTTACTTATTTCGCTCAGTATAATGTTATCAAGGTCCATCCATGTTGTTGTAAATGATCCGATGTCATCATTTCTTATGGCTGAGTAGTATTCCATAGCATATATGTACCACATCTTCTTTATCTAATCATCTACTGAAGGGCTATTCAAAGACGCTCTATCACCTATCATTGAGCAAAAACTCTGCGTGCTCTGCTGTTCATTGCTTGAGATTAGGGAATAAGGTAAAGATAGTTTGCTCAGAACCTTTGACCATATAGATGGCTGCTTTCTGGCTTATTGATTCTAAATCCATATTCTAAAAGTAAGTCAAGTGTAACCAAAGTAACCAAAGACATCATCTACCTTAAAGTCAGAGAGAAGCAGTAGTTACAGTTATAACCTAGAACAACCAACCAGGACACCTGCCTGCCTACATTCCCATGCAGAAAAGCAGCCTTAGGAAGCACGGCTGCTTATAATGTTGTAACCAATTTGAATTCATCCCATCACCATTTACATCTCCTTCAGTGGCAGAAAGTATGTAACAACTGCCCACACATAATACGTATTTAGAGCGAGAGATGCCATTTTGGGCCCGTACAAAATTAGCTCTGGCTGATGGGAGAGAGTGAAAAATAAAGATGATCTTTGTCCTCAGGAAAGGCAATTTACACACAGTGCATTCAATTAATGGCATGTTTATCAAAGAATGATGTCCACACCAATTTCAGTAGAACCGTGATAAATATCTCAGGACTGCATTGGCTTCTGCTATGAGCAAACCTGATTTAAAACTTGTTTAAAGAAGTTAGAAGTTCATTCTTTTTTTTGCACAATAACTAGAGACACTACTCTGTCTATATTCCTGCTTTGTCGTCATTTGAGTGTAGGTTTCAATCTCACGACTGGTGCTTCATGGACCCAAGATGACCATGTCACCCCTAACCTTGTGCCCACGTTCAGGGAGGAAAAAGAGGACAGGCATAACATGTGTGTTAGCTGCCTCACCTCCTTCTACAGCACTTTCCAAAAGTCCCCTTTGAGCAACTTCTCCTTAATCCTGTTAGCCAGAACCATATTCATGGCCAACCTAACTGCACAGGAGGTTGGGAAATAAATGTATTTTTCTGTCTGGGCATATTGCCACTTTAAAGGAAAAAAAAAAAAAAAAAAAAGCAAGCTTCTGTTAACATAGAAGCTTTCTGTTAAAACAGAAAGTTAGAAAGCGTATTGGGTAGGCTGTACAGAAGAATAGTTACATGTTTATATTAACATGGTTTTTAATCTTAACCTTTCACTAATGGTGGTGAGATTACATTTCCTTTATGAACAAAGAGAAACGTTTGTTTATTGATTTTAATTTTGCAACCTCAGTTTCCATTCAATATTATTTTGTATTAGTTTCAGGTGTATAGCATAGGGCTTAGACAATCATACACTTCACAAAGTGGTCCTCCTCGTATTTTCAGGAGCCACCAGGCACCATACAGAGTTCCTACAATATTACTGAATGTATTCCCTATGCTGTATTTGATATCCCCGTGACGATGTTGTAACTACCAATCTGTAGTTCTTAGTCCCTTCACCTTTGCCACCCAGTCCCCTACCCCTCTCCCCTCAGGCACCCATCCATCTGTCCTCTGTAGCTATGAGTCTGTTTCTGTTTTGTTTGTTCATTTATATAGTTCTTTAGATTCCACATATAAACAAAATCATATGGTATTTCTCTGTCCGACTGACTTCCCTTAGCATAATACCCTGTAAGCTCATCCACGCTGTCGGCAAATGGTAAAATGCCATGCTTTCTTGTGGTCAAGTTAGCAACTTTCAAATGTGATTTGATTTCAAGAAAAAGCGTAATTAATCAGTGGTTGCTGGTTGGATGTAGAAATGACAAATTACGAAGATGGTCTTCGGATGACTGGAGTGGAGTAAACAAATCTCATCGGTGAATAACAACTGCTGTGGGATTCTAAGAAAGCCAGGAATCCAAAAGATGTTTCAATATGTGCTCGAGTCCTTTTTGTAACTAAGACAAGGGGAAGGAGAGCGGTACGTGAAAGAGTCTTTTTGGCACTCGTCTGTGGAGAACAGCAATATGTCCGAGGGCACGGGCTTTTCGCAAACAACGGGGTACAACAGAAGCCTCCATCAGCTGGATTTGAGTCCACAGATCCGCTCCTGAGTGCACACATTATGACTGAAGGCCGGCATCTGGCTAATGTCAATGCTTTCCCAGCCGTTTCCACCTTCGCTGGGTCACTGCGGATGCTGCCCATCTCGATAAGAGGTAATGGAGAGGTTCTTCTCATCAGCTCAGCCTGGAGAGGCACCATCCAGTCACCTGAAGTGTCAATAAACACTCGCCTTTAATGGTGTTGGCTTAGTGATAAGGACGCTGCGCGTTTCTGTTTGTCGTTATGAGATTTAGCACCGGATGATTCCCTCTGGGTAGGCACTCATTATCGGGAAGAGGAACAGGGTAATTGGTATCTCTTAGAATCAATCAGTGGCCTTCCCTAGTCTAGCTCTGCAGTCATCAATTGGTGAGAGGGAGCCATGAACGTGTTTCTTACTTTCACTGACATAAACTGTGACACAGTTTAAAAAGCATGGTTGTCTTAATCAAATCTAGGTGTTGAGAATAAAATTCGAACTGATCATGGCCAGTTGAAACCACAGTCTCAAGAAAAAGGCAAACACCTGATGAAGGGCGTGGGACTGAAGATATTAAGCCAAAAATGCAACTAGAGGACGCAAAGGGAAGAACGTAGCAAAATGGTCAGCTGACCACATGATGACTAGACATCTAATGTACACTGCTTAATGGGGAGGGATGACATTAGTCTAGATTGTTTCTGGAGAAAAACAACTCTGTCTGTAGCTATTTTAACCAGGTCCGGACTGGGATTCTAGATCATATTTAGCCACTGCCTTTTTGAAAAAAAAGAAAAAGAAGAAGTATAATTTATATATCATGAAAAGCAGCCATTTAAAATGTTTAGTTTAATGATTTTTAATAAATCTATACAGTTACACAACCATCACCCAATTCAATTTTTAGGATTTTTTCCATCTTCCAAAAACACTCCTTTTTTGTCCTGTCACTGTCAGAACTCATTCCAAGAAACCACTGGTTTATTTATTTTTTCTTATTGATTTATATTTTCTAGAAATTTCTTATAACCAAAATCATACAATCACGCAGTTTTCAAACAATATGAAAGTCTGGTGTCCTTCACTTACCATAACGACTTGAGGTTTAGCCCTGGTGTAGTGGGTACTGAAAGTCTGGTGTCTTTCACTTACCATAACGACTTGAGGTTTAGCCCTGGTGTAGTGTGTACTGAAAGTCTGGTGTCTTTCACTTACCATAGCGACTTGAGGTTTAGCCCTGGTGTAGTGTGTACTGAAAGTCTGTTCTTTTCTATGCTGAGTAGTATTCCCTTGTATGGATATACCACAATTTGTTTATCCATTTAGCACTTGATGGATACTTGAATTGTTTTCACTTTGAGGCTAACATTAATGATGCTGTTATAAATATTCACTTATAAGTCTTGGTGAGAACATCTTTTCATTTCTTTTTTTTTTTTTTTTTTTTTTGATATATACCTAGAAGTGGGATTACTGGGTTGTAAAGTAAGTATAATTTTAGTTTATTAAGAAACTTCCAAGCTGTTTTCCAAAATGGCTGTATCGTTTTCTATTTCCACCAGCAATATATGAGAGTTCCAGTTTCTCTACACCAGCACCATTTGCTCTCATCAATCGTTTGGGTCAAGGCCATTCTGATGGGTGTGAAGTGATATTTCTTTAAAGGCCATTCTGATGGGTGTGAAGTGATATTTCTTTAAAGCTTCACAATGCTTTTCATGTGCTTCCTAATCATTGTATTTTGTTAGCTCTGGCTGATTTTAAAATTTGGTGGAATAGCTATTCAAATGGTATTAAGAATTGGTAGGTAGATCTGGAAAGCAGAAATTCATTTAAAAGTTAGATCAACAGACTAAGAAAGTGCCATCCTGAAAGTGCACTCAATCCTAAAGGCATACGGAATTAAAGCAAACAAGACTAAAGTTGTGACATCACTAGATGAGAAGAAGGTGCCGGGTGGAGGACAGTAACCCCTCTGTGGGACCACAGGCCATGGGCGTGGTGAGTGTCAGTGGGAAGGGAGCAGAAGGAAACTGAGCAGGGGGCTGGAGAAGCATTCATGGCGGACTTTATGGAGGACGTGAACAGGAGGGAGAAGCTAAACTGAGGGGTGTGGAGGAAGACCATTACTTGGATTCAGTAACTAGAGAGAGGACCTGGAGAATTAATCAGTTTAGAAGATGAAGGGGTAGAATGGTAAATAACCCATAGTTTTAATATGTGAAAATTCCGATTTGGAAAACGGCCCCTTATCAAACATGAATAATAACTTCCATTTCTTCTATTTATTAGAACTTTGTAGTTGCCTATAAAGGACTTAAACTACATTGTCTCACTTAATCTCAAAAATGAGGAGAATGAAAGTCAAAGGTCAAAGTACTTGCCCAAATTTAGAAAATGAGTAAACCAAAGATAAAAGACTTAAAACAGGCTAATCTGACTCCAAGGTGCTACCTTCCTCCTTGAAAACACACTATCATCACTGTAAACAAAACTGCAGCTCTCTCTGTCGTTTTTTTAATCCTAGAAGTAGGTCCCCTGGGGAGGAAACTGCAGCGGGTTAGGAGTGGACACTCTCTTTGAGTCAAAGCCACTAAATTCAGACCAGGGAGGTTCAAATTGGGCAACCACAAGGCCATGATGGTGGAGCTCATTTTTCTTAATTGCCCATTTACCAAAAGGCAGCAGCCATTTAAGGACATGAGGATCTGGCCAAGGGTATGGTCATGTGGAAAGGAAAGGGTTGAGAGGTGGCCACACAAACACCAGCCCTTTTGCCTACGGCTCATAAATCTGTCTGTGTGGTGACGCTGCTGGCCTGTAGATCACAAGCCTCTGGCCCATGACACTGTCTCCAGAGTCCTGTCCAGACATCCCTAAGTTCTCTTGAAGGCCAGCCTGAGGGAGCTGACCACGAAGGCTTGGCCCGACCCCAGAGAATGCCGGAGGGACTGACGGAGGACGCACGCAGCAGACTCAGTGTAGCCCTCACCCGGGGAGTGACAAGAGTGTAACAGCAGGGTATGTTTCTTGTCCCTTGGCTTGCGTGGTTTGTTCAGTCCTGAAACTCCTCCAGACCTGGAGCAAGGAGGAAAGCAGACAGGCCAGAACTGGGGGATCAGGGTGAGGTGACCTCTTTGTGAAAACATTAGGAAATGTGGCTTTCGCTTGAAAGTTTGTCGTGTTCCCCAGCCTGGTGATGGTTCTGTGGCCGGAAAGAACAGGAGGCACTCTGTTCTTTAAGCTTGATGGGAAGACCAAAGAGAAGTGTCTCTAACCTCCTGGGGCCTCCATGGATACCAAATTCACCCACATCCTGAGGCCCCCCAGTGCCAGCTTCACAGTCCTCCCCGTCCGGAGCCCAAAAGATACTACCCTCTATCTGTCGATTTATTTTGAAGGGAGGCACAGCACACATATAGTAAAGGACGCAAATCTTAAATGTATCGATAGATAGAATTTTTAAGTAAATACATATAATCTAGTAACTCAGATCAAGCTATAAAATATTCTCACCAACCTCCAGAGTTTGTTTTTTCACGTACATTCCTAGTCAAAACCTTCCCCCTAACCAGAGGAAGCTGCTGTTCTGATTTTTATAGTACCAGAAATAACCTCTGTTTGTTCTTGAACTTCATATAAATGAAATAAATAATACGCTATGCACTTTTTTTTTTCAATTTTGGTTTATTTCCTTTAATATAATGTCTGAGAGTCTTCCACAGGTGGCACAGATAAGCGGTGTGCTCGCTCTCACTGCTCTCTATCAGTCCGTGATATAGGCGCTGTATGTCATGATTGATTTATTCATTCCCCTGCGGATGAACGTGTGCGTCCTTCCCAGTTTCTAGCTACCTGATTATGGTTGCTATGAACATTTTTGCACATAGACTTTGGATTTCTGGGGCATGAGAGAGGAATAGGTTTAACTTTTAACAGATCTTACCAAACTGCTTTTTAAACTGGTTAAACCAGTATTCTCCATGACTCTTATGACTATTCCATTAGCAACATGAGAGTTAAAATGGCTTTACATGGGCACCAACACCTTGTATATCATCTTTTTTAAATTTAGCCAATCTACAAGACACTCTTTAAAGCTGGAGGGGATCCCAAACACCTGCTTCCTCCTTCCTTCTGGGCGAATACTTTTTATGTCCCTGTGGTTCTCTCTCTCTTTCTGGGAGGCAATTAAATATTTTCATCCCAGTATATCTTATACATCTCAACCACATATAACGTAAAATTTAAAAAGTATTATGTGTTAATGCAATGTGTGATACATAAAGAAAGGAGTCATTAATGGAAAGGAATTGAATGGACTTTCACTTAATAAACAACAAAAACAAAATAAAATGAAAGGATGTCCGCCACTATGCTACTAGGTTATACCACGGGATCACCTGAATTTCACCAGTATCCTTATGGGACAGGTCCTGGGCTTTCTGCCTGACAAAATTTCTATCAGATCAGTCTTCGAAGAGTAAGGTCAATGTCTATTCCATCAGAAACAGGAGGGAAACCTACAGTTTAAATACTACTACATGGTGCCATCAACTATGGCGAATGATTTATGACAGTTACATTTAATTCTTTCAACACCACTGTAAGTTTGGAGTTCTTTTCCTCAATTTATACAGGCTACTTAAAGAGTTTAAGGGTTCTAACGGTTACTCACATGCTGTGGAACAGAGCTGAAATTGTAACCTCGGTTTGACAACTGTGGGACAAGCAACTTAAACGTTTTTGCAATGTAAACATGATCATCCATGATCATTTCGGGTTTATGACCATGTTTATGACTGGCTGGGGCCTGGCTGGGTTTGCTTCCTCCCTCCTGGTCTTTCAGCCCCCAGGCCTCCCTACTCACATGGCCCCTTCCGCTTTCGGCGTCTACCCAGATTTCCTCACAAGCCATCTCCAGGCAGGACGGGAATAAGGGTGGAAACTGCTACTCTGGTTAAGACTTATGCCTGGAACTTGCTAGCATCATGTCCACCACACTCTCAAAGTAATGTTCGTATTTTCATATGCAACACACTATAAATAGTTCTGGAACCCCAAATTCTTTTTTTTTTCTTTTTTTGACCGAGACAGAGAGTCAGAGAGAGGGACAGATAGGAACAGAGAGGCAGGAAGGGAGAGAGATGAGAAGCATCAATTCTTTGTTGCGGCACCTTAGTTGTTCATTGATTGTTTTCTCATATGTGCCTTGACTGGGGGGGGGGGGCTACAGCAGAGTGAGTGACCCCTTGCTCAAGCCAGTGACCTTGGGCTCAAGCCAGTGACCTGGGCTTCAAGCCAGCAACCCCTTTGGGTTGAAGCCAGTGACCACGGGGTCATGTCCATGATCCCATGCTCAAGCCAGCAACCCCACGCTCAAGCTGGGATCCCGTGCTCAAGGTGGTGACCTTAGAGGGACCCCAAATTCTTATTTAGGGTAATAAGCACATCATTTGCAACTTAACTGATACTAAGTCTGCAGCAAAGCAAGAGTCCCATCTTCATGTGCTATGTCATGCCATGAAAATAGGTTTATATAAAGCTTCATGATTGCATCTCTACCTGCCCCATAATGATCCCATATCCATATGCACCATATGCAAGGGAATGATTGCATCTCTTCCTGCAATGTAATTATAACAGGTTTCTCAGCAATGCAATGATACCAATTTCCACCTGAAATGCAACTGATAGTATCATTATGGGCCATATAACCAGCATATCTCTACCATAAATGTAATTAACACATTGTCTGTTGCACACTACAGATTGCATTTCTAGAAGAAATGCAATGAGTTCTATCTGTAGGGCAATGATCCCATCTATTTGTGCAAGTTAATTATCCCTTTTCCACTCGCCAGCCGTAATGATAGGTATTCCTGTAGGACAGTGATTGTATCTCTGCCCTCGGGGTAATGATCACATACGCAATGAGAGATAACAAAACTGTCTTCAGGTCAATGATCAGATTCCTCAGCACAGGGTAATGATCACATATCCACTTTAACCTAAAGATAACGGGCCTCTTGTCAATGCTCTGACGCCAAATTCCACAGCAGTGAGCGTGGGTGATAGGTATTGATACGGGCGGGGTTCAAATCTACCTGATGTGTAATGGCGGACCTGGCGGGAAGCGGAAATCCTACTGAGAGGTGGGACGATGATGGGAACAACAGAGGTAGAGACAAAGAGATCTAGGTTTAAATAGATGCCACCCCATAGCTGATTTGGCTTCTCTGAACTTTAGATGAAAAACTGAAGGATGATAACAGCTTTTCCTCCCTCCCCCCAAATACTGGCACAGACTTCCCATCCTTCAAGGGGTTTATGGTCAAAGGGAAGCAAGTTAAGAAAGACACGGAGTGCCACCAGTGGTCTTCTAGAAGCTGGCAAAGACTTCTTTTTGGAAGAAGGCATGTTGAGATACAGTCTTTTATAAAGACAGTATGTATATTTAAAGACCACCTGCCAAAAAAAAAAATGTGTGTGAAATGTATTATATATGTGTATGAGCACATGTCTGAGCTTCTCAGACCCCCTCCTACCAACCCACCCAATTCCAGAAAGAAGAAAACCATTGGTTAAAATAATAATAATAATAAAGGACTTCTTAGTAACTAACACGCCCTTTCTGAAGAGTCAGGAAACATCAGGAAAAGAGTACACTGTGTGACCGGCCTCATTATAACTTTTCTCATTGTGCTCTTTATTATGTGTATGTATGTGTATATATTTTCCTTGTCTTTTATTTTATTTAGGCATTTTCAAGAGTTCAGCTGTCGCTCAGGGCATCAAACTAATTTTCTCTTCAGCAATGGCTTTGGAGCTGCATGCATAATGAACCCCGTTATTACTCTGGTTATTAAGTGGGCTGTCAGAATGTGGATGGACGGGAGGGAGGCCACAGTCCGAGGGCACG
This sequence comes from Saccopteryx leptura, assembly GCF_036850995.1. NCBI lineage: Eukaryota > Metazoa > Chordata > Mammalia > Chiroptera > Emballonuridae > Saccopteryx > Saccopteryx leptura. The sequence goes on from NC_089507.1 coordinate 208,890,644, forward strand.
GGCTCTCCCTAACACTGCCTGCCCTCCCTTCCCCACTGAGAATGCTGAGCCAAGGAAGAAAGCACACGTGGAAAGAGATGCACATAGATGATCCCACTCTTTGCGGGGAGGGGTGTCAGAGGTTTCCACTGGCTTTGAGACATTGACTTCAGTGATTTATAAAATAAAGCCATTCTTTATTGGCCACTTGAAAGAGCTGCATATATTGAGAACCCACACCATACCACGTCCTGTCCTGGGGGTTTTACAAATGTTATCTCATTTAATCCTTTCAACAAGTCTATGAAGAGGATGGAGTCTTCTTCTGTTTATAGAGGGGAAACTGAGGCTGAGAGATACTAAATGACTTGCATCTAATTTTCCACATATAGTTTGAGCAAATCGCAGAGCACAGATTCAATCCAAGTATAGCCTGAATCGAGTTCTGGGATTTCTCAGTGATGCCATCGGCTTCCCAGCACAGTCCTGACATTCCTAGGACACACTCGAGTGCCTTCGAAAGTACCAGAAGCCTGAAGTCGGCTCCCTGTGCGGTCAAAAGCAGCAGAGTTAACATGCATGGGGATAACCTGAGACCTGGTTTGATGAAGATTCTGATGCAGTAGGTCCAGGGTGGGTCCTGAGGGTCCTCCTTTTTAACAGCTACCAGTTGATGTTGAGACTACAGGTTCTTGGGTCACACTTGGAGCAACAACTATGAAGGGATTCCATTAGTATGGAGTCACATCTTTGATCTCAAATAGAAATGTGGGAATGTTTTGCGCTCCTAATTCTGCTCTGGTCAGATGTTACGTGTCTCAGATATTTTCTGTCAGTCTTTAGCTTTGCCTTTTCTTTGTCTTTTAATAGAACTTTCTGAACAGAAGTCTTTAATGTTGATGAAATCCAGCTTTGTCATTTTATTGTCTTCTGCGGCGAGTGTATGCCACTTCTCGTCTAAGAAATTGTTGCCAAATTTAAGTGTTGGGGAATTTTCTTTACATTTTCTTCTAGAACTTTCATTGCTTTAGATATAACACAGATCTACAATCCATTTGAAATTATTTTTTTCATGTATACAGTGAGGGAAGGTTTGAAATCTATTCCATGAGGATTTTGTATCAGTACTATTTCTTGAATGACTCACTTTCCCATCAAATCACCTTGGTATCTTCACCCAAAATCAATTGATCACACATGGGTGGGTGTATTTCTGGGCTTTCTACTGCTCTATTAATCTATACTTTTTGTCTATATTTACATCAATACCATACTATTGAATATATTTAACATTACAGGAAATACTGAAATCAAGTATTGTATGAAGTAGATACATACTACTTCATACAAGTAGTATGACTTTTGTTCTTTTTTGTTCTTTTACAAAAGACTCTGACTTTTTTGTTCTTTTACAAAAGTCCTTTGGCCATTCTTTAAATTTCCACATAAATTTTTAAATTAATTTGCCAATTTTTATTTAAAAAGACATGGTGATTGTTTCCAGTTTCTTCACGCATGCAAAAACCTAAATGATACGCTGAGTCTCACCACTTGCTGAGTCCCAACTTGCAACCCAAGACTGTCTTCACACTATTACTTCACTATTTGGACAATAAACAACTAAATTTAAATATAGATTTAAACAACTAAATTTTAATTAAATTTAGTTGCCTCACCACTTGGCAACTAAATTGGTGAGGATGTGACTGGTCCCTGGAAGAATTAATAAATGAGGATTTCTTACTTCAGTAACAGCGGATAAAATGTTATAAAAATAAATATGAATCAATACATCAATAAATAAGGAAGGACTTGTGTTCTAAGTACAAAATAAAAAAAGACATAAAAAAACTATCTAAGTTTGCAAAGGAAAAGAAAACAAGATTATGGCTCAAATCACAAGGAAGCCTCAGCTCTTCAGGTTTTACGATTCTGTTTACTGTGAAATATAACCTATATAGGACACAATTGTGTCACTCATTTGTATGTGAAAATATCAGCAGCTGCCGATGTTGGCAAGAGTCTGCTGTTAGAAGTACTTAGCATCTTCTGAGATTATACAAGCTCCTAGTAGGGAATAATGCCATGGATTTTCCTTCCCTCTGTTCCAAATAATCTTGAATTTATTGCTACCAGGATGTGCATATCTATTTTTCTGTGATTGTCAAAAACATGGTAGGTTAGGCCTTTCGTGAATCTATATTTACGACATCCCTAACTTTGCTTAGCATCATAAAGACACTGCAAATGAGTTTTTATTTCCCAAGTTTGAACCCCGTTTGTACTCCCAGATGAAAGGGAGTATCATTGCCCCAACTTTCTCCTTTCCATCAACAGTGATTATTTTCAAATCAGATGACGGGGTGAATGATGTCTAGGTGTTACTCAAGTGATCTGAAATTGTGGATCCCACCCAGTACTCTTTTTATCCTCCCACACATAAAGAATCAAAGGAACGCCCCTCTTTGGGGTCTGACCTTGAAAATACAACCCACAGCTTTTGTCATCTCCCAACGCCTCGCCTGCTGCGAACAGCCCATCAGAGTCCCCCAGACAGCTGTTAGAACTCAGAATCAATTTACTTTGGGGTGAGGACTTGAGGGACACAGATGGGTGAATTACAGGTGTTCGGCTTAGTGGCAGACCCTACTTGGCACAGTTTACTATGGGCTCCAACGTGTTTCAGCTGCAGGGCAGCAAAGCTGTCACTCTTTGCCCCGGAGAGGCTGGTGGGTTTTGGCCGGGTGCCATGTGCAATCCTAGTTACAAGGTCAACTGCATGTTTTTGGTTTTTGGAGGCTGCTACAACTTGAGCTATTCACTGACTGTACCTTTACCCTGGGTCAGGTTTCTCTCTCTAGATTTTAACTGAGACTCTAAAGTGGCTAGCTGTTGCCCCACTAGCTGTTTTATCCCAAACCTTATTCTGCAGTTCCTTCCCCATGTTCTTGTCACCAATGTTCACTTGCCTCGTGGCTTTTGGTTTTTCTGCTTATTTACCATTTCTCATCTTTACATTTGCATAATGCCCTTCACTTCCTTCCTACCACTAGTTCTGAACCTTTCCAGCATTCTCTTTTCAAAGTGATAAAAGCTCTGAAGATGAGGCACTCAATTCTATGGAAATTTATGACAAGAGAAATTAATCTAGGGAGGGAGAGAGGTTCAGATTCCAAGGGTGGAGGGCTGGGCTCTTCCAAATCAAAATCTCCAAAGACATGGACAGTGGAAATGGTCAAATAAAATGCCTGCGCATCTCAGTCATTCTAGACCTGAGTGGATCTCCTTAGCACGTAGAGATTGGGTTCCAGGCAAAGTATTCTGAAAACCAGTACTATTGCCTTGGGAATGGAGAAATCCAAAGCAGTGAGGATCTTGGGCCCTGGGATATGATTCATTGCACTAGATTCGCGTGCATTTATGGTTTGAAATCATGCCAGGCGTGCCCTGTCCAGACCATATCATGACCTATGCAAAATCATATCTATCATTTGAAAGGCCTTGCTTTCCGTAACTCCTTCTGATACGCTGCCAAAAGCTCAAACGGCTATTCCGATTATACTTTAATTGGTACTTTATATTCAACACATAAGAAAACTCACCATAAACAAAAGCTGTTCTTTCCTGAACTCCGTAAAGTTCAAGTATCTGGATCGTATGTTAACTATATATTTATGAAGTTCAGCATGTGGGTGAAGTCAGCCAAGGCCCATTTCTCCTAGTTAGGGCCTTATATAGTAAGAAATGCTTTATATGTGATAATTTTGTAATAGTTTCAAAATCTTCATTCCTACTAAGTTCTTGCAATGGTAAAGGATAGAATGAGTAACAAATAGTCCATTCAGCTGATTTTTTTTTATTCTTTGAGAAATCAATACCAATGTAGTTAGCATTTATATAATCAACTTTCTTCCAAGAATCTCAAAACCTATATAAACTCTGCTGGCTGGTTACTTAAAAGTAATCACTTGCCCTGAAATCATTTACCAGGTCACATATGGAACTGGTTGTAAGAGTCACATACTAAGACTTGAAATTTCTACCAGTGGTTTATGCCAATCTGTCACACCCTCCCAGTCACCTGCACCCAACACACATAGGCAAGGACCATTAGGGAGCTGAGGTGAAGAGGGGAACCTGAGCCATGTATTTCATCGACCAGATTTCTGAACATCTCTGTGCCAGATTCTGTGAACACAGGAACATGGTAATAAATACATGAGCTTTGCTGTCTAGAATTTTAGTCTCAAGTGAATAACAATTATAACAATCAACACAGAGCAAGTGCAGAGAGACCAGACTCTATCCTTCAAACCTTTTATTTGCACTAACTCACTCAGTCTTTACTGCTACTCTATGAAATAGGATCTAATAGCACATCTAATAGACACTCTTCTTCCAGATATTAAAATGCTTCTATTGAGCCTTACTTGTTCCAAATAATTTTTAAAGATATGTATATTTTTCAGACAGACTTCAGCGCCTCTATTGTATCCCTTATTGATCTCATTTTCTACTCTCTCTTATGGAAGGTGATTGCTCTTCTACAGTTGAGGTGAATCTTTCCTATCTGTTCTTTTAAACTAAATATGCTGCGTATATCTACATATATTAACAGTGCATTGTACTGTTTTGTGCGTTTTAACAATTCGTGCCAGTAATATAATTCTCTTGCACCTTGGTTTGTTCACTTGATACTGCATTTTTGCAATTTATGAATGTTGAGTCATACAGAAATAGTGCATGGTTTATAACAGGTAAATAGTATTTTGTTGTACTAATACATACAATTTATCAATTCATTCTACTATTACCAGACATTTATATTGTTTTCAATTATTCTTTATTACTTTAATGCTTCAATGAAGACATCTTTGTGTGTATTTATTACCTGTGACACATAGCTACAAGTACATCTGCAGATTCAACTTACTGGATATTGTCAAATAGCGCAAATATTAATATTCCTACTGCCCATGTATGAATGGCCTAGGTCCCTTATAGCTTTAGTGGCATTTGGTGGTGTCAGAAATCTAATTTAAGTAAGTTTGATGGATGTGAAAACGACTTATTGATTTAGATATTTGCAATTATGTTTTTACAAGATATTGACTATGGATATGGTATATATATGTGCTTGTGTGTATGTGTGTACTTCTCATGCTATCTTTTTTTTGTTTTTCTAATATATAGGTTATATTATTTGTTAAAGAACATTTCTTTAAGGTTATGAATTTCTCTTTTATTCTCTGAAATAATTTTAAAAAACAAAGATTTTTGTTTTTGAAAGTTTAGTTAAGTCCTTATAAATGATTTTAGTATTTGATATTTTTTCTTAAGTCAATGCTAGTGTTTTAAGTATCGTAAAATTGTCTTACAGATTGTCAGTTTACAGTATGTCTGCAGATAGGTCATGTTTCAAATATAATTGTAGCATTTCTTGTGAAAACTCCTGTTTCTTTTTTGTGCCTTCTCTCTTTTTATTTAGACACTCTTCCAAGGAGGTGTCTGTTTTATTAGCAATTCCAAACAATGAGCTTCTGATTTGGATACTTTTCTCATTGTTTTATATTTCCCATTTCCTTATTTTCTAATCTTTTGTTAACTAGTAGTTTCCATACATTTGGGGGGAGGATTTAGTCTGCCTTCCTTTTAAAATCCTTGGGTTCAATTTGCTCAGGTCATTAATTTGTCATTTTTCTTATATTCAAAAATAGGCATTAAACTTTGCATGCATATTAAGGTTATGAATTTCCCTCTGAGTACCAATTTATATTCACCCCACATATTTGGGTGTGCTGTACTGTGGCTATTACTCTAGTACTCTTAAGAGATTCCCAAACATACGTGACAAGACCTTTTCCTGGGGTATTTATTACTGTCTTTGTACTAGCCTTATTTCATTTTCATTTCATAGACATGACAACATTTACAAATTATATTACATATATAACTTTTGGAATTTGGGAGCATTTCCCATGTTACCAAATAAAGTAAAAACCTCTAAGGAATCAAATGTTGTGCAAGAAAGAGGGTCATCATGTATAATTAATTATAAAGCCTTTCCAGGCAACCAATGGACTATAACAAAATAAAGAAACTCCATTAAAATATGTCGGCCAATAGGAAGTGTCTCATGAGAAAATAGAGGTGAAATGTTTCTTTGATGCTTCAAAGTGGAAAGAATTTTACAGACCCCGTAAAGCCACCATTCATTTTGCACAGGCAGATTGAGTCTCAGGGAGTTTGAAGGACTTTCTCAATTTTACAAAATAGTTGGTTGGAGATTAAGGACTGCTCCCAGTGTAGCTGTTGCTCTGTTATGATCATTAATTTTATGACTATTTCTGCCTGTCTTCTTTCTTTTCTAACAAATGCGAACAACAGGTTTGCACACCTACAGAAAGTTGTTTTAATGTTACTATACGGTGGCATTTTTATACACAAGGCTAGTGAGTCACAAAGCCTATCTAAGAGCTACAGAAAGCAGTCATGGACATTGACCCTACTTGCTGAAAAAGCAGACGGACATCAGCCTTACTGGGACACAACCTGCTTCCCTGTAATGTCTTCTTTTACCATTTCCAAATGTTGAGTCCCTTTTACATGATTCACATCCATCAGGTTTAACCTTAAATGTTACCCTGGGAAGGACTTTCCTGACAATATCATCCAAAAAGTTCCTAGCCTGATAACCTGACCTGTGGTGGTGCAGTGGATAAATCATTGACCTAAAATGCTGAGGTTGCTGGTTCAAATCCCTAGGCTTGCCCCTCCTTCTTTTCTTTCTCTCTCTTCTCTCTCTAAAAAATGAATAAATAAAATATATTTTAAAAAGAGTTCCTACATCATTCCCTGTTATTCTCTCTCTCTCTCTCTCTCTCTCTCAATCTTATAACCTTTTCAATTCCTCATAACACCAGCATGTGGATTTTATTTATTAAGTAATTCATATTTTTTTTTACTATCCTGTTAGAATATATATTATATGTCTAGTTCATCACAATCACAATTAGGGTCATAATAGGTACTTAGTGAATGCTAGAGGCTTGAATAAATGAATGAATGAGTGAATACAAAAATCTTCAATAAACCTTTAATGAGTAGAGATGGTCTCAGTGGAATTTTGGAAAACACAAGGTGTTGTATTTATGTAACATCCCTAAACTAAATTGGGGAAACACAGGTGACAGTTCTGGTATTGATCACTATACCCTCAGAGACAAAGACTTAAAAATAATGATGAGTAATTACATTCTCAATAATAATGGACTAAGTTATTTGGACATTTTTCCCCTGAGGAAAAGTGAAAGACCTAAGTGAATGATAAATATCATGTTTTAAAAGTATCAAAGAGCTAACATGTTAGTGTGTAATTACCCAGTATAGATCTGTTAGAAATGGGAAATTCAGTCTAGTAACAGAAGCTATTCTTCCCTTCATTATATCAAGATCCAGAGTTAATTGACAGATGGTGGGGGGGGACTATCAATTGAATGCCAATTCTATCAAGAATCCAGATTTGGCAAGACTCTGCCACCTTGGGCTGAAACTCTAAGGCTGTGATAGCGAACCTTTTTATAAAAACCACCCACTTTTGCAGTGCTGGTCAACCTGGTCCCTCCCGCCCACTAGTGGGCAGTTCAGCTTTCATGGTGGGCAGTAGCGGAGCAACCAAATGGCGCCGCGATGGGTGGTTTTTATAAAAAGGTTCGCCATCACGGCTCTAAGGGTTATATAGCCTGATAGTAAGGATGACAGCTTTGGATCATTTTACTCTCCAGAAAAAGCTCAAGCATTAAACTGCATTTAAATGACCAAAAACAGTATGCCCAGGATTCTGACGAAGCAAATGAAAATCTTCATGAAGACTATTTTTAATTGTTTCAAATTATTACTAAAAGTAATTTTTTAAAACAATGCCTAGCACATAATCAGAGATAACCAGACACATGAGGACATGAAAGACTGTAAGAGGAAAAAAATAACAAAATAATAAAGTATAGGAAAAGACTTGGTAGAGTCCAGATAACAGAAATAGCAGGCAGACTACACAACTCTGCTCAATATGTTCAATGAAATAGAAGTCAAGCTTTAAAACATTAGCAGAGAACTATAAACCACAAAAAAAAACAAAAACAAAACAAAACACCAAGTGTGCATATTGGAGCAAAAAATAAAAGAAAACTGAATAAGTAAGTTGAACAGAAGGTTAGGCAGAGTTGAATAGATAATCATTAAACAGGAAAATAAGTCAAAAGTCTTTGCAAAATGAAGCATAAAAAGAAAACAAAAGGTAGAAAATATAGAAGATATAGAACAGTGATACCGAATGGACACTTCTGCAATGATAATACTATCCTATCTCTGTGCTGGCTAATATAGTAACCTAGTGACTCCTGAATAGTTATAAGGTGGTTATTGATATGAGAAACTGACTTTTCATTTAGGTTGATTTTATTTAAATTTAAGTTTATATTACCACTTGTGCAAGAGGTTAATATGTTGAATGGTAACAATGAAGAGAGGATACATAAAGAAAGTCTAACTGAAGCTGAGATATAATATTTGAAGAGAGAATGGCTCAAGAGTTTTCAGAAACCGATAAAAGACATTAATCTAAAAATTCAAGAAACTCATACAATCTCAATTAGAAATTAAGAAAAAATCTTCCAGGCATTCCATAGTTACTTTGAGAAAAGAAAGTACAAAGAAAAAAATTTTAATAAGGCAAAGGAAAATTACCTTTTAACAAGTGGCAGTTAGTGGAGAGTTGACTTCTCAACGGCCACAATAAAAGCCGGAAAAAAGTAAGATGATATATTCGGTGTGCTGAAAGAACTCACCCTAGAACTCCATACTCAGATAAAGTACCTTTCAAGAATGGAAGTAAAGGCATTTTAAGATCCAGCTTAGCAATAGCACATGATGCCAATGGAAATCATAAAATGATCCAAGATAGAAAGTGAGAGATGCAAAAGGAAACAAGAACAAAGAAAATACGTGCACAAATTAGAAGGGAAAATACTGTATCAAACACAAACAATAATTTATTGTGGAGTCTTTTTCTTTCCCTCTTTCTATCTCTTTCTGTTTCTCTCAACAATTGAGCATTGCAGTTCACATGTTGTGTTGAAATTGTTCACCAGCACCACAACACTTTTGAACTCTTTTGGTTAGAGACCATACTATTATATTAATGTTGGTTATAAAGGCAAATGGACGGATGAATAGAGCAACGTTGTTTCCTGGTAATGGGGCGAGAACATTTCAAAGCAATGAGCTTCAGAGAGAATTGACAACTCTGGGTAATTAGGTCTCAGAACCGTCACTTACAGCACTTTGGTCTTTGCAGATAATGGCAGAGACTTGATACTTCTCATGTGTGATTCTTACAGGAACGTTTTCTAGAGTAAGTTCCTGACAGCCCAGGCTAGCTTTTGGTTTTGATCAAGTTACCTAAACTCTCTAATCTTCATTGTATTTATCTTTGACCCATTTTACAGCATGGTTAGTGTGCAGAAAACCACAGTTTGGATCCTTTTCACGGACTTCCCTGAAATGTTATGATCTCCTTGGCAATGGACTCTAAAATAGTTTCTCGGACTTTTATTTATTTATTTTTATTGTTATTTCCTTTCCAACTGTTTGGGTATTTCCTCAGGAATACATTTAAGGCTATAATTTGCATCCTGTTTCTCTCTCTCTCCCCCTTTGTCTGCATTGTTAGACAACTTTGCAAAATGTACTTCATTTTGCATCTTAAGTTCAAGCAGGGTAGATTCTACTCTGGACTGGCTAGGATGCAGACTTCCTTGTCATAGTCTTCTTTATCCAATTAAGTACTTTAGAAATATTGCTCAGTGTCCTCATCCCTGAAGGAGAGGAAATTGATGAAGATCTGGTGGTTGTCAACAAATGGGGGGTATGATCCCCATTTTTAGAAAAACACTTTTGGCTATTGTAGTCGATTAGTTTATTGTTTGGTTCCTTTACCCTCTTTTATGGGAGGAATATATGTCCCTGACCCAGGGGGGCAAGTTAATTACCCATGTAGACAGATCTCCACTATCTAAACAGCTTTCATATAACTGAGCACTGTTGCACAGATGTGGATTCTTAAACTCCAACTAATACTCTTAAGAGATAAATGACTGATAAACGACTATTGCTACTAAATACTGCTACCCTGAGTCCTCCTGTCTACAGCCCTGCCAATCAGCGCACTACTGCAGCGTACCACCACAATATATGCCCAAACCTCTCCTTTCTTAATTCTCCAGCTGTTTTCTGGAAGTTGAAGTCCCTAAAAGTTGTGATAAGGAAATAAAAATGCCATTTGCCTCAAAAAGGTAGCATTTATACTGTAGAAAGGAATTCCCCAATTGTGTCTTTGATGCAGATATTTCTGAGTAAATTTTCTCTATTTCCAATAGGAAATTAAGGCTATCCCACTTTTGGAGTTTCTCACCCCAGACCCATTTGTGCTTGAATTTCTCCTACATGAATTTTGATCATGATGTGACCTTTCCTGTTCTTCATTTGTCTTTCATGTGATGGACTGAACAGTTGAGTCAAGAACTTCTGGTTGAATGCCAGTTCTAATTGAAAAAGGTGCCCACACATCGAACTAGTAAAATATGTCCCTTAGAAACTTCTGTATTTTACACTTTACACTGAATCAATGATCCTTTTTTTTCTTGTTATTGAAAATGAGGGAATTGTAAGTTTATTTATAAAAATGTGGATTTAAGAAGATAAAATTTGGATTCAGGACAGGGTTTTGGAAGCCACCGCCCTCCTGTGCCCCTAAGGAATCAGCCCAGCTTCCCAAGTAAGCTTTCTTCGAACACTTTTTTGTGAAAAATTTCAAACCTGTAGCAAAGTTGAAAGAATTTCACAGTAAACAGTTTTATGTCTACCACCTGCTTTATGCCTACTGCTGAGAGTTTGCCATTCACTTTTTTATTTTATTTTTTATTTATTCATTTTAAAGGAGACAGAGAGAGAGAGAGAGAGAGAGAGAGAGAGAGAGAGAAGGGGGGGGGAGGAGCAGGAAGCATCAACTCCCATATGTGTCTTGACCGGGCAAGCCCAGGGTTTTGAACCGGCGACCTCAGCATTCCAGGTCAAAGCTTGATCCACTGCGCCACCACAGGTCAGGCCTTGCCATTCACTTTTTACTACACATATCTACACATATCCTTTATCATATAGCTACGCCTGTGTCCATCAATTAATCACAGTTTTGGATGCATTTCAAAGTAAATTATGGACACTAGTACACTTCTTCCTAAATACATTTTTTGCATGCATATTATTAGAAAGAGTCTATCATTTGCTTACCATTCTTTTCCCTTCTATTTAAAATGTACATGTCATGGAACACAGAGATCTTAATTAAATGTACATCCGCTGACTTTGGCAATGCCTGTAAACACATACCCTCTTGCCCTTTTTATAAGAGAACGAGTCAGGATATAATAATCAGATCAAAGTGGAACAGAGACAATTTCCATCAGAAAGATCCCAAGGCTGACTCAGTTTCCCTACAACCTCTCTGCTGGCAAAAAAAAAAGGAAACCTTTATTTATTTATTTTTCCCCCAGCAGTTTCTTAGATTTTGCACTTTTGGCATAGAATTTAGCATTCAGGAGCATTCAGGAGAAAGAACCAGATGAAGACAGAAAAAGCCATGTCATCATTAAAAATAAACAGAGACACAAATATGTCAGAGGGCAGAGGCAGACACTTCATTGTGCGAGTGATTTATGGGGGAGGCTAATTTTAAACAAGCAGCGTGGGTGCCTTGCAGCCGAACAGGCAGGCAAAGGCTCTTTTGACAGCAGCAGGGCTGCCGGCCCCTCCGGCAGCAATCTCATTTTCTCTGCGGTGGACACGGCAGTTGGTGGTGGCTGTGCAGTGTCTACAGAAGCCCTGGCTGAGTCACTGAAAGCGGATCCCGTTCAACGCCGCCGACTTGGGATGATCGCAGACACGAGGCCACCGCCTCTAAGCGTCAAACCCACAAAACAAAAACATGACACAGGAACAAAGAACAGCGCAGGGGGCTTCCCTCTGTTTATCCCATGCCGAGACTCCTTTATCTTCAAACAGCACTTGGGCGTGAGAGAGACGGGCTGGTCCCCCAGGAACTTAAGCCCACGGGGCTCTGGCCTGGTTATCCGTGTCTAGTTTGTGACGGGGATCAGGCAGGGACGGAGGGTTAGGCCAGTGGGGAGCCAGCCAGGTAGCAGAGAAAATGGAAACAGAAGAGGCAGGAGCACGGCCTCCCAGGTGGCGGGGACACCGGCATGTGACACATGCTGGCCAGCGCAGGATTAGTAGATTCTATCTTTAGACTGGAGGCCTTGGACAATTAGTTTTCTCTGCCTTCGGGTTTGGTGCTTTTCCAGACGCCAATGCTGACAAATCTGTAGCTGAGGAGTCTAGTCCTGGGGACAGTCCTGAGCAAGCAGAGGTCAGGCTGCGTGTGTGGGTGGCGGTAGAGGGGACTTGGTTGTCAGCAGTAATTCTGATGAATGAAAATTTAATATGGACCCTCATGTTATACGGTTCAAAAGCCATCGGAAACGTACAAAGAGATCGAGGCGGTGAAGAAAGAATTTCTTTGGGAAAAAGTTTTGGAGTCTTCTCCCTCCTGCTGTTCCAAGAAGGAAGAGGAGATGTGGCCCCCTTGCCCCAGGCCTAGTGTGAGAGGCTGGAAAGACTCAGTTAGGGAGCTAGGATGTTTACCCTGGGCACAGTGAACCGGGCTGATATTCCAAAGGGTTCCAGCAACCAGTGAGGCGTGCGTCCTGACAAGTGGGAACTGAGCTCAGCCGTGCAAACGGGGTCAGCTCCTGCAGGGTCCTGCTTTGCCACCTACTGACACTCAGGCTCCTCAAGAGTGGGAGGTCTGGGGGCCCTGTGAGAGGGCCAGGAAAAGCGAGGGCCTCGGCGGAGGGTTTTGGGGTTGCTCAGAGAAGAAGCAATTTACCTACTGCTATGGGAACCAATCAACACAGGCACAGCCAGCATGGCTGACTAGTGCATACCGGCTGCCTAGCCTACCTGAACGCAGAGGGGTAGGAGCTGCGGGTCAGTGACCACCTGCACCGCTGGGGAGCGCTGGTAAGGGTGTTTGTGTCCCATGGAAGAGATGTCAGTCATGGGGGCAGGAGAAAGAGAACTGGCCCTTATCCCATTAAAGGGGCTTTGCCCAAACAGGCTGCTTGGAAGGGAAATAGGACAGTAGCAGAGAGAGTAAATGGTGGCGAGGAAACTCAATAAACCATGGGATTCCTTGTGTCATAGACGTTCTTGGCAGTCTTTGTTTCTGGGTGACCTCTTCTCAGATGGCTGCGTTCAAATGCATACATGAAATTCATTGAATTGTAACGGAAGCCAATTACATCCAAGTCGAGTTATCAAAATACTTTTTTAAAAAAATCTTAAAGCAGTCAATGTCCAGATCTAGCATTAGTTCTAACAGCTACCCTAATTTTTTTAAATTTGGAAACAGTGATAAGTGTACACAACATTTTGAAATATCCTCACAGTCTCAATGTAATGTGTGGGACGCTATCTATGATTTTACTGGTGACGGTCTCAAGGACTGCCAAGGAGACCACAGTGGACACCAAAGGGGATGCTAGATTTCAATCAGACTGCACATGTACAATTGATGGACATGGAAATTTCACTTAGAGATTATGTAAATAAACAGGTCCTTCCTTCCTTCCTTCCTTCCTTCCTTCCTTCCTTCCTTCCTTCCTTCCTTCCTTCCTTCCTCCCTCCCTCCCTCCCTCCCTCCCTCCCTCCCTCCCTCCCTCCCTCCCTCCCTCCCTCCTTCCTTCCTTCCTTCCTTCCTTCCTTCCTTCCTTCCTTCCTTCCCTCCTTCCTTCCTTTTTTTTTCTACCCAAGTTGAAGGACTCCAGGTAAGTAATCCTGGGCTAACGCGCTCCCTTACAGAGTCACCTGGAAAGTATGACATCTGAATGAAGGACTCGCGAGTAAAAACCCACAAAACCATCCCCCAAGAGAAAGAGTTAATTTTAAACATCTGCCTTGGCCAGAAGAAATCAAATGTAGATGGATGCTCTTCAACTAAGGCATTTTCCAGAGTCTCGTTTCTCCTCCCTTCTCCGCCCCAAGCACGAGGTCCAGAAGTAGTACACTGCTCATGGGATAGAAACTGCTGCGGGCACTGCGAGAAACAGTATAGAAGTCCCACTCCCAAATTAAAAATAGACCCACCATATGTGACAGAGCAATCCCACTTCCGGGTATGTGAAAAATTTGAAAATGCTTATTCGTAAATATATACGTTTCCTTATGTTCATGGCAGCATTATTCACAATGGCCAAAACATGAAAACAATCTAAGTGTCCTTCGATGGATAACTAAATCAAGAAGATGTGGTACGTATATACTCAGCCATGAAAAAGATGCGATGCTGACGTTTGTGACATGAATGGATCTTGAGAGTATCATGTACGTGAGGTCAGTCAGATGGAAAAGGACAAGAACCATACAGTTCCACTCATATGTGGGATAGAAAACAGAAAGCGGTGAAGGAACAATCAAAACTCACAGACACAGACAACAGAGAGGCAGGGTGGGAGGAGGTTGAATAGGGTAAAAGGTGACGAGAGGAGCCAAGCCTTCAGGCGGTGAGTCATCAATGGAGCATACGGATGTTGTGTCATAAAGTTGTACGCCTGGAAAGTCAACGCCAGGGAGGGGTAGGCCGAGTAAAGAAAGGAGGTCTCTCTTCCTCCACAGTGAATTTCTAGAACTGCTGCAGGTGAAGCTAAGTGAGAAGCCTTAACTTTGAGTGACATTCAGAGATTCGATTATTATGCAAGCCTGGACATATTCAATACTGGACGGAGACTGTTTTAGGTGCTTAAAGTGCCTGGAGTTCCCTTTCATATCTGAGATGTAACAGGGGAGCCGTGTGGGCTGCCTGGAGTTCATACGCTGTTGGGGGACGGTCTTCTCCAGCCCAGGCAGGTTGGAAAGGGCAGTTGCAGAGGGTGGGAATAAAGTTACTTTATGATTACACCTTTTGAGCTCTGCTAATTCAGTTGAATACACGTTGGTCTCGACATGAGGTATGTATGCGTACAGTTTAAAATAGTAAGTTTCTCTGCCTGAAGAAGACTATGCTATGGGCTATGGAACTCAACTACTTGTGCAAAAATTCTGGGGGACCACTTCCTGTACAGCCTTGAGTGGGTGCCTTCACTGGTCTGTGCCCCTCATTTGTAAATGGGGCCAGTTATAGGTATATAGCATAGCCCAGAAGGATAAAGAAAAAGGATGAAACGTATTAGTACACACAAAATGTTGAGAATAGTGCCTGGTACAACACAGATATTATTAGCTTGTGCTGTTGTTATTATTAATTAGATTTTCTACTCACCCCCTTGCCATTCTCAGTGGTCTCTAAGGAGCCTCCACTGAACCCCAGAAACCCCAAAACTAGAAGTTGGACACTATAGTTTCAGCATATCTGCATCTGTCTCCTGAAGATTGGGTGATTCTACACTTCATTCTCCAGTGAAAGACGTGTCTCAACCATCTGGTAATTAGTGTCCCTAGGACTTCCCAAGGGTCAGCGTCCAACCAGCCCCTCCCGGGCAGCTGCCCAGATCACAGCCTGGGCATTCCTCCAGTTGTACCATCTTGAATACAAGCTTTCACGAACCCCCGGTGGTGTAAGTGAAACTTCTGGAGCATTTACGGGAAAAGCAGTTGGTAAACATCACGGGTAGCTCAGGAGGGGTCTTTTCAGTTGCCAAGGGAAGTGTTATACTTACATTTCAGCAACAACAAACAAAACAGCTGGTGGGTACAGCACACCTGATGTGTGTGGATAGCTCTGGCAGTTGTGTTATTGAAAGATTGTTGGGCGAGGGTCAAGCCATCCTGGACTTAAAATACCATTTATCACTGAGCAGCTGGGTGAAATTCAGTATGTTTCCTCTCGTCTGTGAAAGGGTTTCCTTTCAGATATAACAGAGATAACCAACAGTGTCTTCGTATGGTGGTTGTGAGAATTACATGCGATGAGACTCAGGCATTCAGTTGTATTGATACATCCCCTCTGACCCTTTAGATGAGATAAACGCTATTCAGATGTCAGCTGCAGCTCTCTGTGGCACAGGAGATGAAGCTAAATATGGCTCAAGCTTTCTCCTTCCAAGCTTATGGATGTAATAGTCCTTGGAAGTCCTAATGCTCCTCGGTACTGTTTGAGAATTTCACGAGCAGGGGCAGAAATGGAGAGCCGTGTTCTTGTAGCTGGCTCAGCACCCCAGGCTCTGACTCCCAAGCACGGTATCTTCATACCACATCAGCTTGCCCAGTAGAAATGCTCAACCCCCTTGCCAGTTTTCACAAACAGCCAAAGAAGGACCTGTCTCAGCTCATGTGCTGCATTCACACGTTATCTAGATCACTTTGAAAATATAGGAGTCGAGATGGACTCAAAGCTCACTTCCTGGCAGCACAACTAACTTGTCATTCTTAACATCCTTTCGCCACGCCACCACCGTGCAGTTTCCCTGGCCCACTCATGGACAGTCACAGGCTCTCCCAGGTGACGGACCATTTTCCCTTCTCATCCCTCCTCCTTTTCCTTCACACCACTTGTCCTTGGAGCTCACTCTGAGCCACAGACATAACATGGTTTCCCTCTTGCTCCTGCAAATCAGCATGCCACAGCCTTTGATATGCTACTTGCTAATATTGCTAACATGGGTATATCCAGGAGGTACCACTGAGCAATAAATCACAGCTAATCTCAACGGCTTAAATAGCATCGTGAGCGGCCATGTTTGTTTTTAACAGCTAGATGTTTCCAGCGATTCAGGCTAAGCTCCACTGAGTCTGGTTGGCTGTGCCCATGCATTTGCAGTCGGCTGGGTTGGTCAAGGAGGGCCTGCTTGACCTAGAACAGCCTCAGTTGCATGGGTTACTGAATGGTGGCTATGGAAAGGAAGGTGCTTGGGCCACGGGTCTACATTAGCAGAATGCCAGCCTAGACTGACTCATGTGGCCGAGCAGGATTTCAAGAGAGTGAGAACAAATGTGTAGTTGCTGGGGACCTAGCCTCAGGACTGGTAGAATGCCATTTTCACCACATCCTATGGGCCAACACAAATCATAAGAACGTTCTGGATGAAGCGGTGGACAGATGCACTCCACCTCTTAATGGGAAAAGCTGCAAAGTCACAGTGCAAGGGCAGTGGATATGGGGAGGGGAAGCATTTGAGTTGTATTTGCATTCTGTCTACCACAATTTGTCTCATCTTCCCCAAGCTAGTTCTTGAAGAGAGCTTCACAAGGACAACTTCCTCTAAGTTACGGTACCATTAATATATTAAAAACATATTTTTTTTACCACATTAGAGAAAAGTGACTCAACTTCCTTCGGGAAAAACAATGGCCCGAGTCACTTTGCTGGTTATCTTGCACCTGTTTTCAGATAAGGGAAAGCTGAGTCTTATGACCCGTTTCCTCCCAAACCTTGACAAGTTTATCTTCCCCTGAACTAGGGATGGACTGAGGAAGTACATCAAGACTTTAACAATAAGTAAGAATAAGTGATTCTGTGGAATGGGGAACTGTGTGTAGGTGCTCAGGGTGACCCGTGAGGCGCAAAACAATGGTTTGTGAATTTGAAGGATAAATAATAGCCCTCTGTAAAACTGAGTAGAAAAACTAAAATACTGTCTTTCTTCTATTTTGCCTTGTTACTTAAAGCTTAAATCAAAGTAGATAGTAAGCTAATAAGGTGTCCATTAGAACATCAGGATCTATTGCTTTAATTTTTTTGCTAATATTACATATTTCCAGTTTAGTGACTGAATTCAAGTATTTTACAAAAGAAGTAGGATTAAAAATTAGTAAAACCAGCTTCATAAGCCATAATAAATAGTCTTAGTACATTTTAAGTAAGCTATTAGAAAACTTTTGTTAAGACAAAGATATACCCTTTGTCCTAAAATATTTCAAAGTGGATGTAAGCAAATTGGTCCTCACATAGATAAAAAAAAAAAAAGCAAACTTATCATGAAATAATTTGACTATAAACTATTTAGTTAAAAACTGGCACTGTAATTCTAATTCTGGTAATATATAGGAAATATATCTAAATATGCAAATAAGCTATATAAACACAGATACTCTACCGTGAAAAATAAATTCATTAGTATGAAAAAGTATCCCGTGACACAGCTTAAATCACATTTTGTGATATTTTTAATGTATAACTTTTATTAGACATAATGAATTACCCAGAATTAAGGGTATACCATGAATTTGGGGATATCTGTTCATGCCTGTAATGTGCCTAACATTTTTCCATGCTGAAGAAGGAGTTCCCCAAAAGAAATCTAGTCATACTTCATTTCTCTGTTTTATTTCTTTCTGTCATTATTATTTATCTGTTTACTCACTCATTTAGGTCTCATTGAGCCCCGACTATGTACTACGTGCCAAGCACTAGACTACCTATATATTTAGAAAGTGCCTTCCTTAATCATTTTAATAACTGAAATGTAGATATCATTCCATTTTAGAGATAAAGGAAGAAATGCTTCGGAAGTTTAAATAAGTCTTCTTACCAAATAACTAACCCAGCCAGGATGTTAGTTGAGATATTGCTGACTTCACAATCTGAGTTGTAATCATAAGCTCCCGGGAAATGAGCTCAAGTTTTCATTATATACATATGTACTCTGTCACATCAAACAAACTACAAGTAATATTAAAGGAATGACCAGAACCCTCTATAGCCATGAACTTCCTCCAATAGTCAGGTGTAATCATATAGCATAACACATATTTCATTATTAATGCATGGTAACAAAAAATTACTGGAAATGAAAACTTGGTGCCTATTCAAATATATGTAACGAAGTTTCTTTGTAGATGTGTGGTTCAGTATAAATATTTTGGCCTCAGTTTTAGTTTTTTATTAAGACATAACCTTAAGTGGTCAACTTTCCAGCTTAGTTTATGGATATTAATTCAAGAGCCAGTTACTAATTTGTGGCTCTTAGATATTCAATAAATATTTGCTGAATACAAGAAAAATCAATGAGAGGTTTAATTAACTTACATTTTGTTGGTTTCCTGCTTTTTTGTGTGTGTTAATGTTCTAATATCCAATATCAGCACATTCAAAATCATTAATAGTATTGCTTCTGGCTTGGATTGTTATTTTATTGCTATTGTAGTAGTAGCTCTTCAAGTTCAAAGTCTGCTCAGTAAAATTCCCAGAAGAACTCAGGTATTTCCATATTCAGGTATTATTTGATTAGTTTTTAACTCAATTTCCATTTTTATCTTTTATATTTCTCTCTGTTTGTTAATTCTATATTTGATGTTAAAATATCCTCCCTGGTATTCATTCCTTGAACAGGCATTATTTAGTCAGATAATGAGATATCTCATTAAGGCCTCAAACATTTGCATATTTGCAAATCTGCCAAGTAAATGACTTGGCCTAAATCAGAAACAGATATTTCTCAAGCAGAAATCCAACTTCTCCAATCCAGAAGAAGAATCCAGGAAAAGAAGTGGCTGGAGCCAATGGGAAGCCAGGAAATACTGAGGCTCACACCATCCCACTGGAGATGATATTCGATGCCTATAACTGAAGTGATTCTCCACCCATCTTCCCTTAACTTTTCTTCAAATAAGACTCGAAGGGTAGTTCTCCCTCTCTGCTTTCATTGCAATCCATTAATACCGCTAATCAATGCAGTGTTAGTTATTCTGATTATTTACTCATAGTCCTGTCTCCTTCATTGCAAACATGGAGAGGGTAGAGAATATGTTTTCTCTTCATCAATATCTCTTAATCCCAGCACATGATCAGATACTCAGTTTGAGCAAAAAGATGTTTGCTGGAAAAGTTCATGAGAGGTCTTTTCATGCCAGAGATAACACAAAATTTCCTGTTAAATTTCCCTGGCCATAAACTTGGTTATGCTCATCTCTGAACCATTCACAGTCATTAAAAAAATAAAAGAAAAGAAAGTTAATATGATGGATTTAAGCCGGTCTGGACCCATATCTATAGTTGAGGATGGGGTTCATCCTTGTCTACTTACAAAGATAAGAATGAAAAAGAGGCTAATATCCCAAAATAAAATCAAACCACGGAGCAACTGAAGCAAACTAGATGCTGTCGCAGCAAATGGCAGATATTTAATACAGCAGGTCACCAGAGAAGGATGACGCGAATTGACCTACTCAGAGATGCAAACACCTAAGAGCATCGGATTTTTGTTACCTATCAATGACCCACTATGAAGGATTCACATCAAGTCCCTGGAATATGTCCCAGATTCATCTCTAATTATCCATGATTTAGCTGCCTCACTTATAATGGAAAATAATAATAACACTTTCTTTACCAAGTTCATTAGGAAGCAGAAGATGCAGAAATGATATTTAAGATTCTTGTAAATTCATCAACAGTATCAAGTTAAGCTGGTCAGTGCTGTGATTATTTTAAACATTAAGAGCTCTATAAATGAAAATATTGGTGTTTGTCATCTTACAAGTACCATACCTTAGCCCTGGAGTCTATGGTAGATATTAAAATCAAAGCATGGAACACAGAAGTGTTACTATTAAGAAGAGCACCATATCACAGTAGGACAAGAATCAAAGAACCTGACAATATTATGGGAAATTTTCTTGGGGGGGGGTAATGAAAGAAGGATGTAAAAACCAAATCCTTCAGCTTGAAGCGATGGATCAATCACTTGAGACCATATTATAATCACAAGGTGGGAGTGATGCATCCGAACAGAGATGTTGTCGGTGAGGATTCCTAGCCCACTGTGCAGGAGGATGTGTGGGAGCCATGCTTGCCGTCTTTGGATCTGATTCCTTGGGCATGCAGCCTCGATAAACATATGCTTCATGGGAACCTAGGAGGCTCATTTGTCCTTTGGAATGAAACATCTATGGATAAAACCCTGTTTCTCAGGGTAAGATGTGGTTTTGAACATCCTGGAAAAATACACCTACACCTGATTTATTGGAGCAGCCCTGGCCAGGATAAGGTTTCCACTTGGCTTGATCAGGCAGCCCAGATGTTCCCCCAGAACATGGCATGTCCCCATGGCTCTAGAGGAGTCACTCACCATGCGCCACAATCCAAACAAAACCTTCTTTGTGAAAGGGAAGAGAGAGTCGGGTTGCGCTCCCAGCCCAGCTGCCAATCCCTCCCCGCGTGGAGCCCTTTTCTTCTCTCCCCAGGGCTCCATCAGAAGTTTAGCAGAAACATTTGCCTCCAGGCATCGACTGTGTCAGAAGCCTGACAGCTTGTTTTTATATATATTTTGTTACACTTCAGCACGGGTACTGTTTTAGGAGAGAAATAAGATGAAAAGTCTTATTAGTTGGCTTTGCTTTGTAATTCATTCTGTATTTTTGTTTGTTTGTTCAGTCCTGGTCAATGCACAGCCCTCAGGTGACCCCTTTATATTCTTCAAAGAGTGGCTTATCTGAGGAGTGGTCCACATAGAGAGTTAGAATGCAGTTACGGTGAGTGACTTTGGTAACCAGAAGAAAGACGTTCTTCCTCCCAGTAAGGTTTGGCCTCAGACCTTGATTCAAGAAGTTCCTGAGCGATTATTTGAGCCCTATCACAGATGCATTCACTTCCCTTTATTTCTTTTCTTTTCTTTTTTTTTTTTTGATGGTTGATTAAATCAGGGAACCCAATGTGAACTGAGTAATTGCAATAAGCTACAAAGTCACAGCAATAATGGTGCCAATATCTGTCCTTCTCTGTCTGGTCTCTATTTCTTGGATCTCTTAGACCAGTGGTTCCCAACCTTTTTTGGGCCACGGACCGGTTTAATGTCAGAAAATATTTTCACAGACCGGCCTTTATGGTGGGATGGATAAATGTATCACGTGACCGAGACAAGCGTCAAGAGTGAAGTCTTAGACGGATGTAGCAGAGGGAATCTGGTCATTTTTAAAAAATAAAACATCGTTCAGACTTAAATATAAATAAAACAGAAATAATGTAAGTTATTTATTCTTTCTCTGTGGACCGGTACCAAATGGCCCACGGACCGGTACTGGTCCGCGGCCCTGGGGTTGGGGACCACTGTCTTAGACCTCAGGGAGTTTGTCACTTAGATGTTATAGTGTAACACACCACATAGAAACTCTGTGGCTTAAAACAATAGCATCTGTTATCATTCTTCAGTCTATGTGTCAACCAGGTGGCTCTGATTGTATCTGTGCTCACCGAAACATCAGTGGTCAGCTACGGGTCAGGAAGGCAACTCGGCTCATCCTGGTTGGTTTTTGTACATTT
This sequence comes from Saccopteryx leptura, assembly GCF_036850995.1. Classification (NCBI taxonomy): domain Eukaryota; kingdom Metazoa; phylum Chordata; class Mammalia; order Chiroptera; family Emballonuridae; genus Saccopteryx; species Saccopteryx leptura. The sequence goes on from NC_089507.1 coordinate 208,912,989, forward strand.
TTGGGGGCTGAGTGTGTTTGGTCTAGAATGACTTTGGGTTGGAAAACTGGCTTCTCTCCTCATGCTCTCTCATCCTCCAGAAATATATCCCAGGCTTCTTGATAAGGTTGTAGCCTTTTTGAGAAAGTATGGAAGGGAGTAGAAGGCTTCTTGAGGCTCAGATCTAGCCTATTCTTTTGGTCAAAAATTGATACAGGGTTCAGCTGGACTGTGGGATGACACATTCAAAGGGCATGAATACAAGAAGGCATGGAAAGTTACCATAAGGTTTATTTAGAATAGTCACAGCTCTAAGGCCTGACCTTGTGACGTGAAATGTGACTCTACTATAGAAGACTCTGTTGTTCACTGTCATGGACTAAATGTCATGTTGTCCCCTCTCCCCAAATTTATATGTTAATACTCTACCCCCCAACCCCATGTAACGGTATGAGGAGGTGGGGTCTTTAGGAGGTAATTAGAATTAGGTGAGCTCATGAAGGTGGAGCCTTCATGAATGGGATTAACGCCCTTATAAGAATCACAAGGAAGCTTGCTTTCCCTCTCTGCTCTTCACCAGGTGAGGATGTAACAAGAGCTAGCCAGTTTGCCACCCAGAGGAGGGCCTCACCAGTACTTGATCATGCAGCTATCCTGATCATGGATTGCCAGACTCAACAAATAAAAGAAGTGAGTTTCTGTTTGTGAGCCACCCAGTTTATGGTACTTTGTCATAGCAGCCTGCACTGCCTAAGATACTGTCCTAGCACTGAGTAGATAACTTCAAAGTGGAGTGAGAAAGGAGGACCAGCTTTACCAGATAATATATTTTGGTTCACATTTGACCTTATGTACTTTGATTAATTGGTTAAAACCCATTAACAGAAGTGAGTGATTAAGCTCCCCCAACCTCTGATACTTAGAAAAATGAGCAATACACCTCCAAGGAGATCAATGGTTCTCTATGTTCACTGGTCCCGCTCTTTCACCCAGATGGTTGCCAAAGACCCTGAGTCCCCTGCCTCTAGTTTTTGTCTTCTTTGTCCTCAAAGTTGGCTTCCTCCCATTGAGACTCTATTATCCTATTTTAGCACTTATTCCATATTAGTTAAAATTGCCTGTTTACTTATAAAGTCTCCTTTAGACCACAAGCTCCATGTAAGCAAGAACTGTATCCATTTATTCACCATTCTCTGCACACAACAATGAGGACAATGGGCACACAACAATGAGGACAGATGCTATTGTTTTAAGCCAGGGAGTTTTTATGTGGTGTGTTACACTGTATCCATTCATTCAGCATTCTCTGCACACAACAACGAGGACAATATCTATGCTCTCATATAATAAGCACTCAATCAAAAATTGGTAGCAGCCCTGGCCGGTTGGCTCAGTGGTAGAGCGTTGGCCTGGCGTGCAGAGGTCCCAGGTTCGATTCCCAGCCAGGGCACACAGGAGAAGCGCCCATCTGCTTCTCCACCCCTCCCCCTCTCCTTCCTCTCTCTCTTTTCCCCTCCCGCAGCGAGGCTCCATTGGAGCAAAGATGGCCCGGGCGCTGGGGATGGCTCCTTGGCCTCTGCCCCAGGCACTAGAGTGGCTCTGGTCACGACAGAGCGATGCCCTGGAGGGGCAGAGCATCGCCCCCTGGTGGGCAGAGCGTCGCCCCCTGGTGGGCGTGCCGGGTGCATCTTGGTCGGGCGCATGCGGGAGTCTGTCTCTCCCCGTTTCCAGCTTCAGAAAAATACAAAATTGGTAGCATACTTTTCCTCTGTCTGGAGTACACCCATGCCTTTCTCCTCTCCTGAACCCAAGTGTGTTCTCTCTCTCTTTCTTTTTCCTAAGCTGCAAGGGCCTAGGAACTTTTGCCTCTGTAACTTGTTTCCTGAGCCCATGCAGCCCAGAGGGCTCACTCCTTTCACAGCTCTCGTCTTCTACTTCTGTGACTAGCTAAATAAACTTTTGCTAGATAAAAAAAAAAAAAAGGACAAATTCCAAGTGAATGAATACAAGAATGAATGAATAAATAATTACATATGCTGTTGAGTTGGGTTATATAACCTCTTTCTAATGCAGCGGTTCTCAACCTGTGGGTCGCGACCCCGGCGGGGGTCAAAAGACCAAAACACAGGGGGTCGCCTAAAGCCATTGGAAATACATATTTTATTTTATAAATATGTATTAAAAATATGAAATAAAATTATAAATATGAAATAAAATACATATTTTATTTCCGATGGCTTTAGGCGACCCCTGTGTTTTGGTCATTCGACCCCCGCCGGGGTCACGACCCACAGGTTGAGAACCGCTATTCTAATGGAATTTGAAACTGTATGCATGCAAGACAGGCAGGATTGCCCAAGTCAAGGAACCAAAATGACAGTAACTGCCTACTTTCGCATGCCTCTAAAACAAAGGCTAAACATGTCAAGGAGCTCAGAAATCTTTTCTAGTTACTGTGACATTTTAAAAATAGTAAATAATCAGTGCCCGGGAGCTTACAGGCCTAAATATTATGAAGGTGGTCGTATTATAGATTTTCTGAGATCAAGGATGACTCATGTAAGTTTTATTGAAAATCTAACTCTACTTCCCTGTGAGAAAACGTAGCTCCAGAAATCACAAGTGACTTGCGGCTCCTGCAGAGAGGCAGGCAGACTGTCTCAGTCCATCTAACCTTCCTCCTTCCTTCTGGGTTCCGCTCCCTGCGCTGCGTTTCCCAGAACCTCAGCGGCTACACGCCCATTTGTATTTTGAAAAAAGACCATCATGGCTGTTTCTATAGATCATCCATAAAAATCTTTATTCAATGGTAGGTTCGGACACTGAGGAGTAGTCTTTTGTGTCATAGTTAATCCGCCCAAATGCTTTCCTGACTGAAGCGAATTTTCTGGAAAGAGTGGGAGGTAGGAAGACCCAGAGAGGGGCGGAAATCTGTCCCGAGTTCAGAGAGGGATCTGTGCCAGGTCAGCGCCCACTCTTCCTGGCACTTCAGTCTGCACCCCGCTCACCTGAGCCTGGCCCCGTCAGGCAGGTACACTGGAGCAGCGGTTCTCAAACTAGAGAGTGAAATTTAAAGTTTGCAGATCCAAAGCTCCAATTCCAGAAATTCGGTTTTAATAGTCCTGGAATAAGGCCATGAATTGGCATGTAACTAGCTACCCAGGCATTTCTGATGCTCTGACCCTACATTGAAAAGTCAAATAAAAGGAACTTAACCTGAGCATTACCTAGTCAGATATTTTAACTGTTTTAAAGTACAAGGTCATTACCATGTAAATTTGATTGAAATAAGCAAACCCCCCGCAAGAAAAGAGCATCTTCCATAGGCTTTTGAATTGTTGCCCTGCTCTCGCAAACTCCTCGACTTCCATTCATCTGGAAAGTGGAGAAACTAAAAATGTGGCCCATTTCTTATAATGGATATGTTTCCTTTATCTTTTTATTCAAACGAAGTTGTGATGGTTTTATTCAAGTTCTTTTTTAGTCTGGTAAGTGTTTTTTAACAGTTCCTGAAAACAGCATATTCTTAGGTCCTGGGAACTGAAGGAGGGCTGGAGAAACGTTGGCTCGGACACCAGCCCTTGTAACAGGCCTAGCGGCCCACGTGGGCTGAGCCGGCAGAAGTGTGGAGCTTGGGCTGGACTTCTGCTCTCGGCTGCTCTTCAGGGGTGGCCTCCGCTGTGAGCATTGGGGGGTCAGTTTCAGTAGCATGACACTGAGAAGAAAGCAGGTATGGCAGAGGGGGCCACTAGGAGCCTCTCTGTTGCATGAGGATCAGATGATTTTTCTGGAAAAAGACGGCGAAAGCTCTCCAGGTACAATCTGGCTCCCAGGTCAAATAACATCATCTAGAGAAGGAGCCAGAACCTAGCCCAGAGAGTAAAGGAGGGAGGGAGTGTTCAAGCAAAGGGAGTCTCATTTTCTCAGAGGACAGGTCTGAGAAGTCCAACGTCAGTGCTAAATGCATAGCTGGCTGGAAAGGTAAAGACACTTGCTCATAAGATGCCATGCACCCCCCCCCCCCCCCCCAGAGACTCCTAAAATGGATGCTGATCAAGAAAGAGCGGTAGAAGTTTCTGGGGAAGAGAGGTGAAGTGAACGTGTCCTGGGAGAGGCGATCTACAGCACGGCTGTGGCGGGCCAAGGCTCTGAACCTGGATGTTCTGGCTTGGTGTCCGCAAATGAGCCATGTGACCCTGACTGTCTTTTAAGCCTGGTGTGCTTTTATTTCATCATTCCTGATGTGAGTGACATAGTGTTGTAAGGACTAAATGAGATCATCTGTACTAGAGTGCTTGGCATACAGTAAATAATAAATATTAGCTATTCTGGTTGTTGTTATTACTATTATGATTAGCATCAGTAATGACCTTGACGGTGGTGTGTATACAGGTGTCCGGGAGAGGAGTCCTTGACACTCTAAACATCACTGTCTTGCCAGACTCGTAGGCCACCCTTGAGAAAATAGCTCCAAGTAGCTAGATTTCTCCACTGATTTTTTCCAAAGGGTTTCTACATTATAGCACCAAACCTTGCCTCTTCCTTCAGACTAGAGTTTTTAGCGGCATTCTTCAGAACTGCCTGACATTTGACAATACTGTAATTTTCTATTCACCATCAATATCACATCTCACTCTAGCAGGGAAGACACTCCAACGCCAAACGCCCTCTTCCAGGTTGATCCAAATTGCATTGTGTCTGAGTGCGGTTCTCTGGAATGTTTACAATAGAGTGGACTTGTGTTTCTAGAGTCAATAGAATTAATGCTGTTTTTACTTAATGTTTCTTATCATTATTATATTGGCTATCATAGAGATGAGGACTGGAGAAGATTTTAAATGTGTCTAAATTTAAAAAAAAATCAGTAATTCCAAGATCTGGCAATATTTTTGTGACATTGGTCTTTTTTTTTTTTTTGGCAATGTTGTTTTGAAAGCCAATGGAAAGTTCTCTGGAGGACAACATGACAATAGGTGACAGAAGCTATAAAATATTAGTTTTTCTTTGTTTTGTCATCCTTTCCAGTGGAATTTATCCTAAGGAAATAATTCATGAGACCTGATACTTGGCTTTACAAAGAACATTTGCATTATGGACACAACCTAAAAACCTGATAATAAGAGAATGGTTTAGTCAATGGCAGAATTTACACTCACTGGAAAATTTTTTATCAGTTAAAAACTGGTCCCTCAGAAGTCTCTTGTAAACATGGAAAATATGTAAACTCAGAAGTTAAATGAAAGAAAAAGGCAATAAAAAGTGGACTACAAATTTTATTTAGAAGTATTTAAAATGTGTTCACAAATACATGAACTCAACAGAATACATAGATATCAAATTATTTTTGGACTAAGACAGTGATGCTATATTCTTCTCTTTTTAAAAATTCCCCTTAGTACTGAATAAAACATTTTCTGACATTGAAAATGGCAACTTATTTTAGAACCCTAAGCGCTGACAATTATTGGAGTTCACCATTGCTTATGTTCATGAACGCGTATTAACCAAGAGTATGTCACCATGGCCTTGTCAACACAATAAACTAAAATTAAAAATTAAATAAAAAGAGGGTGTTACCATGGCCTTCACGAAAAAGCAGAAACAATTCTATGACGGTTATCAGTCTGTTCCTGATATTCTGCCTCTGTCTTTCCTTCCCGCCCCCACCCCCGCCCCCCCCCCCACGCTCCACCCACCAGGTACTTTAGTCCTACAACCCTTCCCTTTATGGACCAGGTGCCAGGCCAGCCCTCTGCCATCCCCACTGAGGCGGTGCAAAATGTCAATTCAGCCGACAGCTAAAAGAGTCATTAAAAAAGGCGACCTTGGCGGCAAACCTCGGTGCAATGAGAGAGGAGTCGCACCTGTTGCGGCGCGTGCGGTAGCGGCGGGTGCCATCTCTTCTTTCCAGTCTGAACGGGCCTGACGTTCCGTTTCACTGTTTCGAGGCTTTAGGCACTAGGCTTGCACAACTTGGAACGTGCGCGAGTGGATTCTGCACTGACATCTGTAAGGCCTCAGGGAGCCTGCCTCCTGGGAACAGGAGGGGAGCCTGCCCATATGCGGACTTGTCTGCCTTGCTTATTCATGTCTGTGTTGTTCTGTTCTGTTTGTTTTCCGCTTGGCTTCAGAGCTTCTCGTCCTTGGGGACCCAGGCCCGGTCCCAAATGCCTTATGCTGGGTTAGGTCTTCGGAGTAGGGATCCAGAAGTCTCCGTTACATCTTTTCAGTATAGATTCAATATCAACGAGACAGTGCCTTCTCTGTCTACCAAGCAGAGGGACTCTCGCTGTGTTTTTGCTCATGCCTTGCGGTATCTAAGAATGCTAATGACTCTGTGCCAAAACGGGGAAACGACATAATAAGGGGCTTTCTAATCATTATAGATTCCACTAACTGTTCGAATCCACTTAACTTGCTGTAATGTATATGTTTTCTCTCTCTTATAACTTACCGGCCAGACTGCAGCGTGAAAGGCTATATGGCTGGCAGGCAGGCAGAAAGAAGAGAAACAAGATGAGAAGAGAATGCCCGGGCAGAACAATAGAGAAATATCAGAGGGGAAAGGGTGCCGATGAGTTGAAGATGCTAGCGATGTGTTTAGGTAGGGGCTACTCAGCCTGCAGAAAAGCCAGCTCCTTCTCTGAGCCCAGGCGCACTGGGGCTGATGGGGTTAATGCTGTTCTTGCTCCGATGATAGGGGGAGGGAGGCAGCTGGTGGGTGCTGGGCTTGGCACTGCTTCGGGCCTCCCTGCACCCTCCTCCTCTGGGGCGGCTGGATCACTGCATTGCTGAGCAGCTGTTGTGCTCTGGCTGCCAAAGGAACCTTTGGAAACCAAGTCCCAGAAGTAGCAGGGCTTTCCATTCAGGCAATGAGAGGCGAGCCAAGAAAGCCTTTGGAACTGCACCTTCCACGGGAGATGCAAAAGCAATATTTACCAATGCGCCTCCGTCCCAGGCCTCCAGACCCTTCACCCTGTATAGCTCTTAGGGCTGCATTTTCTAGGCTCCTGTGAATGCGGACTGACTTGCAGTCAACCCGGGATAGAAGGGGTTTACAGAAGCAGGAAACATTTTAGCAAAGCAGCTTCTAGGCTAGTCCTAACCCAGCGGAGAGGTTAGAGAGCGACCAAGGGGATTCTCGGGACTTGCTTTCTGGGCAGTGGTCTGGATGAGATCAGAATTCTGTGCCCGGGCCAGCCCAGCAGATAGGAGAATGGACTGAGAGCCAGGCCACTTGGTTTGTTTGAATTTTGGCTCTGCCATCTACTAGCTCTGTGACCCTAGGGAAGTGACTTAATCTCTCTGGCTCTCAGTTTCTTCATCCACACAACGGGAATGAAATTCACAGCTCTCTCTTAGGATGTTTATTGAATAAATGAGTTCAGATGTGCAATGTTCTTAGACTGGAATACTCGATAAGTGCTTATTAAAAGAAAGTAAAAAATCCCCTTGTTTACATGGCCAGTAAAAATAATTCCATCTGTGGGGCACAAGACAAGCTGAGCCTGCTGCTTGTGGGCTGGTGGTACGTTCTGAACTGGCCTGGAAAAGGCTTAGTGTCGGGAAAAGTCACCGTGGAACCTGGGACCTGATTGGTAAGAGCCCAATTGAGTATATTTTCTTCCAAATTCCAAGTTCAGTGACCTCACCTTGATACCTTGAAATCAGCCAGAGAGGGAATATTTACACCACAGAAACTGACAAACGCTACCATCATGGTGGTGTTTTTGTTTTGTTTTAAAGAGACAGTTGTTTCCCGATATATCACTGTCTTTGCTGCCGAGGCAGTAGTGGGTTATCAGTCTCTCAGCAGATTTTAGCTCTGTCTGGTTCTGATCTACCTGAGCATCCCTCAAATATGAGAAGGAATTCTCAGGTTATCCTATAAAAAAAAAGGTAACATTCTTGAGAACATTTCTAGACCAGGCAGTAGGTAAATGCTTTGTATGCAAAACGTCATTGCATGATTACAGCGACCGTAGCAGTATTTCCACTTTACAAGTAAGGAAAATGAGACCCGGACTGGGTAAATACCTAACTGAACGGAGCAGCAGAGGGCCTTGCGTGGTAGTATGTAACACTGGTGTAAAAATAAATTCGTTCTCCACACTTTCATTAACTCATGGCGTCCAAGGCCTCCATAGTCAACACACTCCTTTGTGGCCGTTACTGAAATTCAGATGACCTTCTGAGAAAATACTCGGTGCTTCTAAGATCTGCTTTAACCAAGGCTAAAAGTTGTTATTAATATACGTTAATCATCCAAAATAAATATATTAGAATTTATTTTTTCATGGGCAGGATATCGTCCTGGGAACAGAGTAATAAAGGGAAGCGTGCGACCTGGCATAAGAAGCTGGTAGACTTCTCAGGGAGAAGTTGCTGGAAAGACCATTCCTGTCCCACGGCAGGTCTTCGGGGAAACCGTTAAGTGGGAGAGTTTCCTGGCGGTCAGGGAGAGTCAAGAAACTTTCTAAGACCCAGGTCCTCTTCTGCACAGCCGATCACAGTTGTACTACTGCCTTGTGACTTTGTGGTGGGGATCCAAGGACACAGCACGTTTATACACTCAGTTCGGTGCCGGGCAAATAGATGGTAAGAGCCTTATACATCGATATGAACCGGATGATGACAGTTCAGTAGAGTCAGGGGTCTGCAGGGGCTTCTTGTGTCAGAGCAAAGACAGAAAGATACTAGACGTCGCAGAAAGGAAATGATTTGAAACAGCCCTCCATTGCCTTAGAGCCTTTATAATAACTGAAGAGGACATGGAGCGTGATGCTTAGGGGTCGAACAGGCTTGGGCTCTGGCTCTGCCACTTACTTACACGACCCTGCAGATTAAGGTCTTGACTCTTCTCATGAAGGTAGCCAGGGCAGCCTTTTTGAGGAGTCAGATGAAATGACTCATCTGATCAAAACTCTCTGATAGATCATCATTTCTAGCAGAATTAAAAAAAAAAAATCCTTATGACCGACTTCAAGGTCCTGTGATGTGTCGCCATTACTTCTGTGGCCTCCTTCGCTCCCCATCCCTCTTCCCTCCAGCTTTTCCATTCCATCCGCTTTGGCCTCTGTGCTCTTGGTCTTGCCCGAGACCCTCTGCATGGGCTCCTCCCTCTGCCTTCAGTGCTCTTCTCCCAGGCACCAACGTGGTCCTTCCCTTCACCTCCTTTGAGCCTCCGCTCAAATATCCCTGTCTTAACGCAGCACAGCCCGATGTCTCTATTTAGAGTTGCAACCCACCACCCATGTCCACCTGGACCCTCCAGGTAGCCTTCATCCACACATCTTATCCTCCCTCCCTGGCACACTCACTGTCGAACATTCTATAGAAGTTAGCCTACTTGTTGAGGTCAGTGTTTCTTTTCTGCTTTCCCCTTCTCAAACATTACCCCCCGTGAGGCCAAAGAGATATTTACTTATTTCGTGTGTCGATACAGTGATTGATGCATTGCAGACACTCAATAGATATTTGTGGAGTGAACAAAGGAATTCCTTCCCCTCTATTATAAATCTCAGCACCCTCTTCTTTAAAATAAGAATCCTAATAATAATTACTTTATCGGATGAGCATGAGAATTAGCTGAGATGATACACGTGAAGTATGCGCACAGTACTTATTACCTGGGAAACATTCAGTACATTATTATCATGATTATTTGTTAATATTTTAACTCTCAGGCAGCCCTATTAGTTCGGGTATCATCTCCTTTTGCAAAGCAGTTCATCTCTTAGTCAAAGATCATTTTAATTTGTCAATACTGATTGTTTCCATGATCATCCAAGAGCAGAAAGCACGGACCAGCCAGACCACAGAGCTCTCAGATCCAGGGGCAAAGCTATTGCCTCTGGCTCCTGGGTGCTGTAAGACGCCTCCGGCCTCTCTTCCGCCCTGGACATGCACCCACCCTTTTGTTCTTTCGGGCGGGCTCGCAGCTCCCCCTTCTCCAGGAAGCTGGGGTGCACACAGTTGTATACGGCCCGGTTGTGAGCGCTTCCCCTAACTCTACCTCGCCTCTCCATCTTCAACTCACTCTGTGGACCAATTCTGAATCCCAAGAGAGAGCACATGGCTCACTTCGGTGGGCCAGTCATCCACCACTTTTTCATCGGGGCCACGCTGCTCCCATAGGCTTCCCCTTCCAGTGGACTGTCAGGGGACAGGCGACAGGGGATGAACATGCGGGAGGCACTGGCTGTCCTGGGGGGTCAGGATGACAGGGAAGCAGGGAGCTCAGGAGCCCAGACGAGATTCATCTATTGGCTCTGTCACTGACCTCAGACGGGCCCCTTGGCTATTTGTGCTTCAATCCCCTTATTTGTAAACCTGGCTAATGATAATCATGATAGCCATAACCTCATAGGGTAATTGTAAAATTAAACAAGCTGACTTTTAAGTGATTTAGAATACAGACACATGTTTGTATGTGATTTCTAGAAGCCCCATCTAGGAAGCCAAGGAATAGATCCAAAACAGCTACACACACATACAGCAGACAGTCAGCACATAGGAGATGCAAACCTCCTCTCGCTCCGAGCTTTCTGCATGTCACATCTAATGAGTTTACACTCGAGAATCCAGGGAGCAAGGCCCCTGCTCCCTGCTGCTCTGAGAGATTAATATGTCTCCCAATACCCTCCCCTTTTCCGGGAAAGATCAGCCTCGGAGTTGAACAGTGTGCATTTATTAGGAGCTGAGTGCTGGAGGATCTCCACCATCAATACTCCTCACAGTCTAAACACTTTTCCTTCCTCTCAGTTAGCTCAGACCCATTATCTTTGAATCACTGCTCTGTATCCTAGACCCGTGCCTCTTCTCCTGGCCTAAACTTAATCTCTGCCCCCTAAAAGCCATCAATTGCTTCAGCAATGCCAGCTCGGCCAGCTGTTCCTGGAATGGTGGCTTCCCCAGGCCCCTGAGCACCACTGTCCAAGAATTCTAACCCTGGAAGGAATCGAGGGAGGTCAGAAACGAGGCAGCCATCTCGCCATTCGTTTGTGCTTGTCCGTTAGCAGATGACAGCCGGCCTCTGAGGGGCTTCCTGCTGGCAGAGTCTTATCCGTGACATTCGCCCCAACTCATGAGGTAGGTTTCATGGCCGGCCTCCATATTCAACAGGTGGGTGTGGTGGTCTCCATCGCTCAGCTAACAGAGGTCAAGTCAGGCTACTCTGCTGGCTGGAAAGGGATTCAGAGACCCCTGCTGCTGAGCCCCAGGCTGCAATTAATCAGAGCCAAGGGCCAACTCAGGGTCTGGACGTTAACCTAGGCAGTTAAGCAAAGGGAGCAATTAGAAGTCAGGATCAGGGTACTTGGCCAGGGCTGGCGACAGGAAGGTCAGGACCTAGGGGAAACACAGGCTAGAAATGGAATTCAAGGTCAAAAGTGTCAGAGAATGAAATCTGGATGTCAATCAAAGTGAAGAGCAGAGGGAAGCAGTGTGAACAGGGCAACAACGACAGTTACCTGGTTCATGAGCCGGGACAGGTGCCGACCCACAAAGGTGGAGCCCCAATGCAAAGCAGGACGGACGGATGCCCCGTTGCCTGGTGGTGTGGCCCTCTTTCCTGAGAGTTCCCATCTCGCTTTCTGTGTCTCCTCTTTGACTCTCCCATCAGCTCCTGGCCTCTGGCACTGCCTTTCCCTCTCCCTCCACCACGGAGGCTGCATGCCGGAAGGGTGGGCAGTGGAAACGGGCACAGACTTGAAACCCAGATGGCCTGCGTGAGAGCCCTGCCTCTGCCCCGGACTAGCGGGTTAGCTGTGGACACGTTACTACACCTCTCCGGGCCTCCGTTTCCTCGTCCGCTCCATGGAGACAGGAACAGTCCCAGATTCCGGGGCGGCCAAAGGAGACGGCGTTTCAGTCCATACACATACAGCCGCTCAGAACAGAACGTGGCAGTTACTACGCACCATATACATGTCTTCTTATTATTATTATTATAAAATGAATGCATTGGTCCTTGGAGAAAAGGGTCATACGCAGGCCATCAGAGTTTGGAAGTGTTCCAAATCTTTTGGAAGCCAAACTGTGCCAAGATTAGGGAAAAAAAAAAAAAAAGTTTCGAATTTGGGATATTGTTATTATTGTACATACAAGGGGAAAAAAAAAAAGTTCATTTTTCCAAGATTTTGCCTGATTGCCCCAGAAAGAAAACATTTGCATTGTGTGGTCATGATTGGGAACACATGTGGACCACACCCCACTCAGCCCAGCTCCTTCCTTTCCCCTTCGCTCCCGCTCTCTGGTACTAATTAGAAAGAAACCAAGTAGAATTTGGCGTTTCCTTCCCCGTCCTGGTAGGGGAGCCTGTAGTGGATTAATTACCGAGCAGTTCTGGCTTCCCTAAGGAACACTCAGTGATGGGGTTTGGGGTCCGGGGGCTTAGGGAGGCATGACAAATTTAAATCTCTACCCGAAAGGAGCAGAAATTAATTTTAGTAGGAGGCAGTGTGGTCTGAAGTTTAGTGGAGGAGGATAAGTAATCCAAAGTTATGTTTTCTGTCTTAGCTCAACCGCTCACTTCTTGTGAGACTTGGCTCTGTTGTAGACTTTAGCTTGAGGGGGAAATAAATCCACCTTTCAGCTAAGTAAGGCTGAAGGTGGGCAATGACAGCAGCTAGTACTTAATAAGTTCTTATGTAAGTTCCAGGAGGCATGATACTTACTGCTTTATATATATATATGTATATATCTACACAAACATATATAAATACAATGTTTTAATGTCCTTATAAACATAAATATTATACAGATGTATGTATTTTATGCATAGATTATATGTGTCTATATACATCATATACATATACATTTAACTTTCACTGGTAAGACTGACATTATCCCTGTCATATAGATGAGGAAACAGGATCAAGAATATTATTTGTGGTTTTTCCCAGGGACCCAAATCTGGACTGTGACAGCGCATCAATCATACTTAGTTCTGACTTAATCTCAAGCCCAGGATATTAATTACTCCCTCTTTTTCTGTATTAACGCAGGGGAAGTACAACTATACATCTCAGAACTATTTAAAAAACTAAAATGAAGGGCTGCATTAGCAGGGTTAGTGAGATGGTTCACTTAGCCGAGGAATTTGTTCCCTGAACACCCTGATTACTTTGTGTTACTCTACTAATTTACTTTGGATGTGATTGTACTTGTGGCTTTGAGCTTTTAATACATGAAACTAATCATGAGAAAATTTCCAGAAACCAGCCAGCCAGTTCCCATCCATGTGAATACAGTATCCCTTCTGGAGGCAACCTAGTTGGAGCCAACTCTGGCCTGCAACCAGGTGGGCAGTGGGGTAGGAGGGCAGGAGTGGGCACTACGGTGCTTTAAGGGCCTTTCCAGCATGGAGGAGGAACCTGATGGTCCGCGACACCGCGGAGGTGGCCGTCAGAGAGCGGAGGTGGGCTGGTCCTCAAGAGGAGGACACCCTATCAGGACTGGCGTTCAGTGTTGTCTACAAATGATTGATTCCCCGAGTCGCTTCCCATTGGCCCTGCAGTGGACGCATGTCCATTTCACAGCCCCTACCTGGAGCTCCTTTTCGTAGACACCGGGGCGATGCACCTTTATGATCCTGCCATGGAGTCCGTGGCCAGTGACCAGATCCTCCGTCCTCCTAACTCCTTCTCTAAGGTCCACTCTCAGTTCCCCCTTATTCCGGAAACTTGCAATCGGCATCCCAAACGGAGCCTCCATTTTCCTGAACCTGCCCACTCACACACTCAGGAGAACTCAAACAGAACATTATTAAAGGGATAAGGAATTCCCCGGGGACAAAACGAGGTAATTTCTTTACTGGTGGATATTGCGTGCCCCCATTAAACAGCGGCAAGAACCCCAGAGAAGAAAGTATATACTTAACATCTAAAACTCAGCTCGAAGGGGAGGAGAAGGCGGGCTTGTTTCAATCATCTGCCCCTTGTTCTGTAATAAAAATGTATTTTTTTTCCTGAGAACAATTTAGTGTGGCCAATAAAAGCCCAGCTAATTTCTAAATCAGCATGGAGCCAACTCAGCCACCCAGGAGCTCTCTCCTAGGGCAATATTTCTGAGGCGCACACAATCTATACTAAAGCGATCAACTTCCCTCTGTCCTGCCAAGGGGATGCGTTAGCGGAGCCCAAAATATGACAAGGGGAAATTTATGTGCAACTTTTACACATAATATCTCATTATGACTCTTCCCAATCTTTCAATTTTAAAAATAAACGGCCTTTGTAATGATTTTACCAGGAGAACATCTAAACTAAGATTAAAAAGGAAAGAGGAGAGAGATTCAGCTGCAGTGAGTTCTTTCTGGTCTGACTCTATGGAAATTCACCCTTTTATTCCTCCTTCTTTCTCTCCCTCCTAGCCTTTCCTCTCTCCCTTTCCTCCTTCCCTCCTTCCCTTCTTTCTCTTTATTTTTTTTTTCTTTCCCCTAATCTAAGGGAAAGTAGAAATGTTAAGACGTGTCATTTCTCTGAAGGGGACAAAGTGTTAGAAGCAAAAGCAAAAATGACTCGGACTCTGGTACGTGACAGAAGTTTCCACTCAGGATTCAATGATTCAGACTCCTCAGCCATTTGCCCGAGAGTCTGTTGTTCATTTGTATCATAGCCCCAAACCGTCCTGTCTCAGGAGTCTCCTGCCTCCCATCCCCGCGTCTTACGACACGAGTGCGGACAGGCACGCCCAACGAGACAGGAGGAGATTCCTCAGGCCCGCTCGTGTCACAGACCCCCGCGCTGCCTGCCTGGCTCATGCCAGACCCAGTACTCCTGGTGTGGTCGCCCTGGGCTCAGGGCAGCCAGCGGAGCGGAAGACAACAGATGGGAGTCACTGAGTGGGCCCAGCTCTTGAGAGAGACTCAACGTTTCTTCCCCCTGGTGATTTTATCCATGTTTCCTTTGGTAGAGCCATGTAGCTCCTGGGCTCTCATCTGCTGGTACATTGTATATGTATCCCTTTCGCTTGAGAACCCACCTCCTGGATTCTGTGTCCTGGGACACCAGCTGCCCCTGGCAGCATCTCTCAGGAGGAAGATTCTGGAGCTGATTGTTTACACCGACAGTTTATCTGTGCAGGCGTTATCTACGGAAAGCCGACTGTGCCCCAGGTCGGAATGAACAGGTGAGTTAAACATAGTGTAGCTGCCCTTGAAGAACTGACTGCCTGGTTGGGAACACATATCCACAAACAGTTCCAGCCATGGAAGTATCAGAATGGGAGGTAGAGAGTGAAGGCAGGGGTCCCTCTGTGCTTGGGAGTGTCAGGCCAGTGTGGATTCAGAAACAATGGGCCTTGAGGTCAAACCCAGGTCCAGGACGTTGAGGAGCCCTGAAGAAAGGGGTGGTGATGGAAGTTTTCTAAGCGTTGCGCCTCCGTGGCATTTATGATGTTAAGTTCTTTCACTGAGCTGGACTTCTGCGCAATGGGATTCTATTTCGAGCTGACAAAGCATGGTTTCCTGTGTGCATAAGAAGCAATGGCTATTTTAAGGGCACTTCAGGCATCAAACATATCCAGGCAAATCAGAGACAGAGACACTGAGGCTGGGATGCTTGTGGTTTGACCTTTGACTTGGAGTCCAAAGAACCGAGTTGAGGCCCTGAGAAAAGTCAGAATTACCACAGTGAGCTGGACACTGGCGTTAGCCTGGGCCCCCGATGGAGACTCTAAAACCCTCCAGAGCAGTGGTTCTCCACCTTTCTAATGCAGTGACCCCGCAATACAGTTCCTCATGTTGCGGTGACCCCAAACCAAAAAATAATTTTGGTGGCTACTTCATAACTGTAATTTTGCTACAGTTATGATTCGAAATGTAAATACCTGATATGCATTATGTATTTTCCGATGGCTTTAGGCGACCCCGCTGGGGTCATGACCCACAGGTTGAGAACCACTGGTCCAGAGTATCTGGCCTCCTCCATTCCTGATGCCTCTTGCTGTCAATAAATATCCTGGGCATTGATCACTGAGCAAATGTACAAGTATCATCAAGATGGTATCTGCATGCATGACCTCATTTAACCTCAACTGTGACCAGACATTCTCATCCCTTATAATACTGTTGAGGGCACTAACATTCACAGAATGTTAACAACTTAACATGGTGCCGGCGTCATCAATGTCAAGGCGAGGACTCAGTTCTCGGGTTCCTAAAAACCAGGTGGTACTTCTCAGCGTGGCTTAACACTATCTCCTGCATCCAAGCTCTCCCTCTGGTCCCATCCTTTGATTATTCATGTCTTCGCTCTGCCTCCCATGTTCAGCCTGAGTTCTGTCTCCTTCCAGATCCTCCAAAAGCCCTTGTGCTCAGTGATCTTCCCCTTTTATGAAGTCTCTAAGCAAACTTTTGTTGAATGGCTGCCACAAGCTAGAGTCTGGGTTAGGTGTTTGCACAATTGGCTTGACTTTAGTCATCATATGAAACTTGAGAAGCAGATCAGAAGGCAGCCCCCCAACTGATCCACCCATTAAACAAAGTGGACACTGCAACTCATAGAATTCAATTAACTGCAGAGAACATCACATCCACGAAGATGAGGAGACCAGGACTTGAATCCAGTTCTGCCTTACTCCCCCAGACAAAATTTACAGCTGCCTCCTCTGTGATCCTCTAACAGCTTTGCTTTATTTCAACAAGTACCATGGTATGAGGCATTCACAGACAATCAATACAAATGTATGAACAAGAAATGAGTAAGTGAATGGATTACTTTATATTAGGGAGGAGTTATAGCTTTGTGGAAAAGAATGTGTATTCTGAAATTGGATTCCTAGGCTCAAGCACAGGGTCTGACACTTACTACTCATGGGGTCATGGGGAGGTGGGCTTTCACTTCTGTCTCATTGGCTGAAACAGAGCCAGACGCCTACCTGTAATGACTCACTACCTAACTCATGACGTTGGTCTAAAACAGCCTTCCTGTTTTGAATATCTGCCACATTCTCTATCACAGAGATGCATGGTATGGCTCTTTAATATGTGTGTTCTTTCACCTAAAGAGAATATGCTAGCCTGCATTTTCCCCAGAATGTGAAAATAAGAACAACATGGAGGGGGGAAGAAAGGGAAAAAAAAAGAAGATAGTGTAAAATCAGCATTTGCTAAGCACTAAGTTTGGGGCTCCAGCATTGCCCATTGATGCCCATTCTCGAACTAAAATATCCAAGTGGAGAAGTAATACAGAGGCAGAACCAGAAACACGATGTACTTAATCTTTTCAAGATCACACAGCTAGTGACTATCTAGCCAGGATGACTATGTCTTCTATTTCCAAACCCAGGGCTTTCCCAGTAACAGAATTAGAAATTCCTGCTCTCCTAATCAAATTCAGTGCTCGGGCTTGGGGTCAGAATTCAAGGTCTGGGTGAAAGTTGGGAGACAGCACTTCACTTCCAGAGCAGTTCTTCTGGACCAGAAGGCAAATGGATTTCAAGGAACGTCACCCGGAAGGGACGTCCTGAACTTCTGCTTCTCCATACCTCTTCTCTGCTACTCCCAATGGCAAAGCCTACACAGCCGTATTCTTTAAAAAACCATTCGGTATAGAAAACCCCAAAGTAAGTTAACTTTCTTTTCTTTTCTTCAGTGTAAATAATTAGGGTTTCTTTTTTTCTCCTCCCTCTCTCTTTAAGAGATAAATTTGAGTCTAAAACATTCAGTGGAGCACATTTTGTAGAACGTGCTTATTTTCTTCTGATGTTTGATAGGAATTAGAATTGGTAAAACCCAAACTCTGTTCCCCCCCCTTCACGCAGCCTGTCATTTTTGTCAAACAAGAAGCTGATTAAGTTTCAATCAAAAGAACAAAAGGCTCCAGCAAAATTTTTCTTGGAAAAGCAGTGGCTTCAGTAATTACCCCGCGGAAAGTAAAGTCAGTGTTGCGCTTGTGACTTAATGCTTAAGCTGGTGGACAATTTCTGTTCAAATGGTGAATGTCAGGAAAATACTGACCAATCCCATCTAACCCAACCTTTGACACATGAGAAAGCCTTATTCTAAGGACACCAAAATCTCTGAATATTCACCATGCATGTTGGAGAGATTGCTCTTTGGTGGATGTGTTTCAGGTCAGTGGTTGATGGAAGGAGGAGGTAATTCAGTTAGAAGTAAACAGGATGGATGGAGGAATGAAGCAATGACTAACATGATTCCCTTCCCTCGATCCAGGGTTTCTGATAGTGTCTTCCCACACTCTCTTTGGACTGCCTTCAAGACTTGCTTTGGCCGTTGTGACTCAAACTGATGCTTGGAAAGTTGAAAGCACATTGAGCCCTCTCTAGCCACACTTGAGACCCTTGTGATCAAGGTCATAGTAATGAGCCTCGGTGAACCTTTTGAGTTATGAGAGATGTGTTCAAGTCATCAATGTAGCCCCAGCTGACTCTGTGCCAACTAGTAGATGTGTGAGTGAGTCCATCCTAGACCACGCAGCCTCAGCCAAGCCAACCCCAACTAGAACAACCCCCCAGCCAGCGAGTCATGAATCTCAGTGAATCAGGAGAAACAATAAATGTTTACAGTTACAGAGGTTTTGGGGTGGTCTGTTACGCAGCTAAGCAATCCAATGATCTTCTCTTTCTGTTCCAGATCCCAGTCTCAGTCCAGTGACTGTGACAGAGGAAGATCCTAATCAGAGCTCAGAAGGCCCTGGTTTTTGAGGTCTACTATCAGAAATGTCCCGGCAGAGAGCCTGGATTCAGCAGGTTCAAAGAGCTGACCCCCTTGTTTAAATGCCTTGTCTTTCTGCAACTCATATGTGGCTTTGACCTAAGATTTAGACTCTTGTACATGAGCTATGGAAGGCTTCCCCTTTCAGAACTGGTGTATTTGACTTCTGCTTTGTCATTTGACTGTAAGCCATTCTGATTCTCACTTATAGAGCTCAACTCCGGGGCTGCCCAATGTAGAGTTTCTGTGTGCTAACTGCAACAAATTGGTGAGGTATCTCTGTCTTGAATTTCTCATAACCACTGTCCCATTCACTCTCCCACCCCCAATATTTTTCTCTTCTGCATCTCCTGGAGAAATCTCCTCATGTTGTATTGAACTAGGTTGAAGGTGCTAAAGATTCAAGCCCTGGTTGACTCCCAGATTCTTCGACTTTCTCTTTTGTGAGTAATTTAGACCTGTTTTCTGGATACAGTAGTCCCCCGTCTGGTCGCCCCGGGGAATCTGCGTTCTGGCTTGCTTTGACAAGCTAGCTCTTCCTGTTACACACTGACATGAATAACCAGTCCAATCCCAGATCTCTCCCCCGTCTCTCTTTCCTTCATGAGGCTTAGCAGCCACAGTCAAATGTGTTCTCTTGAGCTGAAACCAACGTTCATTTCAGAGTCATTCCCCGGCCCTGGAAAACCCCCAAAGACTGTGAACTCCAGCAGGTTAGGAAAATCACCAAACCCACACAGTTTGGGGAGCTCGCTGTGTACCAGAAACCTCCTGATTTTCTGTGAAATGAGGAGGAGCGGCTCCAAGCCCCAGTGCCAGACCCGAAGGGCCCATTTTCATACTCAGCTCATTTTCATAGAGATAATGGGCGAGAAGCTGTCACTTGTGCTTTCCCATGGGCAGCCCGCCCTCCCCAGCGCCGGGCTCACCGCAGACCGCCTCCCTGCGCTCCGCCAGGAAAACAGGCCTGCGCACGGCCCCCGCTGCCGCTCTGGCTTCATTCGTTTTTTTTTTTTGTTTTTTGTTTTTTTTTAAAGGAAGTCAAATAAACTTAACCTGGGGTTTCTCAGGGGACGTTTTGTGTTCTTGTTGTTGTAAAACACAGAATGTGCCAGTAACAACATGGGAAAGACACCAGAATTATAATAGAATGAGTGTTAGCTTCTTATTAGTCTAATAGAGAGGGAAAATAACCATGTTGTAAAGGCATCTAAGACCTCTAGGCTTCATATCGAAGGTAGAAAGAGAAAACCCCAGCTGTGTACCCCAAGAATTCCGGTGTGTTATGGGCATGGCCTCACACTGTTGGTTGTCCATACCACGGCCGTATTGGAGATGCCTAGAGAAAGAGCCTTTGGTGTCTGAACTCAGACAACAGCTTCCCCAGGGCCAATTCGGGAGGGCCACTTCTGCCCCAGTTCCCTGAATCCTTTTATTAGATCATTTCTCAAGAGCCCATTACAGCTTGACTCCTTAAATGAGATGAAAAAAATCACAGGGCTGCAAGTCACAGGTGCTCTTTCTCTTATGGAGAAAACTCGTAGCATTTTCTTTGCTTTAGTTTTTGTTTTAGATATAATTTGGTGACATCAATAACTGAAACAGGTTGGGACAGAACTTCAAAGGGATGGAGTTGGAATGTCATTGAAGTGAAGTTGGTATAAATTCAAATTTGAGTCTTACAACGTTAGGAACCAAAATGTAATCCCCCTGGTAACCGCACCATAAATAGTTATAGAATACACAAGAGCAAATGAGAATGGAATTAAAAGATTTCACTATAAAAATCAGCTAAATGCAAAAGAAGACGGTAATAGAAGAAATGAGGGGCACGATGTTGTAGGATATACTGAAAATAAATAGCAAAATTACAAAGGTAAGTCTCCCGGTATCAGTAATTATTTTAAATGTAAATGGATTAAACTCTATAATCAAAAGAAAAGACTGACAAAATGGGGGGGGGTGTCATGATCCAAACATATGTTGTCTAAAAGAGACTCAATTTAAAGATAAAGACAGAAATTGGTTTAAAATAGAAGGATAAAAGGCACTTCATAGAAATAGTAACCAGAAAAAAATCAGGGTGGTTATACCAATACCAGACAAAACAGACTTTAAAAAGATGAAGGAGACAAAGAATGACATTATTATTAATAAAAGTTTCAATGCAGTTAGAAGGTATAACAAGTATAAACATTTGCACACCTAATAACAGACCATCAAAACATAAAAGGTAATATTTTTAAGAATTTAAGAGAAAAATAGTATATAATAGTTGGAAACTTCAATATCCCACCTGCAATAATGAATAGAATGATGAGACAGAAGAAAAGGAAGTAAATAGAGCAGGGGTCGGGAACCTATGGCTCTCGAGCCAGATGTGGCTCTTTTGATGGCTGCATCTGGCTCACAGACAAATCTTTAATACAAAAAATTATAACGTTAAAAATATAAAACATTTTCATGTATTACAATCCATTTATTTCCTACTGCTCATGTTCATGGTTGCAAGTGGCTGGAGCCAATCACAGCTGTCCTCCAGGACAACTTCAAATTTTTATTGGATAATGCGTAATGCACATGGGTCATTGTATGGCTCTCACGGAATTACATTCTAAAATACGTGACGTTCGGCCCTGGCCAGTTGGCTCAGTGGTAGAGCATCAGCCTGGTGTGCAGAAGTCCCGGGTTTGATTCCTGGCCAGGGCACACAGGAGAAGTGCCCATCTGCTTCTCCACCCCACCCCCTCTCCTTCCTCTCTGTCTCTCTCTTCCCTTCCCGCAGCCGAGGCTCCATTGGAGCAGAGATGGCCCGGGCCCTGGGGATGGCTCCTTGGCCTCTGCCCCAGGCGCTAGAGTGGCTCTGGTCGCAACACAGCGAAGCCCCAGAGGGGCAGATCATCGCCCCCTGGTGGGCAGAGCGTCGCCCCTGGTGGGCGTGCCGGGTGGATCCCGGTCGGGCGCATGTGGGAGTCTGTCTGACTGTCTCTCCCGTTTCCAGCTTCAGAAAAATACAAAAAAAAAAAGAAAAAGGTAAAATACGTGACGTTCATGGCTCTCTCACCCAAAAATTTCCTGACCCCTGAAATAGAGGATTTGAACAACATAAGAAATCAACTAGATACTCAAAACAACAGAATGCACTTTTTTTTCTTATTGAATTCCGGGTATTATCTAGGACAGATCATATGTTAGGGCACAAACTGTTTCAATAGATTTAAAAAAATATCTTCTCTGACCACAATGGGATGAAGTTAGAAATCAGTCGCAGAAGGAAAACTGAAAAAGTTCACAAATTTGTGGGAATTAATCAGCGTGCTTTTAAACAACCAATGGATCAGAGAAGAACTTACAAGATAAATTTAAAAATACACGGCAAAGCTTATGGGACCCTTATCTTATACCATACACAAAAATTAATTCACAACAGTCCAAACCTAAATGAAAAAGCTAAACTATAAAACTTTCATAACGTTACATTTGACACTAATTTCTTGGCTATTATACCAAACACACAGAAACCAAAAGAAAAAGTAGATCAATTGGATTTCATGCAAATAAAAAATTTTTGTGCAACAAAGGATACAATCAACTGAGTAAAATGGAAAACTGCAGAGTGGGAGAAATATTGGCAAATCTTATAAGGGAGTGATATCCTGAATATATAGAGAACTATTAAAATTCAACAACAAAAATACAAACAATTCAATTAAAAATTACCAAAGAATTTGGACATTTTTTTTAAAGAAGAAATACGAATGTCCAATAAGCACGTGGGAAGATGGTTAATATCACTAACCATTATAGAAATGCAAATCGGAGCCACAATGAGAGATACCACATTGCACCCATTAAGATGGCTATGATTAAACAAATGAACAAACAAACAAAAAACAGAAAATAAGTGTTGGTTAGGATGTGAAGAAATTGGAATCATTGTGCACATTTGGGGGGAAATGTAAAATGGTACAACCATGGAAAACAGTATGGTGTTTCTTCAAAAATATAACAAATAGAATTATCATATGATCCAGCAATTCCACTTCTGATTCATACCCCAGAAAATTGAAAGCTGTCTCAAAGAGAAAGCTGTGCACCTGAGTTTATAGCACCGTTATCCACAATAGCTAAAGCAAACCAAGTGTCCATGGACAGAGATTTATGGACAAAATGTCGTCTATAGATAAAAAAAAAACAGCCTTAAAAAGGAAGGAAATGTTGACATAGGCTACATCATAAATAAACTTTGAGTCCATTATACTCAGTGAAATAAGTTGTCACCAAAAGACAAATACTGTTATTCCATGTTATTCCATTTATATGAGGTAATAAAAAGTCAAATGTATAGATATGATAAAGTAGAATGGTGACTGTCAGAGTCAAGGGGAAGGGAAGAATGGGAAGTTACCTGTAATGGGTATACAGTTTGCAGTTTTGCAAATTGAAACAAGTTCTGTGGATGAACAGTAGTGATGGGCGCAAGAGTGTGAATGCACTTAATACCACCGAAATGTACACTTCAACATGGCTCAAATGGTAAATAAGTTTTACCATAATTTTTAAAAATGGGGGAAAATGTCAGAACATAGCATCCTGGTCCTAGACAAGGGATCACAAGACTATGACTGTGTCAGGGACCAAGCTATAGGTCTGCAGCTGAGAACCCCTGACTGCCTAGCAACTGCCTCAGAGGCAGCCTGTTGCATTTTCCACACTTCCACTGGGAACCCTGCAGAAGATGACAGTTCAGCAGGTGTACGTGGATCAACGATTGACCTTGGACTGAAGCAGGGGCAGAGGCAACCAGACTCTGAGTCGAGGAGCTTCAGTTGAAGAGGTTTGGGAAGCCGGGGTTAACAGAAACCGCATCCGGTTGGGGCCAGGCCCGCTGTGGTCCTCAGCGTGCAGTGCCTACCCACGTTTTCCAATGCCGTGCCGGCGCTCGGAGCTCTGTTTTGTCTCAGGCAGGGAGGAAAAATCCAGAGATGCATTAGCCCTGAGGAGCACTGGGTATTCCAAGACCCTGAGTGCTTCACTCAGCAAAAACGACTCTCTCCTGTGAATGTCCTCATCCCCGAGGTGTGGAAGGGCCGGGGTGGAGCTAGCTGAACCGACTCAGCGGGGAACTGCGTGGCAAGGACACAGACTCCTGCTGAGATTGCTTGCATTTCAGAATTAATTCAAACAGCTGCAGAGGCATCATTCACGGGTGTGAATCGAAATGATACAATTTGCCATCCCTTCCCTTGAGGAAGACTCTGGCTGCTCCCAGGGGCTCTTTAGAATTAGATTTTTTGAACCA
This sequence comes from Saccopteryx leptura, assembly GCF_036850995.1. Taxonomy (NCBI): domain Eukaryota; kingdom Metazoa; phylum Chordata; class Mammalia; order Chiroptera; family Emballonuridae; genus Saccopteryx; species Saccopteryx leptura. The sequence goes on from NC_089507.1 coordinate 208,936,949, forward strand.
CCGTGAAACGTTGTGGCCTCCGTCACGATCATTTCTGGTCTGCAGCGAACACCTCATCCTTCATAGCCGTGAGGTGCTCTGAGGGGTGACCCACTGTGTAGGATGAGGGTGTTCTAGAGCCGGGGGTGGCTGAGAGTCCCAGATGTAGGGCAGAAGGAAGGAGGAGTGGGTGGAACTTGTTTACTTCCTGCAGAGCTCTGGGCTGGCTGCTCACCAGCGATGGATTTGGAGTGACTGCTAGAATTTCACTCCAGCTGCCAGGGGAGGAGGCAAAAAGTGTTCCCATCTCACTGTCCCCACCCCCACTGCCCTCTCCAGGCACAGGAAAACAAACAAACAAACAAACAAAAAATCAAAATGGGACAGGGACAATGCGGGGCCATCAGTGAAGAGAATAGCGTATTATGTACTTTTCAGCAACAGATGCTTCAAAGCGGGGTGGAGGGTTGGTGTCATTTCAGGAAAGAAGCAGTAAAGAAAATCTGAACCAAGGCCCTCAATAATAATTATTTTTAGTAGACAGATCAGGTACCACGCACACACTATGTGCCGGTCACTGTTACAAAGTGATTTATCGGCACCTGCTCACGGAATGCTCACCGCACCAGCTTGAGGGAGGGTCTGTGCGCTCTGTAGAGATGAGGAAACAGACACGGGGATATCAAGTGGCTGGCCCAATTTTAGCCGGTCAGGTCTGAACGCAGGCAACCTGACTCCAGAAGCTGCGTTCTGATAAACCTCTGGCATCTGGTCACCTGCTCACTCTGACGTTGGCTCTGGAGAAATTCTAATTTTAACGCTGCCAAGGTGCACTTGAAGTTCATGTTAGATGCAGAGGATTTTTAAATTATTATTATTTTATTTTTCTCAACTCAGTTGCTTAGACTCTAAGCAAAACCGTTCAGGATAGAAATGTCTTTTTTTGATTTTTATGTTTAGCAAAACATCCAGAAATGACGATCTCTGGATAAGGTAGGGGTAAAGAGGCCATATTCAGTTCTGGAGGCCTCAGAAAGTCAAGCCAGTTTGGGAACAAGGTGGCACTGATTAGTTTCAGGCCCAATCCAACCACAACTTGGGGCTGGCCTAGCCGATCTAATGAAGTAAAAGTCTCCATGGCCTTCTCTATGGTGATGAAGGTACGGTGGCCTGGAAAGGCCAGAAGAAAGGGTGAAAGGTTGAAAATTAGTCTCACAAATTGGGGGCTGTATAAGTCAGGAATAACTGTAAGAATGATAAGGTATGTACCATCCTCATTTTTGTTCCTGCCTATCATATTTTTTAAAATAATTTCCCTCCCCTCTCTGCTGAAGCCTGTGTCTGATTCCTTGCATCTCCCTCCTATGTATATATTTAATCAAATAATACAGTCAACCATCAGTGAGGTTGTCTGACACGCATTTCAGTGTAATGCAAGGGAAGGAAAATCATGGATCAGTTTGATTGGATATTCTGTCTGTTGGAAAATAATGGAGGCCACCATGCTTCAGTGAAAGACACCATTCACTCATGAATCCATCTGTCCATCCATTCATCCATTTCCCAATGAGTGTTCATTAACCATTCACTATGTGTCAGTGATGGAGGAGACAAGGGCTAATATAGAGCATGCATTCCAGGAGGGGAGGCAAAATTATTATCAAATATGTAATAAACTATACACATATGCTATTGGGATGAGTGCCACACAGGGTAGTTAAGCCAGGTGATGTGATTGTGAGGCTAGATCTTACGGAGAGGAAGAGCTTCTCAGAGGCAGAGAGATTAAAACAAAGGTGTGCATGATGAGAAGCCAGTAACATGAAGCACGTCCCAGGCCAGAGAGCTCCTTGCATAAAGCTCTGAGACAGACTCCACCAACCACGTCTGAGGCATTCAAGGAAAACCAGTGGTCCGCAGCAGTGTGCAAAGACAGAGTGGTTAGGCACAAGGAAAGAGGGTTAGAGAAGACCAGAAATTGTTGGGTGTTAAAAGCCCAACCAAGGAATCAGGCTTTTGTTTTAAGTCTGATTAAAAACCATGGTGGATCTAAAGCTGGGAATGCCAGGATCTGACTAATGTTTCAGAAAGATCACTCTGTCTGGTATAAGGATGCAGGGTTTGTAAGAAGAGCAGGAGTGGGCAGCTATCTCTGCAGTCACAAGAGGGGAAAGGTAGCTTGGAATAGGTCTGAAAAATTTATAGGCGTGTGGAAATGGATGAATTATGAAGCAGTAGAAGACAGGAGGTAAAGGATGGTGGTGAGAAATCACAAATTCTCTTTCCTCCTTTTATTTTTTCAACAGAAATGGATGGAGCACTTCTTATGTTACATACCTAGTGTGTGAAAAGCAATAAGTTAAAAATCCTTGACCCCCAAGGACCCCAAAGTCCTAGTGGGGAAAGACTGAAATAAAAACAAATAATTAAAACACATTTTAATAAATACTGTAATCAAGAAGTACACATGGGGGCCACGAGAGTCCAAAGGAAAGACTGATTAATTGTCTTAAATTAAATATGTCAATCTTTTGACAGACATTGTTTTTAATTGAAGTCCGTCCATTGGTCCATTGGGTTGGGTTAATGTAGAAAAGCTCAATATAGTTTATGTCAGTCAAATGTTTGGATTTGTGTTTTGGACAAAAACTAATTTGATAACTCTGTGCAACTCACTTCAACTTCCTTCACATCTGTAAAACAGTTTAAATCATTATCAACTCCAACTCTGCATCCAGGGGTGGACTTGGACTGAGATGGTCATACCTTGACTTCACGGGCTCAGGGACCTCTGGGCTAGTGCTGGGAGCTGTAAGATGAGTCCCAGCTGTAAGCTGGGAGCTGGGAGAGACAGATGGGTGCAGGGGATGCTCATTTTCTCCCTGGACCACTGATGGTGAGAGGGACATCCCACTATTTGCAAAATGTCCCCTTTTAAAAATTATTTTTTAAAGTATAATATTACATATCATAACAAATTATATTTTCTTATATAGTTTTACCAGTTTGGGAAAATAAGTAGACATTTAACAACCACCCAAATCAAGACCCAAAACATTAACAACAAGCCCCAAACCCTCCACCCACCTTCAACTCCACAATCCCTGACTGATCCCTTCTGTTCCTACAGGTTTTTGCCTTTTCCAGAGTATCATCTGCCTTCACCTTTTGGGGCTATGGTAACAAAAAAACCGTAGACTGGGTGGCTCATACAAAACACATTTACTTCTCACAGTTACGGAAGCCTGAACGTCCAAGGTGAAAGTGCTGGCACAGGGGTCGGGAACCTATGGCATGCGAGCCAGACGTGGCTCTTTTGATGGCTGCATCTGGCTCGCAGACAAATCTTTAATACAAAAAAATAATAACGTTAAAAATATAAAACATTCTCATGTATTACAATCCATTCATTTCCTACCGCTCATGTTCATGGTTGCGGGTGGCTGGCGCCAATCACAGCTGTCCTCCGGAGAACACCAAATTTTTATTGGATAATGCAAAATGTACACGGGTCATAGTATGGCTTTCACGGAATTACTTTTTTTTTTTTTTTTTTTTTTTTTTTTAGTGGCAGCGGTGGGATGTGACGGAATTACATTTAAACTCTGTGGCATTCATGGCTATCTCAGCCAAAAAGATTCCCGACTCCTGTGCTTGCAGATTCTGTGTCAGATGAGGCCTCTTCCTGGTTCCTGGACAGAGGTCTTCTTACTGTGTTCTCACATGGCAGAAGGGATCAGGGCACTCGCTGGGGTCTCTTATATAAGGATACTAATCCCATTCACGAGGGCTCCAGCTCCGTAACCTAATCTCTTCTTAAAGGCTCCACCCCCAAATACCATCACATTGGGGATAAAGCTTCAGTCTATGAATTGGGCGGGACACATTCAGGTCACAGCATTATCTAAAGAGAATCAGATAGTGTGAAGTTGTTCCAGTGTTACTTCTTTCACACAGCATCACATATTGAGACTTATCGATTGTTACATACGTTAGCAGTTAACTTCTTCTTAATTACTAAATAATATGTCACTGCATGGATGTACCACAGTTTATCAATTCTGCATTTGGAAGACATTTGGGTGATTTTTTTTGATGATTCTGAATAAAACCACTTTAGCATTGTAAAAAAAAAAAAAAAAAAATATATATATATATATATATATATATATATATATGTGCATAAATTTTTATTCCTCTTGGGTAAATACCTAGTAAAGATATTAATGGGTCATATAATAAGTATATTTTTAACTTTATGAGAACCTGTCAAAGTATTTTCCAAAATGGCTGTATTATTTTGCATTTCTATTAGCAATTTGCAAGAGTATCAACTGCTCTGTAAAATTTCCAGCATTGGCTGGTGTATTTTTTCATTTTAGCTATTCTAGTGGGTATCTCATTGGGGTTTTAATTTGCATTTTCCTAATAAACTAATAGTATTGACCGTCTTCTCATGTACTCCTTCCATATATGGTGCATTATATAAATGTACGTCTTGTTATTTGTGTGAACCAATATGTGCTCAGTGTTCTCTTTGCAGTGCTAGGAGATGCAAAAATAATTAAGTCTCAATGTCTGCCCTTAGGAACTTCCTGCCAGGCAATGCAAATAAATACATCACATCCACAAATGTAATGTGAGTGGTTCTATGGGAGTTCGGGGTAAGGTAAGATTGTAACCTTTGTGGACAATTGGGAAAATTCTTCAGAGAGTCTACAGGCTTTGAGAGGGCTTCAGAATTGAGTTTTGAAAGGCAGACTGAGACAGGGGCCATAGGAAGGGGGCGGGTCCCAACGAGACAGAGAAATCCCACTTGAATGATGGAGACAGTGAAAGAGCTGACAAGACTGGGGAAAAAGAGGTGTAGGACAAAGTTGAAGACAAAATGCACAGAGGCTGAGCAAGGGGAGGCCTGAGTGAATTGGGGTGCTGCCTCACAGAGGGGAAGGAGGCAGGAGAGGACAGTGGGGATACGGATTGTTTGAGAAGTCAGAAGGAAGAACGCTGAGAGGACTTGGTAGAAGAAACGGTTAGCACGCATTATCCTCAGAGCGTGAGGAGGGATGAGGCAAGGTTCCGATTCGGAGGAAGCGAAAGAGAAGTACATGGAGGCCTGGGGCCCATCCTGGCTACTTGTCCCACCTCAACCAGTTCCCCACTCTGGTTTCCCAGCTCAGGACATCCTGATCGCCACACCCTTCAAGGAGGTGAGGACCAGCTTCACCTGTAGCTAAGTCCCTTCCATCCTCCTTGGGCTCACATTCTCCTGACCACACTCCCAGCCTCCAGTCTGGGTGGCGGCCAGGGGGACCATTGTCATCGTCCCCCACACCATAGGCACCATCATATTTGTCTTCATCAGGCTGACTGCTCAGTGGCCCCCCTAAATATGGAAAGGAAATGGGGTATTTTCCAACACTTTCTTCACTGAAGCAATCTTCATTGCATCCGGAGCCAGAGCAGGATCCGGGTGGGAAGCTGCCCCAGGGTTCAGAACACGCCCTGAGCTGGGGCGCAGTCTATTGTTACAAAGTGGCCCTGCAGCTCACAGAATCTCAGTGGCCACATTGCAAAGATGAAAGGGAGCTCATGAAGCTGGGAAAATCCCAGAAGGTGGTAGCCTGGTGCCTGCAGTAGGGGCACTTTTTCCCCTCAAGAAGAAGGCTCAGGCAGAAAGTTGAGGTATGAAGCGCACGCACCCAAGGCTTGAGCTGTGGGTGTGGCTATGTTAACACACCCACAAGTCTTCTCCAGCTCACTGTAGGGGTCCGACAGTTGTTTTCAGGACCCGGGCTCCATGAGAGCCGTGGAAAACCAGGTAGCAACAGGCAGCCTCATCCACAAGGTGTGATTCCGTTTTGTGGCCAATTCAATAAAGGGAAGCTCTGCATTTTGTGATGTCTCGGCACCGTGGAAGAGGTACTCATGCCACTAGCTGACGTGTGTCATGTCTTTGCTACGTCACTTCATTCGGCATTTTAGTTTCGTTAACTATATATTTCATCTCACCTTCATGAAAGCAGCATGGATAAGATTTATTTCTCCACGTTCAAGATGTGAACACTGACCTTTTCAGAGGTCAACTAACTTGTTTCATGGTCATCTCTAGAAAGAGACGAAACCGGGATGCAAATGTAGAAGATTGAATGACAAGAATGCATTCCTGTTCTCTACATGAAGTCACTTGTGACACAGAAGAGCCACCACTAAGGAACTACTCAGACTATTTCTTCACTTTGAAATAAGAAGACAGTAAAATTTCAAAATTAAGTCAAAATCAGGTCCGACTTGAGAATATTCTAAGTAACAGTTGCTACTTTTATTCTCTCCTGGCTAACCAGGACATAAGAAGAAATACATATATATCTGATCTCTGCCCTGGTTCCTGACACGGAGCTCTTAACACTTGTAATTTGTGGAGTGATAGGGGTATGAGGAGTATCTTTTGTTCTAATATTTGGACTTTGATTCAGTTCCTCACAGAACTCCTAAAATCCCATAAAATTTCCTGGATGATAAGAATGTCTTTCTGTCTAAGGAGAAGCTTGTTGTGCTCCTAGAGAACCCTTGGAAGAGGGCTGCTCATCAGAAAGATCAAGCCATGATGAGGACCTGGAACTTTCAGCCCTACCTGCCCTCCTCCCTCAGGGGAGGGCCATGGGGAAGCTGTGGATGAATTAATGATCCATCTCGCTTATGTGAGGAAGCCTTCAGGAAAGTCACTAAAGTAGGGAGTTTGGAGAGCCTGGGTTGGTGAGTGTATCTATGTGCTAGGGTGACACAACGCATCTTCATGGGGACAGAGCTCCTGCCCTCGGGACCTTTCTGAATGTCACTTTATATATATACCACGTCATTGGGCTATATATTCATAGTCTTTGAAATATCCTTTATAGCAAGCCGGTGAAGTAGATACTAGATGCCAGAACTTGGTGGGTCATTTGACTGGCCACACTCATTGTCCGGTCTGTGGCTTCTCATGTTGTGATTTTTATCCTTTGCATTCTGCATTGTCGACTTTGAGTTTAATGTTTTGCTATATCAAATGTCTTCCATTATTGGTATTTAAGAAAATCTGCCATAAATGTCTCTCACACATGTTTTTTAGATATATTCTTAGACACCTTATATTCCTTATTGCAATGGAAAATGATATCCCTGAAAATTAATTTTTGGTAGCTATCTCTTGCCTGCTATATGGATACCAGATTGTTACTATATTAACTGAATATTCAGCTACCTTGCTATATTCTCATTGCCTATATCAGACCCGGCCAGGAAAACATAAAGCATTCCAGGTTTTCAAGCAAAAAGGATTTTATAGAAGGAATTGGATGGCTTACAAAACCACTGGAAAAGCTGGAGGGAGGATAGAATCAGGAAGGAGGGGCGACGCTAACCTTCAGTTTCAGGTGCAGAAGATCAGGGAAGAAGGAGCTGCCTTGCCAGATAGTGAAATATGCCCTAACGCCACCATAATAAAAACAGTTAGATCTTGGCGTCAAAGTGTCGAAAGGATCAGGGAAACAGAACAGAGTGCCCAGAAACAGATTCTAGCATATAGGACCATTTAATAAGTGGGTTCAGTGGAAATTTAGTAAATGGTGCCAGCATAACTGGTTTTCCATCAAAAAGAAAAAAAAAAGTTAGACATATACTTCATATCATATTTTTAAAAAATTCTATGTGGGCTAAAAACCTATGTACTTTTAAAAATAATATATGAAAAGTTAGAGATGGTATGTTAAAATTGAAGACTTGAGAAACCTTTACAACTAAAACAGTAAACCCAAAAGTATTAAAGAAAGGCATACATTTGACTGCCTGAATATTTAACCTTTATGTGTGTGTGTGTGTGTGTGTGTGTGTGTGACAGAGACAGAGAGAGGGACAGATAGAGACAGATAGGCAGGAATGCAGAGAGATGAGAAGCATCAATTCTTCATTTCAGCACCTTAGTTTCTCATTGATTGCCTTCTCATATGCGCCTTGACGGGGTGGGGGGGGGGGGCTACAGCAGACCAAGTGACCCCTTGCTCAAGCCAGCGACCTTAGGCTCAAGCTGGTGAGCCTTGCTCAAACTAGATGAGCCCACGCTCAAGCTGGCCCTCAGGGTTTTGAACCAGGGTACTCCGTGTCCCAGTCTGATGCTCTATCCACTGCGCCACCACCTGGTCAGGCTATGTTTAAATATTTTTTAAAATCCACACTGGATCAAAGAAAATAATAATTTCTACACATGTGCTACGCTAAAGGTTAAAATATATTTTAAAAAGTTGACAGCAAAAATATATAGAAAACAGCAGGAAAAAGTAGACAAAAATCTATGGACAGTTGCAAAGAATGAGTATTTAATCCTTTTATTGGTAAGGAAAATGCAAATAAAATTAAGAATAAGATAATTTTTTATACCTATTAGATGAAACAAAATGTTCATTTTTTACTAATAGGGTGTTGGCAGTATGGAACTTATATGTTGTTGATGTCACTGAGAATCAATAGTACAGCTTTTTCCACAGCAATTTGAAGGATCCTTAAAAATTAAAATATATCTATATGTTGACTCATTAATACCACTCCTGAGAATCCAATTTATAGGCATGGATACATGGAACAGACTGTCAGCTGTTAGAGGGAAAGAGGTTGGGTGAATTGAATGAAAGAAAGTGAAGGGATTAGCAAAAATATATATATATATATCTCCATAACACATAGACACAGACAACAGTGGGATGACAGCCAGCGGGAAAAGGGGCGGGGCTAGGTGGAGGCTGGCAAAGGGCGCATTATAGACAAAAGAGACCTTGTTTGGGGTGACAGGTACATGATGCAGTGTGCAGATGGTGTTTTATTGAGTTGCACACTCGAAACCTATATGGTTTTGCAAACCAATGTCACTCTAATAAATCTGATTAAAAATATAAATACTGTATATAAGAATATGGCAGCATTGTTCACAATAGCGAAGATCTGGAAACAGCCCAAGTGTCCGTCAGAGGACGAGTGGATAAAAAAGCTTTGGTACATATATACTATGGAATACTACTCACCCATAAGAAATGATGACATCGGATCATTTACAATAACATGGATGGACCTTGATAACATTATATGGAGTGAAATAAGTAAATCAGAAAAAAACTAAGAACTATATGAATCCATACATAGATGGGACATAAAAATGAGACTCAGAGACGTGAACAAGAATGTGATGGCAATGGGGGTGGAGGGGTGGGGGGAGGGGAATGGGGCGAGGAAGGAGAGAGGGGTTGGGGGAGGGGAGGGGCACAAAGAAAACCAGATAGAAGGTGACAGAAGACAATTGACTTTGGGGGAGGGGTATACAGCACAATCAAACGTTCAAAATAATCTGGAGATGTTTTCTCTCAACATATATATGTACCCTGATATATCAATGTCACTGCATTAAATTTAATAAATAAATTAAGAAAAAGAATACATAACATAGAAATTAATATTTATTGCAAGAGTTTTCAGAGTAACAATCAGTGGGATGAGGGAGTGAATACTATACAAAATTATACAGGCTGAGTTTGGTACATCTATAATAGGGAATACCATGATGGCTCTAACAGCTGTTCGATTCAGACCAAGTAATTGGAAATAATCACCGTGATCTCTGGTGAAGGGAGAAAATAAAGATGTGGAGAAGCATTAAGTAAAAATAAATAAAATAATGGCAAAACCTTTTCTATCTATGTCTATATTAATATTTACATTTATATGGACAGTTACAATTACAACTATAGTACTGGATCAGGTGAGCACTGAACAGGCTATAAAAGGATAGCAACATGTGGTCAATGCAAGTTATCAGGAACAGGATGGGGAAACCAGACAGAGACCATAGGAGGCACAGGAAAAACTGAATAAAGTTAGAATATTAAGTTATCTAAAGTAAGAAAGGACTTCATATTTGTATAGATGTACATGTACATATATGAAGAGATGCACAAAACGATGGCCAGTAATGTGCTATTTTGGTTATCTTGAATCAGCAGGATTTTAAGAGATCATTTATTTATCTATATTTCATATTTATATTTACAAAAAATGAAGTTCAAATAAAGTCTGGAGTTCCAGTAAAGTATCAATGTTTATTTCTCAGTTTTGACAAATATACCATGGTAATATATGATAGTAACTGGAGAAAACTGAAGCTGAGTGAGAGGTTTATGGGAACTTTTTGTGATACTATCATTCCTGATTTTTCTTTTATAAACCTAAAATAACTCCAAAATAAAAGGTTTACTTAAAAAAGTCCTCCTGTGCCTGACCAGGCGCACTGAATAAAGCGTCTGACTGGGATGTGGAAGGACCCAGGTATGAGACCCCGAGGTCGCCAGCTTGAGCGCGGGCTCATCTGGCTTGAGCAAAAAAAAAAAAAAAAAATCTCACCAGCTTGGACCCAAGGTTGCTGGCTTGAGCAAGGGGTTACTCAGTCTGCTGAAGGCCCACAGTCAAGGCACATATGAGAAAGCAATCAATGAACAACTAAGGTGTCACAACAAAAAACTGATGATTGATGCTTCTCCACTCTCCATTCCTGTCTGTCTGTCCCTATCTATTCCTCTCTCTGACTCTCTCTCTGTCCCTGTTTAAAAAAAGAAAAGTCCTCTCGTAATCTAAAGATTGCAGTTTACCTTTTCTTAGGTTTAGGCTAAATTCACTTTAGTAATTTCTCCTTTGAGTCCAGCTACCTAGAAAGGCAGGTGCAGTAGGTGCATGGTGCCAACACAAGTATTTATTGAGCACCTACTATATGAAAATGAAACAATGGTGCGGCTGTGGTATACGGAAGTTACATGTATGTTGTGGCAAAACCATTGTTACTGATGGGGAACAGTTGCCTTGACCTTGTTTCTGTTTCTGCTGATTTCCTATCCTCTGTGTCTATAGCTAACTGAAAGTTGAATCAAGATAGTGAGGACTTACTTTTTTCTTTCTGAGATTTTCATTTTAGTAGCTTTTTGAACACATTCAAAGTGACTCTCCTTTGGCTAATGCACTTACATTGCTACCAGTATTTCCAGGAAGTGGAGACAGACGCTGAAATGGCATCTCTGTGCAAAGCCCTGAGTTGTACAAAGGACACGGGACACAACTGGATGCACACCTTCATCCCTGCCCTCAGTTGGGTCCAAACCGGATGGTGGGTAGAACAATGGGAGACAGATAGCATCAACTTCTTCGCCAACAAAAAGTCTAAGATAGAGTATTTCCCCTTCCCCTGCAACCTGATGGGAATTCAAGAATCAAGAGTGATCCTGGGGTGAGAGGAGAGGGTGTTTGGGAAAGGAAAGAGGAGAAAAGGCAAAAGCCGAGCCAAGGGTCTCGAACTCTCCTGCCTTCTTCCTCTGCAGGGATGCATGTAGGGGAAGGAAATAGGCCATTAGCAAGTGTGTGTTCATTCCTGACGAATTTGAGATAATTCCCGTCAGCCAGGGTCTCATCCCTGTGGGGTGGGCCATTAGATGTTAAGGGTGTCCTCCCTACCTCTGAAGTCTAAGAAGTGGCTTTGGCCGATGGCCAGATCTCCTCTGACCAGCAGTGTATCCTACCTTGCTTAGAGCAAGAAAGAAAGAGGAATTCTCTCTAGGACACCAGATCTGCCAAAGCCAGGTTGACATTCATACATTCTCTTGGCAACTGAGTCTTTAAAACTTTTAAAAAAGAAGGTTGATTTTTTAAAATCTCTAAGCAAATAACAACTAGTTTTCCAGAAAGAGAAAACACGTTGCTGTCCCCTTCCATAAGCATTTACTACAATTGAAAGCGTTCTTGGTAGGATGTCAGACCATAATTCTCCAGCTTTGCACAAAGCAGGTACTGCAACAAAACAGGAGCTGTTGGCTGGAAAAATGCATTTAAAAACAGTCTACAGGATTTTGATTGTGAAAGGAACATGTGCTGTTTACTGGGTGTCACATGACAAGAGGCATGATTACATAGGTAGATGATCAAATGTAGAGGTGAAGGAAAGAATGGATACATTTCCAAATAGTCAAACAAAAGGGGTGGGGGAAACATCTAGAAGGCACTACCTACATAAGATGCAGGAGGTAAATACCACTATAAGTCATACAGTTATTAAAACTACATTAGAACTTGCTATTTCTATCTAGTGCACATACATTTCTACGACATGCAGACTAGACATGTCAACGAATGCCTGATATTCTCATTCTCATTCTCATATTGGACACCAACAGCCACAGTGGCCTAGATTAAGGGATATATCTGAAGAGAGAGGGGGTCTTTATTTTTAATGAGGCCGAGATTATGTCCTTAGTGACAGGTTAAACACAGTCAGCACCTTGAATGGCTTGCTATTCATGATCTCTTCTCCGGAGGATTGTTTCTGGGGATCATATCCTGAATGAACTTATTCTAAGTAGTGAGTTCCTCTAAAAAAAAAAAAAAAGAGTATAAGATTATATTGGCAACCAGAAAGTAAACCTCAGAAAATTGATGAGGGTCTTTGTCTTCTCTATGCTAACATCAATTTATTGGTTATATTTAAAAAAAAAATTAAAACTCATACAAGTTTAAGAAAGAGCCCCGGGGGAAAATATGCCAGCGATAAGAACACAGGAAAAGAGTCATGTTTCTCCTCCGGACTCCTGTGAAAGCAAATCTGGCCCGGGGAAAAAAGGCTCACTGGATGGGCTCAGGAACAACCTCCACCTTTTACTGGTCCCGGGGATTAGAGAAAGACTCTCCACAGTGGAAATTTTAGAACACTTATGATGAATGGTCTATAAGACACATGGAATTTATGAAATTAGAGTAAGTGCACATTCAATGAAATGATCAAAAGATAAGAGTGATAGATAAAAGAGGAATCTAAAGCATTATTTTCTCAAGTTTTACATTAAGGACCTATGGTAAAAGTGATAAATAAGAGATTCCATGCTAAAAAATAATGTATAGCAGAAGAGATAAAAGGGAAAAGGAACTCTGAAACTTAGAAGCAAACAAACAGTAAGAAGAGGAAAGTAATATAGGAAATACACACATAAGAAATTATATATGTATGTATGTATATTTCATATAAATATGATAATATATATGATTGTATGTATATATAGATATATGAGATATCTCAGAGGAAGATAGAAAAGATAGATCAGAACTAATTAAAGGAATAATAGAAGAAAAAATTCTTGACTAAAAAAAAAGACATCCCAAAACAAAACAATCTGCTGACTAAAATGATTCATCAATCCTGGGCAAAATAAATAAAAACTATAAAACCCACAATTTATCCAGTAATATGCTGTCAATTCAAATATAAAGGATATATCCTATATGAATGTGTGAACAAAAGGGAGGTTGATTTAAATATACCAAATCATGGTAGGTTTATATTTTTCTCTCTGCCGCACAAGGGTCTGAATGAACAGAAACACCCTAGTTGGAGAGAGAAAAGACGCCGGCTCCATGTCCCATACCCAATTACTGGGCGAGGTCAGACAGAACACATTCTCAGACAGGCACGGGTTTAGCACACAGGCAATCCGTGTTCTCTTGCTGGGAAAATTACTCTAAGTCACTCTACCTGAGCAAAAGATAAATCAATATAAACAACTCAAGAATGAGGAAGTTGTGGTAATCAAGGATTGATAGTGTCCCTTTGGGCATTGTACTTCTTAGCCCGTATTGAGTTCTTTCCACTGTTTGACTAATGGTGGGATAGATGGCATGTGGCAAGCTCTTCCTTTTAAGAGGAGAAGGCATTGCACTTGTAAAACAGGACAAATGGATGTGTCCCCTCCCACCCGCCCCAGAGAGAGAACAAACGGAGAACTCCATCAGAATACGCTCATCCTTTTCATCGGCTTCAACTGTGGTCAGCACAGATGAAATCAAAGTCAGCCCCAGGAGAGAGCCCTGCGTAGCTCTTGCTGGCTTCTTACAACATGCCTCACCGGACAGGCTGCATCCCACTGAAATGGGAAAAGAAAGAGCAGGGGATGGATTCTATGTCTGCAATTCTCTCTGCAGCTTTTTCTTTTTAATAGAAAATGAATTCTCTGGATTAAACCAATGAAATCAGAACCTGCTTTTCCCTTCCATCGTAGCTTTCTCTTTTACATGTCATGAACAAATAAATAAATTGGACACTTCATAAGGAGAATTGTGTTTATACGTATAACGTGTGCCTCATTTTTCGCACTCTGTCCAACTTTTTTTTTGTGCTGAACCCTTTCTAATCACTAGGAAGAGACCCTATGGTGACAGGATAAACTGCCTCTTGAATAGTGTTAATGCATTCACAAGTGTTCCTTCTGAAAGACACATGTCATAGCCAATCAGGGACCGTATGACAATCAGAAATATGGAAGCCCATGTACAGCAAGTGCATGGGCTTCCATATGCAAATAATATTATAGGAAGCATTAAGCCCACCCTTGTCCGGGGGGGTAAGGCATGCAGACTGCTCTCTCCTTTACGATTGTCCCCTCACCTCTTATTCTATAATCATCTCATAATCACGAAAATTTGGCATTTTAATTCCATCCCTAGGGGAAATATGTGGATACTGGCACCATGACAAGTATAACAGTGTAAAAGGACAATTACCTAAGACTTACACTCCATTATTTTTTTATATATATTTCCAAGTTAGAACTAAATTTTCAAGGTTCATAGCAGAAAATATTGCTGTGACTTCATAGACATGGTCTTTCACGATATTCAAAGCTCCAGAAATGTATATGCCAAATTCAGTTTCTTGTCTTGGGAATCTAACCATCACTCATTATTCAACTTCAGACATCCCATGTGTGTAGTTTGAGTACACACTATGCCAGGCAACATGGCGGCCATTGGGAAACGGTAAGGTCAAGCGCTGAGGAATGGGCAAAGATAGGCTCAAACCCCTGCCACAGACTGCCATCTGGTACGGCCTTGCCTGTGTTTCTTAACTTCTATGAATCCTTTTTTCTTCATTTAGAAGAAGAAAATACTAAAACCAATTTATTAGGTTATTACAAGGATTACACGAGAGTATACACAAGATGTTTAGTAATAATAGTGGTAGTAGCTGTTGTTGTTGTAGTAGCAGTAGTCATCTGTTCAGGTTGCCATAACAAATGTCATAGTCTAAATGCCCTAAACAACAGAAATGTACTTTCTTTCAGCTCTGGAGACTGGAAAGCCCAAGGTCAAGACCTGGTGCAGCTGAGGTTTCCAGTGAGAATTCTGTTCCTGGCTCAGACACAGCTGCCTTGTGTGGCTTCCCCACCTGGTGGAGAGAGAGGAAGCATGCTCTCTGGTGTTTCTTCTCATAAGGGCACTAATCCCATGGAGTCAGGGACCCACCCTCATGACCTCACCTAACCCTAATTACCACCCAACAGCCCCATCTCCAAATGCCATCATATTGGAGGTTAGGACTTCAACATATAATATTTTGGGGAAAATATAATTCAGTCCATGGTATCATTAGTGTTATTTCTACTTTTCAACAGCCACATTTCAAAATGTATATCCTGGCAGGAGGAAAAATGCCCAACTTTTCAAGATGTCAGAACCCATATGGAAACTGCGTAATTTAAAAAGAAAACCCCCTTTTGGACCATCTAGAAAGGGTTCAGTTCCACTCTTTATGGACTTTAAACTCAAGCATCTTCTATATTCTCAAGATCTGTTGTCTGCCCATTAGCAGATATTGGCTCCAATAAACCCAAGGATTGTAAACATTTCTGAGGCAATATTTAAAATGGCAACAAGCCAGCCCTCTATAATTTGGCTAGGGATTTTTCACAATGTCAAGAATAAAGAGCTGGCTTTTACCACGTGCACACATGTGACTCCAACAACGGGGTTCGCAGCTGACCCAGTAACAAACTTTCTCAACCTATCCTAGGAAAGAAAACGCAGCCATGTCACTCACTTCCAGATTGGCTCATCGAGGTTTCTGTAACACCCATCTAGCTTGCTCTCTGTGTAAGGACACAGAAAGAAGGACACAATGACAGGGGATGACCTATTGTCATAAACAGAGCAAGAAGTATCCTTATCATGTACTTCTGCAGATGGAATTGAGGAACTAAATAACAGTATGATGAAATGGCCCCAGCCAAATATTTAGAACCATTGAAACTTGGTTGTTAAACCTTAGCTTGAAATTGGTGATGGAAGAAACATTTACACCAATGAGAAACAGCAAATACTACAAATCAGGGCCTGTTTCCCCCTAAAAGCGTTGGTTTAATGGCATACCACTGGACCTTCGCACCTCCCCTTTTGAAATGTTCTAATCTGAGGTAGCTCTCAGCAATACCTGGCGATATTTGTTTCCTCTAAAATACAGATTCTTGGACTGTACACAAAATGGAACGCATTATAATCTCTATTGTTTCCTGGTATGTGTACTTGGGAAGGAAAAACATGAGTTGTCACAAAACTGAAACACGCATTTTGAAAGAATTTATGAAGACAAAAACAAACATGTATCTATCTGAAAGACATTAAGGGAAGGAGAATGAGAATGAGGAATAGGGATAAAACCAAATAAGAAAATAAATAAATCAAGTGAAGGGCACTGATGATGAAAATATCCCGAGTTCCACGGCATTTCAATACTTCTCCCTCCTCCACCTGAGACGGGTGGGAAGTGCACTGAAGAGACTTCAGTGATACGTACACATATACTTGTAACACTGCAAGGGAAGGAGGAATTCACATCCTACAGGTTTCTGTGTCCCCGGGATTTGTCACAACGCTTAGCATAGAGAAAACATTCAGAATATGTTTCTAGAATATATGAGTGAATGCTTAAATAAGTCAATACGAACACTAATAATAATACAATTTAAATCTCTCAGCACCGTTTCCATTCACCACAGATACCAATAAAATTGTTTAAAATACACATTAGATATCATTCTGACTCGTTTGGAACCTTCTACTGGTTTCCCATCTGACCCAAACTCACTAGCCCCGGTCCCCACCCTCTTTATGACCCATTGCCTGCTTAACACCCACCTGCCGCTCCTCTGCCTGCCAGTCACTTGACTCCGGCTGCACTTGACCTCCTGTGTCTCCTTGAATGACTCGTTCCTGGCTCAGACCGTCTAGAGCTTGCTTTCTCTTCTTTTAGACCTTGACTTGGCTCTCTGGATGCACGCAGGCCTTTGCTCAAATGTCACCTCCTCATGAAAAAATTCTTCTGGCCAATCTACCAAAAATAAGACTGCCATCACCTCGCCATGATCTCATCTCTCTAACCTGTGTGACAGCACTTATCACCTACAAGTTTATAGAAGTTACTACTTTCTGATATTTGTTTTTTCAGTGGTTTGCTAACTGCCTTCATCTCTTTGAAGGCGGAATCTCTGTGTGGCTAGGGACGTAATCCAGCCTGTCTTCTACCTTGCCCTTGATGCCTGGAACAGTGCCCATCCAGAAGGATCTCATTACGTTTTTGATGACGGATGAATGAATGAGTGAATGACTTTACTAACAAAAAATTCAAGAGTGACTGGCCAATATGAAATGCATTCAAGGAGTATCTTGATTTACAGAAGTAAAAAAAAAAAATGAAAGAATAAACAACTTGCTCCCTGCTGCACCTATGCAAGCTGATGATCTGACGTAACTAAGTGTGACAGCTCCCCAGTCCGCATCTCTAATTACAACCCAGGGCACGACGAACAGAAATAGGACATGTACACATGTGTAATGCAGGCAACTACAATTTGACACTTCCAAAGCTAACTAAACGTACCCTCCATCCCCAGCTTCATTCGTTATCTCAGCTCACGACATTGTCAAAGCAGGAAAATGGGTATCGTCCTCGATTTTCCGAGTCATTCCCCACACTCACACTGCCACTTCACGGACACCATTCTCCAATGAGAGTGATCGTGGCAGTCCTTACAGGTTTATAGTCCAGAACCCCTAGGAAGGCATCCAGGCGACTCTCATCCTGACTCAAATTTAGTTTTCCATCTTTCACTGGAGATTCAAATTCTCTCTTGCTGCCAGTGACTAGACATCTTACTCTCAGTCTGCTGAGTCTGGCTTTCAGTGTCTTCCTCTGCCATGCTAGTCCATCGCACTGTCTTATACACGCCTCCTGCCACCTCTGACAAGATTGTCTTGCCCCTCCCGTTCTTCCTCTAACCCCAGCGCTGCCTCCAATAAAAAGCCCTTCCTGACAAACACCGAGCTGATTAAGTTGCCTTCTGATACGTTCTTTGGAAATACAAAATGGGCTCCTGGTTCTAACAGTTTTTCTCTTGAAAAAGCTCCGAGAGTTATTAATCTCTAGGGTATACATATTTAACCCCCATCAGTGAACCAGCTAAGTATACAAGGAAAGTCTTTACAAACGCTGAGCAGAGAGGGCCAAAGGCCTAATTAATTTTTCAACACTTAAGTCTGAGTTTTACAATTTTTCTCTTTTTTTATGGTAATAAATTTCTTTAAAAAAAAAAAAAAAAAGCAGGGCCTGGAGATTGGGCTCGGGACCAGCGATGTCCACTTGGCACAGAGTTTTCCTGACTCAGACTGTGTATATTTGGAGAATACTGCCACAAGTCAGACGTCAGCATTAGCCCAGTGTCCTTCTGAGAGACAAGGAGGTCTCCCGTGGGCACTATCGCCAGCAGGTAGCCATGGATGTCCCTGTGGCTCTCACTTCATTCTCTACAAGTACTTCGGAGCTTAGCGCAGGCCAGTATTTTCAAGTTCAATTCACATACTTGTATTGGTGATCTGGAAGTGACCTTAGAAGTTATTTATTTATTAAGGTAATCATTATTTTATTCTATAGGTTAGAAGTAACCATGCCTGTAATGCTAACTTCAGCCCAATCTCATCTTTGACTCAATCCTAGCTGTAAAGATTATCTAAATTTCTGCTACTTTTTCTATATCTATCCCCAAAGTGCTTAGGCTTCAGTATTTCCACAGATCAGATTTTTAACTGAAAGTGGCAGTTCAGGGTAGGCGTCATCCCTGCCCTATTTCTCAGGGCACAGGTGACATGCAGCTCCTCGATGTTTTAGACAGTGGTCTACATTTAAAACTTCACACGGGGTCATTGGTAAGTGATGGAGAAGATGTTCACGTAAGTCCCATGTACCTAGGCCTTTCAAAAGCAAAATGTTCTTTTTGTCTCAAGTATTATTTCTCTATTCCTATGTAGGAGCTTCAAATGACACACATTTATGACCTCACAGCTTCTACAGGACAGAAGTCCAGGTGCAGCATGAATTGATACTCAGTTCAGGGTCTCACCAAGCTGATATCAAGGGGTTGAAAAGGCTGCTCTTCTTATTTAATGCTCAGGTTCTTCTTCCAACCTCACCAGCTGTTGGCAGCACTCAGTTCCTTGTGGTTGTTGGACTGAAATCGCCATGTCCTTGCTGGTGGCAGCCAGGGGCCTCTCTCCGCTCCCAGAGGCTGCCTACATTTCTTGTAGCAAGGATGCCTCCATCTTTAAGGCAGCAATAATGGATAGAATCTCTGACTTCCTCCTCTGGGACACTGGAGGCAACACGCAGCTTCTAAAGGGCTCATGTGACTAGGTCAGGCTCACTGGATAACTTCCTGCTCAATTGATTTGGGACCTTGGTTACATCTGCAAAATCCCTTCACCGAAGCACCTAAATTAGTCTTTTATTTACTAGCTTGGAGTAGATGAGTATAAATACAGGGCCAGAGATTTTGGAGGTAGGCATCATAGAATTCTGCCTACCACACATTCTTAGAGTACTCAAGAACACGGGTTTCAGAGAAAAGTTGTAATTTCTTTCTAGCCGTCACCCCCAGCTATCTCTTGTACATAGCTAGTATGATCAGATGTGTTGGAAAAGTGAATGAGTGCATATGAACAAAACATCACGGACCTGTTGCACTGCCGAGGTAAGAAATGACGGTGGCCCACACTCGAGCAGTGTCAAGGAGATCTTCCCCACTCACACAGCCTAACTAGGCATTCGCTCATCATTGCCTGCACCTCTCTTTCAGCCTACTCACTACATTATTTCAGAACTGTTGCTTAGCTTGTCTGTCTCTCTCTCCTTCTTGACTGTTCATGGTACGGTATCACTGGCACAGGGTTGACACATAGTAAGTGATCAGTTAGGGCTCACGAATCCTCTAAGATGTTCCCTACACCACAGCACATCACAGCGGCAGATTCAGCCACCTCTTTTCGCAAGCCTCTGCTGGCCAAGTCCCTGCTGTGGTGTCAGCTCAGATGGTGTGCTCTACTTGACCAATAGCATCTGGGGACTCTGTTGTCTTCTCTTTGTACCCCCCAGGTCAGAGGGCTAGCCCATTCAACCCACACTGAAGTTCCCTCTTCTAAGCTCAACTTGGCTTTTGGTTACTGGCCAGGATTGGACAAGGTCTACCATGTCCCTGGTTGAACTGACTATCTTATTATCTCTCCCTACTTCAGAGACTAACAGAGCCTACTTTTGCTCCACATTCTTGATATTCCATCTCTCTCTCTCTTTCTCAGTATGCTGTGCAGCCCAGCCATATTGCCTCTCTTAGCTTCCTGGACTATTTCACCAATGAACAAGGAGTTTCCACAGCCCACAGATTCACCAAGACAGAACACATGCATTTACTAGATCATTGCTATCCTCTCCAGTCTTAGGATTGCAAAATACTCTGTGAGTTCCAACGAGTCTAGTTGGAAATACTTTTCAATTTCCCTGATGGATCTCCAATATGACCGCTCCTCCCTGTTGGGTAAGTTCTGTGAAAATCACTTTACTTGTAGATTTAATTGACTTCACTTGAATTTTGCTTTCAGTCCTATTAGAAGACAAGCCATTTGCTTCCGCACCCCAGCCTCTCCATTCAAATGAGTGTCAAGGGAGCTGTTGGTGTTTTGTTACTAAGACTGTTGTTGAACTTGAGGCTCCAGTAAGAGCAAGACCCCCTCGAGTCTTGGCAGCCAAATCCCACATGGCCTCACTCTGTTGGTTTTGTCCTCTCGGCCCTGGTCCCTCGTGGACAATTTGTAAAATGAGGAAATTAAGGAAACAGAGACTGAAAAAGACCTGGAGAATGTTTAGTAAGGAAAATCCCTGCATAGAGAGAAACCTCAACAAGAAATTTACCAAGGGAATTTGAACTGTAGACTCTCGTACGGGGTATTATAAATAATGAATGAATATTTTCCCTCTTCCTCTCTCTCTCTCTCTCTCTCTCTCTCTTTCTTTCCTGTGAAACACAGTAGATGCTAAGGGAAGATGAATTTATGATCAGGAGGGAAAACCTGCCTTTGTATTCAGGATGGTAGTTTATGAATGAATATGGTCTACAGAAGACAGGGACCCTGATGGCGAGCTGACCCAAGCTCTTTCTTGCTGTAACTTTTTTTGAGGATGCTACATCGTACTCACTCCCTTCCTTCGCCGGATCAGTGGTTTTCATACTCTTGATCCCAGAAGTATCAGAAATGTTGCTTGGATGAGGAGGGGAGGTCCCCCTTTCTAGCCATTAATATGACCCTTTTGTCTTCATGTGAAATGTCAGACTGGGAAGCAGTCTCTCAGAAAGCTCATTTGAGAATGAGAAACCATTTTCCAGAGCAGTGTCCCTGGTTCTGATTTTCCCCGTGAATGCTCTGAGTCAGCCAACAGGAGACCTACCCCCGATGGGCGTCACAAATGGGAAAGAAAGGAATGCCCTATAAACTTTGAAAGGCAAAGCAACAAAGATGGGTTGTATCTTCAGTGTGACCACAACTTTCACTTTAAATAAGCTTTACTTAAATCACAGCGTTTGAAATGTACATCCAGGGTCTGCCAGGCATTAAGGCGCTCTGCTTTTCTAGGAAGATTGTCCCCTCCTAACTGGCTTGCAGGGTACAAAGGGAGGCATCTGGGCACCATGTGAGACATAGACACCCTTTAATGTCACCTCTCCCAGCCTGGGAAGCCAGCACTGCACTTTGGCATGGGCCTTGACTCCTCCTCCTTGGCTGCAGGTTAAAGAAACAGTGATCATAAACTAACTGCTCCCAGGCTGTGCCCGCAGAGAATGGAGCTCTTTGAGGCAGAAGGGTGTATCTTATTCAGTCTTATTCATTGGTTTTTGTCCCCACTATGTAGAACTAGGGCACAAAGATGAGAGAGAGCGAGAGAACAGGAGAGGGAGAGCAGCAAGAGGGAGAAAGAAAGGGAGAGGAAGAAGAGGAGGAGAAGAAGGGAGACAGAGAGGGAGGGAGAGAAGGAAGAACGAAAGGAGGGAAGGAGAATGAGAGGGAGGGCGGGAGGGAGGGGAGAAACCGCACACCCACAGAAGCTCTACAGAACACGTTGCCACAGAGGATATGAAAGTAAGAAGGGCACAAAAACAACTTCAGCTATAAAATTCCCTGAACCTCCAGCAATGTGCTGCTTCCCTTCTATAAGCAAATCAGCTACAAAGGGACTGTCGCCAGTAAAGGTTTGGGACCTGCCCAGCTATCCTTGTCGCTAGATAGTTCCTGAGGTCAGAGAAAGTCCTGTTCCACCATCACCACCAATCCCACAGCAGAGAAAGCTGTAAGCCTGTTCTTGTGAACCACAAAGCAGCAGTGAGAAGTGATAATGGTGTATAAAGTGTAATTATTCATTTAGTGAATAAGTTTTGCAACTTATTCTGAGAGTTTTGGACATTTTACATAGCATGATCATATACGCCTCTCACTGAGCAGAGAAACAGCTTTATTCTGAATTACAGAAGGTCCTTAAATTTCCCAAAAGACTACAGGTACCTATCTCTCTTCCATGACCATGCAGTATTGTCATGGGGTGGGGGACAGTGGACTTGAGCTACATGGAATACCACAAACATCTTCAGAGTGGACCAGACACTATGCCAGAGGCTTTCTTTCCCCTTAACTCATCTGACATGCCTTGGAACCCTATTCTCACACCCAAGAACCCACATCCAATTTAGCGATCAGAAAAGAGAGGCTTAGAGAACTTAAATAATCTGTTTAAGGCCATTGAGTTACATTCTGGCAAAGCTAATATCGAAAATGAGATCCATCTGCTTTCAAAGCTCTTTGTCTTTCCATCACTCCATGCCTCTAAAATAAGGAGCCAGTTGGAAAGTCACTGGGATGTGCTTCTGCATGTCCCTGAAGAAAGACAAATGTTCTGAAAATAGAGATGCAAAAAGTCTGAGAGGCTCCCAAATGTTGATCACTGTTGAAAACACTCTTATCAAGTTCATCATGACTTCACTGGTGACAAATTCAGTGTATGCTGTAGAAGCCAGTATTCTTCCGTGAAGACTTCCATGGTGGAAATTCAAGAAGGAAGCCTAGAAATAGAACTGATCTCAGACGCAAGTGGATCCTGAGATGGAGATAATAGACTCCTCATCTTTCCTTTCATTTATCCTTTTCTTCCTTTCCCTTCTTTTTCTTCCTCCTCCCTCTTTCCTCTCCCTCCTTCTTTCTCTCTTTACATCCCTTCCTTCTTCCTATATTGGTTGCATTCTTTCCTGCTGCTAACTTTCTCCATTTATTGGGACAAGATAAAAACAGAAATGGCTACAGAATGCTCCAGACCTACGTCATGTCAGCCTTGCAAAGGCAGAAGTCAGAGACACTTTCGTTCTTCCAGGATCAATACATAAAATCTGCTGGAATAATCTTTCTTTTATTTTTCCATTGAAGGTCACATTCAACAGCTTTTGTTTTAATTTCAGGTGTACGGCATAGTGGTTAGACAATCCCATACTTGACAAAGTGATCTCTGGGCTATTTCAAGTACCCACCTGGCACCATACCCAGTTCTTACAAGGTTATTGACTATATTTCCTAGGCTATACTTAACATTTTGTAACTATCAATCTGTACTTCTTAATTCCCTCACCTTTTTTTTCCCAGCCCCTCCCAACTCCTCATCCCTGGCAACCATCAGTCTGTTCTCTGTAACCATGAGTCTTTTTCCATTTTGTTTGTTCATTTGTTCTTTAGAATCTACATATAAGTAAAACCACGTGCTACTTGTCTTTCTCTGTCTCATTTATCTCACTCAGCACAACACTCTCTAGGTCCATCCATGCTGCACTGCAACATTATTTACAAAGCCAAGATATGGAAACAACCCAAGGGCTCACCAATAGATGAGTAAATAATAAAAAACAGTGGTACATATATATATATATACAGGGGAATATTAATCATAGAAAAGAATGGAGTGATCTTGATTGACCTTTTCAAATCATAGGCTAACCTTACATACTAAACTCTATGGATAAGGCCCACGATTGGCAGCTAACTCTTATGTTCTAGTGTAGAGGGATATTGTGACTGGTCCTCCCCATTAGAGTCATACAGAATATGGGAAAGGTTACGTCTCAAGAGAGAGAGAGGAAACTGTTACTGTAAAAAGAGAATGAGGAGTTCAAAACAGAAAATATCTGACATATATCCACTAAAGATACATTTTGGACCGAATCTCACTTCAATTTGCAGAAGCATGGGTCCTCTTTTTCCTCAATTTCCAAAACTTTAATTCTCTTCCAACTTTGGAATCATTCCCTGTAGTCTACATTAATATTATCTTCTTAAAACCAACACTGAGGCCCTGGCCGGTTGGCTCGGCGGTAGAGCGTTGGCCTGGTGTGCAGGAGTCCCGGGTTCGATTCCCGGCCAGGGCACACAGGAGAAGCGCTCATCTGCTTCTCCACCCCTCCCCCTCTCCTTCCTCTCTGTCTCTCTCTTCCCCTCCCGCAACCAAGGCTCCATTGGAGCAAAAGATGGCTCGGGCGCTGGGGATGGCTCTGTGGCCTCTGCCTCAGGCGCTAGAATGGCTCTGGATGCAACAGAGCGATGCCCCAGAGGGGCAGAACATTGCCCCCTGGTGTGCATGCTGGGTGGATCCCGGTCGGGCACATGCGGGAGTCTGTCTGACTGCCTCCCATTTTCCAGCTTAGGAAAAATAGAAAAAAAAAAAAACAACCAACACTGAAATATCAATGCACAAACTGTCTACCCCTTTATGGGTTGGTCAGTGGCAGTGATAAGGAAAATGACCACACATACCTTTTACTGCGCACCTACAACATGGTTATGAACTTGCACTCTGAGGTCACAAATCAATAGAGGTGGTTTCAAACCAAGACACCCCCCCCTTTTGCAAGTTGTAGGGTCTTGTCACTGAAGTTCAGTCTCCTCATTGGTACTATGGTGCAAGGGATGACAATAGCATTCACCTAAACACTTTAGGGAAGTTCAATTAGAAATATGCCTGTAAAGGGTTGGGCACAATAGTTGACACATATTAAATATAACACGAAAGGGTAGCTACAATTGGTATGTCCCAGTCACTGCTCTAGACATTTTATCTGAGCAGAAATAACATGAGTAAAGGAGAAAGGACTGTCCTGATTTCTTTCCCAGGTGAGAAGTTAGAGGCTCAGGAAGAGCTGGCTGATCTTCCCAAACACTCATGGTAGGTCAGAGGCAGCCCGGGCTCTTGACTTAACTTTCCCACTTCACAGCCCAAAGCATTTTTTTTTTTTTGTATTTTTCTGAAGCTGGAAACGGGGAGGCAGTCAGACAGACTCTCGCATGTGCCCGACCGGGATCCACCCGGCATGCCCACCAGGGGGCAATGCTCTGCCCATCTGGGGCGTCGCTCTGTTGCAACCAGAGCCATTCTAGCACCTGAGGCAGAGGCCATAAAGCCATCCTCAGTGCCTGGGCCAACTTTGCTTCAATGGAGCCTTGGCTGCGGGAGGGGAAGAGAGAAACAGAGGAAGGAGAGGGGGAGGGGTGGAGAAGCAGATGGGCGCTTCTTCTGTGTGCCCTGGCCGGGAATCGAACCCAGGACTCTTGCACGCCAGGCCGACGCTCTACCACTGAGCCAACCGGCCAGGGCTCAGCCCAAAGCATTTGATGGCCAAAGGTTCTCTGTCACTTTGGAACCTAAAGTTAGGTCCTACCCTGGTAATGGATAAAATATTTGAAGTTATTCTCTACCTGAATATCCAAGGTGCACAAGATGAACAATGGAAGTCCCTCTGGTAATGGATAAAACATTTGAAATTGTTTTCAACCTGAATATCCACAGTGGCACAGTGGACAAGATGGACAAGGGAAGTCCCTCTGGTCCTGTCTATGGCTCTACGATTTCCATCCCAACATGCCTCTCTCCTCGGCATTCTGTTTATCCTCTCACAGAGGATCTATGGGGGAGTTTCAGAGTCACTGCCTCAGCGGTGCTGCCCAAAGACTCCTGGGAGCAGCGGAGTCGCTGTCTGCTGTTGTTATCTCTTCAACACACTGTGAGCGTCTTGTGGGATGAGCAAATTGAGACTAGGGCCCATGCCAGAGGCCTAATCCTTCCTGTCAAAAAGTAGCTTCTCAGGGCTACCCAGCTGAGGGCAATAAGGCTGGTGAGAATAATTCCTGTTTCGTGCCGTCCTGAGAGTGGGCCAGGCTGCCTCCCCCTTCCACCCGCTGCTGCTCCAACGTATGTCCAATTCCAGGATAAGTGTTCCCATCTGTGTTATTCTATTAACTGAAAAGGAAGGAATTAGCGCCTGCACTTGTCACATCTTGTGACCTGTTGCACACTGAGATGGGAGATGGTGGCAGGACAAACAACATTCTTTCTCTAAGCGCCTTTCAGACTTGCTGAGGCAAACAGAGACGTTCTGACCACATGGAGCACACACCGGGCATCGTTCCCCAGCCCGGCCCAGGCCTCTGCACGCTGCACCTATGGGCAGCTGTGGGAGAGCATGGCAGGGCCTCAGAGGAAACCTCCCCTCCTGACCAAGCTCCAGATGGAGGACCTTCCCCCGGAAATGCTTCCTGGAGATGCTCTGCCGACACGAAGCGCTGCCAAGGGAGAGGGCGTCTGGTGGGGCCGCTCTGGCTTTTCCTCAGGGGAGAACGTGCGAGGAGGTGGCAAAGGACCTCAGGGGCCACCTCTTGGAGGAAGGGCCCTGCACGAAGAGTCTGGGGGAGGCCCTGACTTCAGGCTGGTGGTGGAGGCTGGCTTCTTGCACGCAGACTTTGAATGCAACACGACAATACATTGAAGGTGTCTTTGATCCACGTTTCTTTTTCACAGGGCTTTTTACAGGAATCCACACTTCACTAAGTGTCGGATACAGATTTAGAGCAAGAATACACTTGGGTATGAAGTGTTCAAAAGCCCTGGGCTCCATCTTGAGCTTTCCTGATGGGGTTGCTATGTACCAGTTTGCCTTGGCAGAAGCTCAGTTAGAAAATGAGAAAAAGAAAAATAGAAAAGAAAAAAAAATTCCTTCTTTTTCTGACTCCAGCTAAATTATACCCCTGGTAACTGGTAGAGACCCAGGGTCAGAACAACCACAGGCTCTCTGTCCAAGGATGGGAGAAGACGGGACCCATCTCGAGGGTGAGTTGGTCAAGGCTAAGAGGGGGTTCTGTGGGCCCCAAAGAAGTTCTGCCGGGAAGAAGGGGCTCCCCGCCAACTCAGACTGCCACCAAGAGGCACTGTCTGCTTCCTACTTCCCCTGTCCTCTCAGAAAAAGAACACTCTGCTACACACAGACAAACATTGATTCCAGGATCTCACAGACCCAGCCTGTGTCATGACCTCTAGAAACAATTTCCATCAGCAAGAATATAGCTGTTTTTCTCCCCTTGATTTCCTCTGTTTTTAGAGTTTTACGGGACAGAGCAGGACCCACTGTTGAGGTGGATCCAGGCAGGCTGTTCGTGCCCTCACCCCTCACCAACAAGCAGAGGAACAGTAGGTCAGGGTGCAGGTCCAGGAGTCTCAGTTCCGATAAGCATCTGACTCAAGGGACCGTGATGCAGACGGTGTGTGGGCCTCTCTTTGACACACTCTGCTCTGAGGATTCCTTCTAACTCTGATCCACTTGATTCAGCTAGATCCTCCTGGTGATCTACTAATATGTCCTTGTTCATTTACTGTCTTCGGCTTCCCTTGGTAAATGTAATCTATAACGAAAGTGATATTCTCTTACTCATTTGCCATTGCATCCCATTATCAGAACAGGGCCAGACGCGTTGTTGATGCTCAATAAATAAGAGATAGAGAACTGAATTAATGAATAAATAAACCTCCACTTGAATTATTGGACACAACACTCCCTTCTTTTTTTTTCTATAGCAGGTGAAAGGAGTAAGTTTCATTTGTTGGTTTTAATTTTAAGCAATCTAATTGATGGCTTCTGAACTGTCCATCACTTTACGGTGTTGTTGCATTGTGTTCTGAGCTGTTTGTTGAAGCATTGTTTATATTGTTCAGAAATTAGAGGAACTTTTTTCTTAATCAATAAAAGACTGGATAAATGAATTGCATTACCTCCACAAAATAAAGAATTTAATTCATCATTAAAAGGCTAGAGTATGCTTTTACTTATTGATATGGAAAAGTGGTCATATCTATGATCGATTTAAATCAATAAGTTTATAAACTAGTATTAATCAGTTCATTGAAATCGTACATGTACATTCTGAGAGACGTTCAGCAAAGTGCGAGTGGCCATTTCCTCAAGGTTGTAGAATTTTAGGTAATTTAAAAATATTATTGATCATTTTGCTCTAGATTAATATGTTTATAATGATTAGACAATATTTCACTCACTAGAAGGACATTAAAGAATAAAAAAAATTTTTAAACAATCAAATGAACAAAAAAAAATAGAAATAAACAATAACATGACTTATTGTGCTTGAGACCTTTTCATGGATCCTCACCACCCACAGGGCCTAAAGGTTGTCCTCCACAATGTCGTCTTTTCCCCCAGACTCCCATTCCAACAACGCTCCACTGGGATTCTACATCCTGGTGTACCGCCCCTTCCGGGTTCTCTAAGAGTGCCGCGTCTGGGCGCCTTTTCACCATTTCCACAGCGGTTCCCTTTGCTGACAACGCCCTCCTGCACCTTGCCTATCAGGGACAGACCTCTGCGTCATTCGGGAATCAGCTCCACACTCCTCCTCCTCTGAGACCTTTCTTTAATCTTGCCAATGGCTGGGCCAGAGCCCTACTTTTCTCTTCCACCTGTATCTGGCTATCTTCCTGGTCACATTCATGTCCAGTCTAATGTTGACACTATGACCTGGTAAGTAAAACATGCACAAGGAAAACATACAACTCTGAAAATATCGTCATTGCCTCTATGTGACAGCATAGAACATTTAAGTGTGTTTCTCAGTTATCACACCATTAGTCAATGGTAGTTCCGAGATTCAGGTACAGCCAATTCAGCACCAGATCCTATGCTCTTAACCACTACATCCTGTTGTCACAGAACAAGGTACATTGTGGACCTTTATTTAAATTCATGGAATGGTTCCTGCTACAGAGGCATAAACTCTCTCACACAAGCACCATCTTAAACACAAGAAACAAACTTCAGCACATATTTCTACATTTTTGTGTGGTCCAAATTATTTGCCTTGTACTATAATTATTAACATTTTTCCCTGAAGCAAAGCCTTTTCAAAATGCACCTTCGATACGTCTCAGGGTGGAAGGTCCCAGTGATGACACCTTGTTTCTATTTGACATTTTAATTAGTACTTTAGAAGTGCACGGAGGTACAGTATAGTTTAGTACTAAAAATCCAAAAATCAAACCATCTAATCAATAATATCGAATGCTGTTCATTCAATAGAATGCAGGACAGAAGGGCATGGAGTTCCGGACTCCAAATGCTCCTTTTGTGTCTTTGGTTCGTTAGGCAAATTGCTTTTCTTTTCTTTGTCTCCTTGGCTCTATAAAATGGGCATGCTAATAGTACCTACCCAAGTGTTATTTTTAGGATGCAATGGAATTAATTGTAAAATGCTTAGTAGAGTCTGAACACCAGTGCTCAGTCAAGCATCAAATCCAAAAATTAGCTATTCTTGTTATTATTTTCCACTCCAGAAACCAAATTGTATTGGGCGGAGTGGAGGCCAGGTAAGACATTCACAAGGTTGAAGTCCTCTTGAAAAATAAAGTGAACTTTCCTGACTAACCTCCCACAGACATATCTTATAAAACTAGCAAACCCTTTTTACCTGCTAATATTTACCTCCTCTTAGATTAACATTTCCCTGTATTTTTATCCTAACAGGGTCGCCACTGCCTCTTTTTTCTTATTTTTTCTCCATTGACACACGTCTCTAACTTCAGCTTAGCATAAACCCCAGCTCCTTCAGGTGAGTGGTGGGCAGGTGAGCACTCAGTCCCAGGAGCTAGGGAAGGGGATGGGACTGTTCTGCCACATTCCCTTTTTCCATTCACTTTCTGTGCAGAGTACCAACCAAGAGTCTGGCTGCATCCCCAGTCTAGCAGGGTCCGACACTGGGAGCCTAAAATTTGTACACCCCGAATATTCAGACATATCCAGGAATGCCTGGAGGATTAGCTAGGCAAGTGGGATACTAGCCAAGGAGCCTCATGGGTGGAATTACAACCTATGATTCTTTCCCTATGGCCCTGTGAGAGCAACTCTACTAGTCTGTTGCAGGTCTTCACGTGCATGCTGATTTTTCCCTAAGTGTTAAATTCACCGAGGTCTTCAAAGATGTCTACTTGATTAGTATTTATCCACCAGTCAGTAGAACAACCCATAGAATACATGCAATAAATATGTGTAGAAATAATGAATAAATGATACAGAGCTGAAAGTTCACAACTTTGACCCAAGGAGAGTTGTTTTCTTTATAAAGGAGAGGTCATTTAGAATAAAACACAGCATGAGTTATTCAAACAAAATTTTGGCTACCCTTGTCCCTAAGAACTAGTGACAACGGACTGTGGAAAAAAAAATCATTTCAAGTGAAAAAAAATTTTGCATAAATATCTGTAGTCTGGGGCAACACTGAAAATCCTTGCTTTAGTTTCATTTCCTATAATATGTAAAGAGAAGGTTTGGGGAGATTTCTCTCATTAACAGTTTGACCACTTGAGGATATTGAAGAGCAGAC
This sequence comes from Saccopteryx leptura, assembly GCF_036850995.1. NCBI lineage: Eukaryota > Metazoa > Chordata > Mammalia > Chiroptera > Emballonuridae > Saccopteryx > Saccopteryx leptura. The sequence goes on from NC_089507.1 coordinate 208,967,876, forward strand.
GTAAGGAGAAGTTGTGTACATATTCTAGAAGCTGTCAAAGAGGCAGACATCTCTGAAATAACTTGAGAGTCCCATGTAACTAAAGGTTGGATAGAAATCCATATGTAGAGTTGCTGGAGAAGGGAAAAGACGTTCCCTGTGAAGAAAAGAAGTATTAAAAATACCACTCTGCTACGGACTCGCACTGTGGCCTTGAACGCGAGACTCAGTTGATTCATCAGTAAAGTGAAAATTTTAATGCTATCCGTCTTGAACATTATTGTGATATTAAATTATGGGACGCATGCACAGTGTTCTGCACAGCTGATAATTCCAATGTGTGATCATTGATAGTAAACACGATGATGAGAAGGAGGATGGGGATGGTAAGGACCGGAAATGAAGATCATGGTATAAAGCTTATCTGAAATACTCTACTCTGATCGGGGAGGAAAAGTCTTGAGTAGAGTTATGCCAGTTCTAGCATGTGAGCAGCGAGCCAGAGGAGAGCTGTCTTATAGCTATTCTTATGTCCAGAGATACTGTCGTAAGCCTATGGTGGTCGGGATAAAATGCAAAGATGGTCATTTTGAGGATTTAGCACTTAGCAAATCCAGATGCACTTAGCAAGCACCCATCTGATATTAGGGCCAATTGATCATTTGTAAATTATGCAAAGGCACCGTAAAGATCCTGGAGTATGATGTGACCGTCCACCCTCCTATGTCACTTCTACTGCGAGTGATGGGAATGAGTTCCTCTAAAAGCCTGTGAGGGAGTTATGTCTTGGAAAGATGTTTGTTTAACAGGACAAGAAATTAAAAGACAGTTTTCCTAGAGTTTTCTGTGAAGGTAGATTAAACTAATATTCTCCAGAGTTTACTTATAAAATAGGAACCCAGGGAGTCCATGAGTCTCAAGAGCTTGTCCTTATTTATAGAGAAGGAGTTTGGGATCTATTATAGAAAAAGCTGAGTACTAGCATGCGGGAGCATATCTATGGTACTGAGCCCAGAATGTCATCAGAGAAGTATGACCATGTGGCAGAACAAAGTGGAAAAATCACTTCATATTCTTATGGAAACCACAATCAAAAGGCAATGGAAATTGATCCTAGGAAGAGTTTTCTGAAATTCAGAGAAGAAAACTCTGAAACATAGCTAGCCAGATGAGAATTCATTCTCTAGATGTAATGTATAAGTTTGGTGTATTCTTATCATATTAATACAGCCTTGTCTATCTCAATTTATTTGGTCTCTATGGTAAGTCTAGTTGAGAGAAATATATATATATTCCAAACAAAAATTTTCCTTTGAATTGCTAAAAGATTAATTTACATATTCATTTAACATACTGTTATTGAGAATAGCAAAGTATATTATTATAGTTATTTATTCATAATGGAATAGAACCTCAAGTAAATTAACTTTTGTCCCGTTTGTATATATTTTTCAACCCAGAATTCTACTCTATCTGATATTAATACTGACACATCTGTGCTGTTCTTATTTGCATTTTTCTGATACACATGTCCCAAATACTTTATGTTTTAACTTTCTGAGGACACTTTTTTAAAATCACATCTTTCAGGAGTTAATTTTTTGTTTCCCACCTGAACTGACGGCTTCTAAATATTTCGGTATTATAATCATTCACATTTACTGTCAGAAGAGGTAAATGTGTACTTCCTTCTAGGACCATATTTTATGTTTTCTGTATTTCATGTCTTCCTACCATTTGCCCTATTTCCTGTCCTTTGCTAGTTGAACTCTGCTTTAATTTCTTTAATCTCCTGCAGTGATTTGGGAGGAATCATCCTGTTTTTCTTTCTACTAAATTTTGCAAAATAGCATACTTGCTCTGATATTCCTCTAATTATCAAGGTCAAGAAAAAACAATAGCTTTTGACTCCATCTTATTTCAAGAAAATTAGCACATTTTATTTTTCATTCCTTCTCACACTCCCCAGTATTTCGCGGTGTCATGTGTAGTTTTTTAGACAACTGTTATAAATTCTAAGGCATTTTGTAGTTTGAATTACACTTATCTTAAAATTTAGAAAACCCTCCCTCTTGTTTCTTTTAGGAAGTTTCCTGGCCTTGTTCTTATTAATTCCCATTTTCAATATTCTTGTTCAATTTTCTTTTTCATTGTCCTTCGGGGGTTTTTATTGGCAGTTCCTTAAATGCTGATGTCCCTGGGTCTCTGTCCTATGCTTTTTTTCCCTCCCAACCTCTAGTCCCTTATGTGCTCTCTGGCCATCTGGTCATTACCTGAGTGCTTGTTAACTATTGAACAGACGTCTTCCCTGACATCGAGATTGGTATAACCAACTACTTACTGGACATTTCCCTCAGGTCTTGAAGGAGATAAAACTTACTGTTTAACCTTGCCCTAACTCTGGGTGGTCTCGCCAACCTTTGTGATTATGCAAGCAGCCTATTTTAATTTTCATAGCTCCCAGCACTTGAGGCTGTGCCAAGACTTGACAATGTCCCAAAGTGAAGGGGGACTCTCGGTCGGCACCTAGATACACCCTCACTGGAAGCCAGACCCTTAGGCAGCGGCGCCTCAGGTATGAACACTCGCCGGCTGTTAAGTCCTGCCAGCCACCAGCCCAGGCGATCTGGTGGTGTCCCCAAAGATATCAGGGCTCTAGACATGTGTGTAAGCTCCTTTCTGGGAGATGTTGGTGAGCTGTAGCCAGGCGGTGAGAGCAAGAACAGGGCACTCGCAGAAGAAATAAAAAAAAGAAGAAGAAAGAAAAAAGAGGCAGGGAAGAGAGAGAGAGAGAGAGAGAGAGAGAGAGAGAGAGAGAGAGAGAATGAAAGAGAAAAATAAAAGAAAAAATAAAAAGAATAACTCAACCTGCCTTTAGCAAAGTTCCCACCATACTCCTCCATCCTGAAAGATTATCCCAACAATACCTCTACCTCTGAGGCCAACATTTTAAAATCAGCAAATGAATCCCAGAAAGTCTAGGCGCTTTTAAAACTGTATGTTTCTGCTCTGGTCCATAGCTGAGCGAGTATCCAAGAACATCAAATATGGAGCGAGCCCTTAAGAGCCACTTCTCAGTTCCGACAGGATGGTGGGTCCCCTGGGCTCCATTGCCACTGGCCGTCAAAGCCAGATGTTTTGGGGGGATTCACCTCTCAAGTGCAGGTCTTAAAGGTCACGGAGCCCGCTGCGAGGTCCAGACCCTTCCCCGGGGTGAGTGTCCTCCTTGCCTAGGGTCCGCGGGGAAGGGTGGGGGTGGGGTTGGGGACGACAGGACTGTAGCAGCCTCTCCTACCTGCTTCCATGGGTCCTGTCCACGCCCGCCCGCCGAGGGGAAGGAACCGCTCTTTCTCTGAGGAAATGTCCCGTATGCAGCTGGGGAACCAGTATGTCCCAGGAGGGGGTGACTTCTCTTCTCCCTGCGCCGTCATCTTGGACCTCTTTCCTGGTGTCCAGACACGCGCGGCCTGTCCGCAGGAACCTTCCAGAAGCACAGACTTCCCGCTCTGTTACTGTTCCCTGAGTCCAGAGAGCCTGGTGTGGAGGGAGAACCAATCATGAGAACCTGGTACCGGTCCGGTCCTCCATCCCCGTCTTCACACTCTGCTCTCAGGTCCGTCTGTGTAAGAAACGGTTGAAACCTGAAGAGAGTTTTTATGAGTTCATTTGAGCCAAACTGACAGCAATTACTGGGAAGCAAATTCTCCATGGATTGGGAAAATTCTCTGGGAAATAAGTTTTACCACTTATTTATACATCAGAATGAAAGGGGAAGACATGAGGTGGGTGGTCACATGAAATACATTGGGGGCAGATTAGGGAGGTGGGAGGAGGCAAAGTGAGGAGATCTCTGGGACTGGATAAAAGTTACATGGATGGACGCACTTCTTTTACATAGGTGGGTCCGGGATAGTTAACAAGGAACGTCTGCAGCACACGGGGATGGTATGACGGAGAACACGACAACACTGAGGGGCCCTATGGACTCCCACTCCGGTGGGAGGCGGTGCCCTGAGGGGTCTGGGACCAGGAGAGTACTGTGACATTCTCAGGGGGTGTTATGGCACATGCAAAAAAGACAATAGGCAGGCTCAGTTAAGGTCAAGATTGACCTTGGTCAAAGAAGATAATGGCCCAGGACAGGACTACCTGCCATGGCTCGGTTTTAGGTAGGAAAATTTAAATTCAGATCATCCTGTGTGGTGACTTGAGGTCTCTGAGTTTGTGAGGCTGCCGTGCAGGCCTCGCCTGAGCGTGTCAGGGTTGGCATGTGGCCCCTTTTGTGTTCACAGGTCTTATGTAGGCAACTCTCCAAGTTGGAAAACTGAGTCTGAGGGAGGTTCAGACACTTACCTGAGACTCAGTTTGGGGTTTTTTGTTTGTTTGTTGGTTGGTTTGATTTTTAAATATGCCCTGGTTCTGGCTAAGCCAGCCATCCATCCGTCCGTCCATCCATCTATCCATCCATCCATCCATCCATCCATCCATCCATCCATCCATCCATCCATTGCTGTCGCACAAGTGTGCAGAGACTAGGTTGGGCATTGTAGTTTTTTTTTTTAGATTTTATTTATTCATTTTTATGGAGAGAGAAGAAAGAGAGAGAAGATGGGAAGAACAGGAAGTATCAACTCCCATATGTGCCTTGACCGGGCAAGCCCAGGGTTTTGAACCAGCAACCTCAGTGTTCCAGGTTGACGCTATATCCACTGCGCCACCACAGGTCAGGCTCAGTTTGGGTTTTAAACCTTTGAATAGTCTATTGCACTGACATCAAAACTAGGCTATGTTATTTCTTCTGATTCCATTTATCATTGTGGCTTGATTTCCTTTCCTTGAAGAAGCAGAGCTTGGTTTTCCTATTTAGACTCAGTCTTTTGAATTGTCTGGTCCCTCCAGAGGCTATGTCCAGGCTTGATTCCCCTAAAGAAACTATGAAGGAGTGGTCCAACCTCCTACAATTGGTCGGAGAAGCAGCTCCGCACTTAGTAGGGGTAAGGGCTGTGCTAGACCTCAACCCTTATGACTCTAGTAGAACAATCTCTGGCCAGGTCGTTGACCTTGAGGTGAATGGGACCAGCCATGGGGATGGTATTCTGCCTAAGAGATTCATTGACTTTCAGAACTGTTTCCCTTCTAGTTCTTCCTGTATTACTTAAAAAGGTAGGTGGAACTAGATGAGTACAGAGTTTTGTGAAAATGGATTGTTGTTTGACCCGCCCACATGGAAGTTTCTGGTTTAATGTTAATCCGGGTAGATTCTTCCACTGACTCTGTTTGCTTCCAGTCAGGTTTCTTGCTTCTGACCCTTCAGGCCTAAACGATGACAGAACATTATAGTTGTCACGCTGACGGAGCCCTCGGTTCCATGTCAACGGACTAGAAGAGTGGAACTTTCCCCCACCTATATTTTGGGTGGTACAGAATGCCACATTCCTGTAGCCCTGCTTCTGCAGACCAAGGCAAACAGATTGTCCTTTGAATGTCTCAAAAGCTCTCTCTTTTTATTCCTTTGAATGCCAAATGCAATATTTGTTTGAAAAGACTACACCAGAAGTTTCCCAGCTGAGAAAACAGGCCTGTGAAAAATGGTCTCAGAAAATGAAATAAACCATGCAAAAGTTGTTCAGGGTGTGTTTGAAATGAACATCTGGATACGAACTGCTAAATTACCTCCTTCCTCCTCCTCCTTTTTCTCACAGCTGTTTGAAAGAATCCTGAGGGCAGGGAAACAGGTCAGTGGACCAAACTGCACCTTCCAGCTCCCCCCTCTAATCCCTTTTGCACCTATGCAAGGCATGGAACTCACACATGTGTTTAATAAGTGGGCACAAAGGCAAGAAAAAAATTATCTCAATTTCTGTTGACTCTCTGCAGCAATACCAAAGGAAAATAAACTCTGGATTTAAATTTTTTTTTTTCAAACAAAACTTATGGTTCTAATAAAATATCGCTTTTTAGTTGACTTTTTTTTATATATCAAGAACTGAACAAACCACTCATTTCTCTTCATTTCTGAAGAAAGAAGGAATGAAGGATTATTACATCACACTTTCCCCCAAAGTTCAGACAATTCCATTCCAGAGGCTCTCTGCCTTTTCACTTATAATTGAGGGCCATAAACAGCTCGGTCTGTTCCTGCTGAATTTCCCTTGCATCTGTGTATTACACATCTCCTCCGTAACCACCCCTTCAACACACACATCTAAGGAAGGCATCTACTAGTTAAGTACATTCGGAAAGAACAAGTTGACGTTTTCTAAATCTTCATGAGATTATCAGTGGCCAAAACTAATGCCGAAAATATGAAATAATTGCCTCATATCAGAAGAACGTGTAGGCAAATCTTTGGGGAGACAAGATAGATGTTTTCACATAAAAAGAGGCTGACTGGTCAATTTGGCACTGTCAGAGGCCAGAATGGGCCTAATAAGAAGAGGAGACTCAGTCTTAAATAGGTTTTATCCTCTGTTTCAAACCCCTGTCTCCTCTACTAGCCTCCCATATTTTCTAGGACAGGAATAGAGCCCTGTTCATCCTTGGATCCTGGTACTGTACTATCAAGTGTACACAGTGCGTTAAATGTGCTCATTTGATGGGTGAGTGGATGACTGACTGTGAATGTAACTGTCAGCATAGACTTTTCAGTTACAGGAGAAACTCTCGCATGAACAAATGCCTGATTACTTGCAAAGAAAGTTTGAGAAGTCCAGGGAGGAGATTTCTTAGATTAGAAAGGCTCTCCCATCGTTTGGAGTCTGAAATTCTAAGTCCTCCTTCTACACTGTTTGGGTAAAGATCCCCACGCATATGCCAGAATTATGTTAGTGTCCTTTCTTCCTCACACTCCCCTTATGCTATCCCCACAGACGCTACACTAGTTCTTACTAGCTGGGACCACTGTAGAAACAGTCCTTGAACTGGAGCCCTGCCTTAAAGCTGCGTGTCTCTAATCTACGTATCTCTTTCCAGCTGATGTTTTTCTTTCTGAGCCCCTATTCTGCACCAAGCACTGTGCATAGCAGTGGGTACCAATCAGGAAGCTATTGAACTGCATGGTAGAGAGAGATTACCTGGCCCAGGCTAGCAGGGAGAAGGCTTCCATGAAGAAGCAGTGTTTGAGTCAACAAACATTGCTGACCTAAGATGAACAAAGCATCTGGGAAAAGGTATTCCAGTAGTCAAAGAAAGTCGTGAACTTCACGATTATTGAAACAACACGGAGGGTAGACAGGTGATATAAAGAGCTGTGGATGGAGTGTGGAACGCAGGGAGAGAATCATGCAATGGGAAGCAGGGAACGGAGGCCACGGTGGGAAGTCCATACAAGTCATGTTTGAACTTTATTGCAGCAGTCCAGCCCAAGTGGATTAGAGGACCCAGGTCCACTGTCCATTCCTCAGGCCAATGCCATTGATCAGGTTGCTTCCTCTGCCAGGCATTGTGCTCTTCTAGTTTCTATCCCTTTGACATGTTCTCTCCCCTCAGAACCAGCCCCGGTTTCTTCCCTACCCTTTCAGTCACTCTCTTGAACGGGCACACCGTCTCTCCGTAGGCGTTTGTGCCTCTCAGACCGCATCCATATTCTTCCCCCAATCTGTGCTAGTTGAACTTTGACCTCCCACCCTGGACACGGACCTTCATGAGGGTGGAGGCTGTCTCCTACTCCTTTCTCTGCCCCATTCAACGCCGGGAGGATTTGTTGATGAACTGTGCACAAAGTCCTGCTCAAAACAGAGCACTGGTTAGGAGGAGCATGTCAGACTTCCTGGGTTAGAATCTGGACACGGCCACCTGCTCAATGTAGAAACAAGTTGCTTTAGCTCTTCCAGTTCCATTTTTTCCAGCTGTAAAAGGAGGATAATGATAATACAGGGGGTCCTCGGATTACAGCACAGTTCTGTTCCTACGACAGTGACGTAACCCGAATTTTGGTTTAAGTGGAAAACACACCTTATCCTAACTCACTTAACTATCCTAACACAGTTGGAAAATCATAACCTAAAAAAATCATGATCTAGAACATAAAAACACAACTAAGCCACAGAGAAAGAATACTGCATATTCTTCCGCCCTGTGCAACCAAACTAGCTCACCCACGTAGTACGTAAGCACGACGCTAACAGTGTAAGCTGAAACACTCACGTCTCAATCTTTTCAAGTTTTTATGGCGGTGAGTGTCGTAAACTTGAATCACCATATGTTGAGACTGTGGTCCCAGAGGACCCCCTGTATCTATTGTATAGGACTCCATGCTTATTAAAAATGATAGCTGCAATTAGCTTAACCAAATGTTCATAAATGTTAGTCGTTATTGTAAAATCCTGAGGGGAAATTAGACTAAATTTTTAAGACTGGTCCATACTAATTTTCTTTCCAACTAAGGTAAAATTTTCAGAGGATTTTTGCATATTGTTATATTTCACTCTGGTGTCTTAGTCCTTAACCATCCTACATAAATGCAGCTTGGGAAGAAATTAAAGAAATAAAGGGTTACCATACTTTCTTTATTGAGATATAATTAACATATAACATCATATCAGTTTCAGATGTACAGCAGAATGGTTTTATATTTGTGTATATTGCAATATGCTCACCATAATAACGTAGGTCATTATTGCTAAAAGTACTTCTCTTGTTATGAGAACTTTTAAGATCTATTTTCTTAGCAACTTTCAAATATGCAATACAGTGTTATTACCTATAGTCACCATGCTGCACATTACATGCCCGTGACTTATTTACTGCGCTGGAAATTTGATGCGTAATCTTGGAGAAACAAAAAAAACAGCCTGGTAGATACAGAGATCATAGGATTTTTGTGTTCTTGCAGGAACATATACACATGCAAAAGATGAACTAAAGGAACAAGCTGTGGTAAAGTCCTGAACTTAAGAATGCTTGAGGAGGCCCTGGCCGGCTGGCACAGTAGTAGAGTATCAGACCAGTAGTAGAGTATATGTGGAAGTTCAGGGTTCAATTCCTGACCAGGGAACACAAGAGAAGCACCCATCAACTTCTCTACTCTTCCCTCTCTCCTTCCTCTCTATCTCTTTCTTCCCCTCCTGCAACTAAGGCTCCATTGGAGCAAAGTTGGCCCAGGCGCTGAGGATGGCTCCATGGCCTCCACCTCAGGTCCTAGAATGGCTCCGGTTGCAACGGAGCAACGCCCCAGATAGAGAGAGCATCATCCTCTGGTGGGCATGCTGGGTGGATCCCGGTCGGGCACATGCAGGAGTCTGTCTCTCTGCCTCCCCCCTTCTCACTTCAGAAACACATGCACGCACGCACACACACACACATACACACACACACACACACACACACTGCTCGATGAAAGGTGAGAAGTCATTTCTCCCTGAGGCCTACATTCCTATCACCATCTGAAACTGGGTCTTCCTTAGAGCCTGGTTCTCTCCTGGTTCAATTGAGTCCTGGCTGGTCTTTTTTGTTGGGCTTGTGACTAGATGTGTAGACTACACAGTGATTGTGTGATTTACTGTCCAAACAAGGGCACTTTGGGGAAGGAAAGCGTACTCTGTTAAACACGACGCTGAGACCACAGACAGACACTGGGCAGTCACTGACAACTCAAGCTGTGTGGCCATCAAGTTAGAACCAGCCCTTTTGCTGATCTGGGTCATGCATTCAGCATATATCAACATCCTATAGCTCTCAGCCAGAGAACTACGGGCTAGTCCAAGCTCTTTCTGATCCAATTTATTTTTAATTGTATCAGAAGATTTTCAGCTCAGTGTTGCACATAGGTTTCCTGGAAGGCCATGTCAATATATTGTGAAACATCTGGATCTTTGAGTATTAAGATGTTGGAATATAATGAGCACTTTTCATCCCAAATCTTTAGAGTCGTGTAGATAAACTGATTGGTTTCGACTCAGGGAACTTAACTGCCAGCATCAATTAGCCAGGCTCCTTTAATATATTCCTTTTCTTACGTAGTAGGCAACTTCGATAAATTATTATTTATGGAGTACTTATTAAAATGCTACAGGGAAATCATTCCTGGAAACATCTCACTGTGTAACTGTAAATGATCAAGTCCTGGCTTGCTGATTGAGTGTGTGAGGATGGAAGTCAGATCACAGGATCACAGGGGGTCATGTCGAAAGGAAACCGCAGACAGCACCCACACAGACCCTTCATTCGATCCCTGAACCCCTTCTACCACATCTCTGCCGAACAGATACTCACGGCATGTTTGATGTACCTGTGACAGAGGGACTTCTTCTTGCCCGCAGTACTCCTTTCCTCTGCTGGTGGCTTTGCTAGGTCAAAACTCATTCCTGGTTATAAGTGGACATCTGTTTCCCAAACATCCATGCGTGGAGCTCCATTCTCTGATGTGGGTTCCATTGCATGACAACATTCATCTCTTTCCACGCCTTGCTGTACTCACCTCATGGAAGGCGGTGAAGGCCTGCATCCCCTGAGCAGTGAACAGTGAGCACAGCCCATGGGGTGACAGGCAGCACAGCACAGTGGTTTATCCCGTGGACGAGGGCCAAAGTGCTTGAATCTGAACCCACATCCCACCCGTAATAAGACAAGGCATCTGCCCTCTTAGGACCTTAGCTTTCCCATCTGTGCAATGGAGAATGTTAGCGGAGGTCTAGTTTAGGGTACATTGTCATCAATACAGAATGAAATCCCTGCTTCCACTGGGTTTCAGATAGCTGGGGAAGAAGTAGGGGGTCTGTGAATAAAAACCTGGGGTGCAAGAGGCAGTTATTGTATCTACACACACACTGGCACGTGCATACGTGTGCACACAGACGAAATGAGCATTTATCATTATGCAAGACAATGTAGAATCCAATGTGAGCAAAAACAGGTTGGGTCTTCCCCTCTTATCTGTGGCCCTGTGGAGCTTACACCTAAAAGAGAAACAGGTACGAATCACAAACCACAGCAGTGAGAAAGGTTCGTGAGTGCTATGAGGACATAACAAAGGGGACGGATCTATGCAGGAAGCTTTCCCTGAAGGACAAGACCAAGGGATGGGTAGGGTTAACCAGACCCAGGAGGGGGTGGCTCAGCTGCTGCCAACGTCCTGTGACCAGGGGAATAAGTGCCTTTGAGGAACCGAAACAGGCTGGATTGAGTGGAGCCCAGAGAAGGGAGGAGGGGATGGACAGGCTGAGGCTAGAGGGATGGTGGAGCCTTTTGGTTTCCATTCTGAGAGCACTGGAAAGCAAGGAAAGGTATCTCACAGGGGGCACAGGGACATATCTGTGCTCCTAAAAGAGTCACCTTTGTGCCAACGTGGAGAACAGGTTGTAGAGAGAAGGCGACAGAGGATGAGAGGAGCAGACCACTTAGAAGTGCATTATGTCCTCCAGCATAGGGAAGTGGATGTGCCAAGCAATCACTAAGTGGTGAAATCAAAAGGACCCACAGTAGCCCGCAGACAGGATCGAGGAGAGGGAAGTGACGGTCAGGGGGACAAAGAGCCTGCGAACTTCCTCGATGCTGCTGTCTTGACTGAAGCAGGCAGCCCTGGACAAGTACCAGATTGGGAGTTGGGGGGTGGTCACAAGGTACATTTGGGACATTTTGAGTTAGACACCTTCTCTGACCTTCCAGAAAAAAAAGATACAAGGGTCTTGAGTTTGGATGAGAGTGCTCGATGGGAGGGAGATATTTTATAATAAAAATTTCAAAAGTAAAAATAGCACACGTTATCATTTAGTGAATATTGACTTGGTGCCCAAGCTAGGTAGCTATTATCTAATTTAATCCATAAAGGACTCTGAAAAGTCTAATGATCCCCATGTTACAGATGAGGAAGAGGAGGCCCCCAGCGAGGGAGCACACGGTCCAAGCTCTGAACCACTGTGTCACACTGCCCCCTGCTGAGCACCTACTAAGTGCAAGGCTCTTGGGGGAAAATGTCCAAGACATTTCAAGGAGCCTGGAAGGAAAGTTCATGGACCTGTTTGTCTCCCGTAGCAAAGCGAAGGAGAAGGCATAAGGCAGGCGTTTCTACTACTTGTCATTTATACGACCCCTTGTCTGCAGGCCGCACCCACTTGTATTCATGGGCAGAAGTGCATAGCACACCTATCTGGGCACAACTTTCTCTAGCTTTCTTTCTCAACTTTTTCAACCAGAGCACTTTTTTCCCCCCCTCTTTTTCTCCCCGGTTTCAGGTTGCCCACAGGCAGACAGGTTAAATAAAAAGAGTCTCACCGTGCATCCACCAGGCTCCACATTCCAGCAGCCTTTAATTTCAGGGTCTCAGACATGCGGCAGGGGAGGGGAGCCCGGCCCTGCTGCCTTCTTGTGGGATAGACTAAGATTCTGATTTGCCGTCAGCAGCGTCCTCTAATACCTGTCTGGGCATTGTTCTGATGACTGCAACAGTGACACTCTTAAAATGAGCTATGAAGTGGAGATAGACTTACCACAGCAGCTAAAGGAAAAAAAAAAAAGATTATTTATATAAAACGATCCCTTCGAGCAGCTTCTGCTTTTGCCAAGACACTGAACATAAACATGGAAGAATTTCACTGCTCCCATTACCCAGAAGGGCTTGAGATTTGAAACCGGGAAAATTTTCCATCATTCACACGGGACGGAACATACGGATCAGTACTGAACACATAAATCACTCTCCTACCCTTGTTTCTTATTATTTTAGTAAAACAGTACGAGGTGGAGCTTACTCAATCGTGCCTCCGTGTGAGTATAGAAAAAAATAAATGTGTTTCAAGGATCCACTTTGGATTGAACTAAAATTCAGTTTTATCTATCAGTCAAGTATGTTTCTGCTGTTTGAAATAATGTTAACCTCTTAATTAAAAAAAACTGGCCAAGATCAGGCCGAGGAATGATGGCAGCCAAGGTGATCGTGAAGTAAGAAGTCACGATCAATAAAGACTGTTGTAGTGGTTCACTCCTATAGATGCTATGGTCATGCTTTTCACATAGGATAGTAATCCTTAAACATATATCCTGCAACCGAAAAGAAATGGTGTTTATTATATCCACTGCTAGCCAATTCAAAAACAATGCCATATTCGAACAGATAATCGATGCTACCCTCAAAAACTGAGGTTTCTGGCCCTCAGAAAACAGCTGAAAATATATAAATCCAGCCCCGCAGAGGAGTGTATCGTATTGAACATAATTTTTTTTCTGGAAATATCAGTATGATTTATTTTTACTGAAAGAGTAAAATATATTCATTATAAATTGTCCAACTATTAGGGGGCAGTAGGACATTGTCCTCTTGGAGGGAGTGTGGGGAGGTAACTGTCAGCTGCTTTTTCCTGCCGTGGTCTCACTGGAATCTCAAACCAGGGTTCAGTATAACTCATGCAAAAAAAATCCGAGAGTTGTCCGCACATAGGTGCGCATACCATGATGGTAATTCTATCTAACCCAGATTAAAAGCAAGTCTGAGAGGTTCTGTATTTCTACCTGAGGCAGTTCCCTCACCTGTGCCCTGGCTGTCACTCATTTCTGTTTTGTTTTGTTTTTTTCCAATAACTTTACCCTCCTTGTACTGTGTGCCCTTCTGGAATATCATTTACTCAAGTCTCTCCATTCTTTGTATTTTTTTATTTTTTATTCAGAGATAGAGAGAGAGTCAGAGAGAGGAACAGATAGGGTCAGGCAGACAGAAAGGGAGAGAGATGAGAAGCATCAATATTTTGTTGCAGCACTTTAGTTGATCATTGATTTCATTCTCATCTGTGCCTTGACCAGGGGACTACAGCAGAGCTAGTGGCCCCTTGCTCAAGCCAGCGACCTTAGGCTTCAAGCCAGTGACCTTTGAGCTCAAGCCAGCGACCATGGGGTAGTGTCTATGATCCCACGCTTAAGCCAGCAACCCAGTGCTCAAGCCACATGAGCCCACGCTTAAGCCGGAAACCTTGGGCTTTGAACCTGGGTCTTTCGTGTCCCAGTTCGACTCTTTACCCACTGCGTCACTGCCTGGTCAGGCTCAACTCTCTCTATTCTTAAGAAAAAGACATCTTCTTTGATTTTACTCCTCCATTAACTCTTCTGCTATACGCCATCTTTATTATCTGCATAACTGCATCCATTTTCTAAAATTGGACTGACTTCTGCAAACATGCCAAATTTGGCTTTCTTTCCCATCTCTCCAGGACACTTTTCAATCTATTTTCTTTCTTTCTCTCTTTCTCTTTCTCTTTCTCTTTCTCTCTTTCTTTCTTTCTTTCTTTCTTTCTTTCTTTCTTTCTTTCTTTCTTTCTTTCACTCACTCCTCCATTCATCCATGTATTTACTGAATGCCTGCTATGTACCCAAGTTCTGTCCTAAGTACTGGGGATACAGCGGTGAACATAACTGACGGGAACCCCTGTTCTTGGGGAGTTTTCCACTCTAGTGGAAAGTCACAGGTAATAAAATTTAAAACATAAAGTCATATATTCTGTCTCCGTGAGGGATCATTCCACAGAGTTCAACTAGCTTGATGATTCCCTGCTTGGGACGAGCTTGGCTTCGATAATCCAATATGCCTGCGTTTCTCTGTCCTGTCTGAATGTTTTTTTCCCCAGTGTCCTTTGTCATCTCTTTTTTTCCCCCCTTTTTTTCTCGGTCACTTAATACTGGCATTTCTGAGGATTTTGTTTTCATTTCTTCTTCTTTGTAATCATTTTTTTTTAAAATGTTGACTCTCATGTGTGCATATTCTGTTTTATTCCTAAGTAATTAAAAGTATTAGCCACCATTGTTTTAGCCGCCACAAGATATCATAAGTTTTAGCCACCTCAAGTCCACTTTAGATGGAATTGTGGAGAAGCAAATTGGCTCTTTCTAATGCTCAGCAACAGTTTAGAACCAAATGTTCATAAACATTTGCCAAATCTAGACCAGAAGCCATTTCCTGAGGGAGGGCCTCGAACCAACCTCTGAGATTTGTTTCATGGTCTTTCAGCCTTGGCTTTGGAAAAGTCATCAGGTGGCTCGCTGCTTTAGGGATCACAGTACCAAGTTTGTTTCTAAAGAGAGTAAAAGGCTCCGAGACCGAGAAGCTTAGGCACAGAACACAGAATAAGAAAAGGCCCCCCGAGAAACGTCGCTGGCGCGGGTCCCAAGCTCATGTTACCAGGGATATTTACATTAAAAATATATCTCCAGCTTGACCAACAGCTCTGAGGTCAAGCTCAAAATCCCGCCTGGGAGTTCTTCAGTTTTATTACCATTTGTCAGTTCAAGCTCGGGCTATGATTTCTCAGCCTTCTGAGGCATAAAGGCAACTAGAGCAGAGTGAGGGCTGGAAGCAGCGCCCTGATAGTGTGAGGTGGGGGTGAGAGGCTTCTGAGATGTGTCAGCAGCAGATGTCTGGGTGAGGTCCTGGTCACCAAGCACGTTCCTCTCACCTACCAGCCTTTTTATATGGAGGGAAGTAGCCACCGGGTATTAAGTAGGATTGTATCTTGTCTTATCTTCTAAGACCTGATCCTAGGGATGAATTTATGTGGTCTTCTCTCCCCACCCACCTGGAGCTCCCTGAGAGTCCTTGCAAACTGTATCAGTGAAGGAGGGAGAGCTTGATAAAGTTTCCATTGAAATTATAGCTATAATTATATGATGATTTAAACTGGGTCGCTACTGAACCTTAAATAGCGCATCCTTAAGCCTGACTAAATGCCTGCCGGGAAAGCATGTAAAATATAATTTTATTATTAATATTATGTTGTTTTAAAACTGTTTACAGATTTATGTTTAAAGAAAAATTAAGTAAACGAGCGATTCAAATTTTAGTCTTTCTCAATAACAACCCCAAAGTAATTCAGTGAGATGCCACATAAAACAGGAAAAAAAAAAATCATGGTTACCCAGAATTGGGGTTTAGGAATATCACTATTATGCAATGATATATAAATAAAACTCTGATTCTCACTCTCCTTCCCAGTCCTAATCCTGAACACCTTGTCTCAAACCATGCCTCATAGTTTGCTCAGGGAAGTGCTCAGGCTTCTTAGTGGATTGCTGGTCACTGGTGTAGTTTGGACTAGACATTAGGCACGAATCTCCTTTTTGTCTTTCAGTGTCACATATTCAGATCTATTTTCCAGTTCACAGATTCTCTCTTCAATTGTGTCTATTCTAGTATTTAATTTATTCACAAAGGCTTCTTGTCCTATTAATTTTCTTTATTTCTTTCTGGAAGTATTATTTGGTCCTTTAACAAGTGTGATTTTTACACCATGTTTTCTATTACATCATATAATATTTAATCATATTTAACAAAATTTTATTTATAGACATTTCCAGACTGTCATATTACCTTATATTCTTAGAGTTATTAGTATATGTGTGTGTGTGTGTGTGTGTGTGTGTGTGTGTGTTGATTTATTGATTTTCCTGCATGGGTTTTTGGCTGATTTCTGGTTCTGTTTCCCTCTGGTCAATCCCATGGGAAGAACACACCTTTCTGGGTAGTAAAAAGGAAAGAAAAAGAAATATATTTACAGGCAACAGATCTCTTAGATACTTTCAGTTCCAGGCTAATCTTTCATGGATAACAAGGATTTTTAAAATTTAATTTACTTTTATTTTATTACATCACAATTCCTTCTGTTCAATCGCATGGATGAGTTGAGCAGGCATAGGATGTCAATGTGCAACTCCATGATGAATCATCTACATCTTCTTGAGAGAGTAAGAGGAACGACCAATGCCCAGTACCCAGAAGCTCTTCTGAGCACGTAGCCTCCATTCTTGTAAACAGAAGTTTTATGATCTCATCTTTTTCTGCCACACACTCTTCCTATCTCTAGCCCTCCTTTTTCACTTGGTCAACTAATGTGACTCAGGACCTCCTGGGGAGCAGACACTGTTGTGAGTGTGGGATTCAGCAACGGCCAAGTTGAGGACAAAGTCCCCGTCCTTGTGAGGCTTATGGTCCAGCTGGGGTAGACAATTAACAATGCACTTAATTAGCATGTGTGAATAAAATCATTCCGCAGGCCAGGTTTCCAATCTTTGGGCATCTCTCCTATTTCCGTTGACTCCCCAAAGATAAAACGTTGACACCAATTAATCATAGCTAGGAGTTCTGTCATCTCCTGGGTTGTCTTTGGCCCTTCTCTTACAAGAAGTTTCAATTCCTTTTTCATTGGAGTAGCCATTTCAGCACATAGTAGGTTGTTGCATACTTTCCTATCTATGTGTACGTTAGAAAGCACTTTCCCAGGGAGAAATGCACTTCGCCCAGACAGCTCCCATCACACAGCCTCATACTTCAGTGTTTATGCTCTTGTTCATCTTTCCTTTCATCGGTGTATTTCCCCTGCGCTCCCTCCCCCCTCCTCGTTTCTCCCGTTTAAGCTCACACTGGGCTGTGCAGGCAGCCAAGAGACAGACAGACAGACAACCCATCACCGCCCCACCGACACCCCAGCCGCTCCTGTCTGGCCCTGCTCCCAGCACAGTCTGATGAAAAGATGTCACTGCAGACAAGCGTTTAACCTCCTCACCTCTCCCCTCTGCCCTCGGCCTTGTCTGCGGCAGTGGGGGAGGAGGGGGAGGGAGAGGGGAGATTAAATCAGGTGGTTGAAAGCTAATACCGTCTCCAAGCAACCCTCAAAGTGAGCCCAGGAATCTAAACTGTAATATTATCCCCCAGGAAAAGGAGCAAGAAAGTGAGAAAGGCAGTGTCTGGCTGGGCTCCGTGTTGGGGTGCTCAGGCCAGGGTGGCGACAGCAGCTGGCCTCGGCCGAGGGGCCTCTGGGAGCTGCAAGGAGAGTGGGGCTCACACGGACACCCACACGGGAGCAACTGGGGTGTCCACACGGGAGCAACACCCTCCGGGGCTCTGGGGGACGCTCCGAAACTCCACACAGCGCAGGGAAAAGATAGACTCGGTTTCCTCCCCCCACCCCCACCCCTACCCCCACTCCCACTAAGAAACGCTGCCCGTGGTGTTTCCAGGGGAGGCTTTTGTGGCTAATTTTGAAAAATGAAGCAAGCAGGTAAACTGGAGCTAATGGCCTCCACCCCGGGGGCAGACATCTGGGGCGATGTTGACTTTGTTGCCGGAGAGCCAGCTGGCCTTTGCCGACTCCCCGCTCTGGCCCCGCTCCCCCGCCGGCCTCAGAGGGGCTCCCGCTTCTAATAAGCCAACTGCCGGGTGCCCTGCGCGGGGGCTGCCGCCGCCCTGGCCTCTGGCTGAAGCCCGGAAAGCGTTTGCTTTCTGAATGAGCGCGCCCTGGGCCCACCTTGGGAATGCCTTCTCCCTTCTCCTGAGAGGCAGCTGCTCCCCCGCAGCCTCCGCTGGCCAGGG